>NC_135309.1:41643865-41958289 GCF_048772815.1 Callospermophilus lateralis
ACATTTCCACCCTCAAGCGCCCCAGTCCAGCTGAAGGACTGAGTGTTGCATTCAGGACTAATATAAAGAATGCCTCAGACACACCCAGGATGAGTGAAAGCAAGTGCCAAGCATGGAACATGGGGGTATGTGGGAGCAGGGTCTAGGGTGTGTGTGGAACTGACCTTCACTTAAGTGTCCACCCCCTTCTCCTTCTTCCATGCCAAGCTGGTGGAGGAGCTGAAGAACAGTAGCTGCAGCCAGATTCTGGAGAAGTATGACTCCTTTTCCACCAAGGTCAGTCCTGAGGCTCCCCTCTAACCGTGGCTAACCATGCACCACCCTGTCACAGCTACCCAGAAACCACCCCAGTGGGACGACCCACCCTAGTACTTACTACACTGCACCTTACTTGTTTATCTTTTTTTTTAAATCTCTCTCCTTTACTTGAAGGTAAGCTCCATTAGGACAGGAGAGAGTAGAGAGGAAGATGGGAAGGGAGGGAAGAAAGAAAATTTTAAAAAGACCACCCCAAGGACAGCAGTCAAAGGTCAAAGATATAGCAAGTCAGAGCATGCTATTTCAAGGAACTTGCCACTATCACTTGCATTTTTGCAGAGAGTCAAAGGCAGGTAGAGGTATGGGAAAGCCCTTATACAGTTATGTGTTGTTTAATGAGGGGGATAACGTTGCAGAAGTGCATCCTTAGATGATGACATAGTTCAGTAAAAATCATAATGCTTAGTTACATAAAGATGGCTACAATGTCACAAGGCTATATACTTTCTTGGGACCACTGTCCTATACGTGGTCCATCATTGATGTACTCATGGCTATAGTGCAAAAAGAGGTGACTGGGGCTGGAGGAATAGCTCAGAGGAAGAACACTTGCCTGACATGTGCTAGGCCCTGGGTTGAATCCTCACACCACACACCCACATACACACACACACACACACACACACACACACGGCCACAAGGGGAAGGTTTCAGATGTGCCTCAATCGGAGGCTATTGGCATGGAGAAGCTGGAGGCAGTTAACTGGAAAGGGAGCACCTATGTGATTGGCTAGGGGAGGATAGTTGGCCTCCAGTGGTTGTTCCCGAGATGGGAGCAAAGTGGGCAAGGGGGTGCATAAATTTGGACAGCTGAGGAGGAAGCTAAATGGTTATGAGGAGATCCTAACCATTCATGGCCGACTGCTCCAATAGAGGTGGCGGTTTGCCTTTCTGAACTGGGTGCTTCAGAAGTTGGGTGGGTCAAAGTCCTGCGATATCTGATCAGCCACCCTGATTGGTGAAAGTTTTCCAGCCAGATTTGTCATGTCCAGGACTTGCCTGGGAGAAAGGAACACGGGCAAACCACAGGGCACGATCACAGGCCAATGGATATACTGGAAGTAGAACCTCATAGTCACTTTCTGGTGCAGGGGCCAGGACAGCCAGGTAATGGGTAGGAGTAGAGGGTCAGGGCAGGATGAGAAGCAATACTTGGTATTCACCTTCCTCCTGGCTTGGTGTTTTGGGTAGATCAGAGAGGCCAGTCTGGGCCCCATACAGTTACAGATGGACATGAAGACTGGACCTCAGCTTTCCCATCTGTAAAATAGGGCTTCTTTGGATTATATAAGAGGATTATACAAGTAAAGGGCTTGGAAGAGGGTCTTTAGGTTAAAATCCATACCAAACGTTAGCTATTTGTCCCTGTTATTAGGACTTGGAGACCATTTGGAGCATTGTCCTCAGAGCCCTGTGTGCAAACCAGGCACCTGGGACCCAGCTGAGTGCACTTCTGTCATTCCGCCCTGTGCAGCTCTGTTCCTCGTTACCCCCAGGTGGGAAGCAATGGCTCTCATGTCGGCTCCCTGAACATTCTGACCTGTTGCCTTCTTTCCCTGAACGTGATCCCAGGAGTACCTGATCAAGGTGGGGAACCTGAGTCGTGGGGCAGTGCAGATGATCGGGGACCTGCTGAACACAGACTCTGGCTACTACGAGTCCTTCATAGAGACTCTGCGTGACCTGATCATCTTCTCTCAGGAATCTCGGTGGGAAATGGGGGGAGAGAAGGGGCACGGGGTGGCCAGTTACTAGTGAGGACAGGGGTAGAAGGAAGGACAAGATAAATCAGGTGATAACTCCAAGAAAACTGAGAGTGACAGGAGGGGAGGCCGGGGTTTCCCAACTCCAATGCCCCTCAGAACCACCAGAGGGAGGGTGCTTCTTAAACATGGGGCATCACTTCCAAAATCAATGGACCTTCGCTGAGACCCAAGAACATGCATTTCTGACATATTCCAGTGACCTTGCTATCTGACTTGGGAGCCCACTTTGAGAACCTCTAGCTAAGGGGCTCTTAGGAGCCAATAGATCTGCTTTACTCTGGCCCTTACCTATTCTTCTGTAACAAAGAGCATGACCTCAGTCCTACTTTAGATGTTCATGCAAGAGGAACTTGCTATCTCTCAGACCTCAAAGACAAACAGGGCTGCCAAACTCAGACCCTAGACACCCTGGCTAACTGGCTATGTGATTTGTAGCTAATGAAGATCAAATGAACTGAGATTTACTCTCACTTGGGGTTCTGTGATCCATTTCAGATGAAACAGGTACCAACATTTACCAGAGGAGAACTAAGCCTGGGAGAGCCCTGATGGATTACAGACCTCTTCTTTCCTTATCTGCATCCTCCCACTTCTCCTCGGCATTTTTATTCAGAATTAATCAATTTAAATTCAAGCCAACGGCTGCCACAGGGGGAGAGAGGAAGGTGGGGAAGTCTGAAGACAGATCAAGGTCAAGTGAAGGTTCTTGGTGGTGTTTAGGCTGCAATCTTTAAGGCTACCCTGTGCTGCACTCTGTAAGGACATCATGGAAGGGGTTGAATCCATACATAAGAATCCTGGGTCTTTGTCAGCCATGAGACCAGGCATCTTCCATGGAGGTGACCACCAAGGAGACCAGAGGAAAGTAACAAAGAATAAGGGGCTATAGAGGCTCAGAGGGTTACATTTTTCTGATTGATCAACACAAAGCAACACTTTTCTCTAGTTCCCTAAAGCTGACATTGTGCCTGCTGTTAATCCTTTTGCCAACTGTTAAATCTCCCTAACACATGACCGGTACAGTCCGTTAGGGAACTCAGCCTCTGTCCTGTCCAAATGACCCGTCCTCTGCATGCCTTGTCCAACTACCTGTTTCTCTTTCCTCCTTTGCTTGCTCATTCTCAGGTTCCATGAAATCGTCGGAGGCTTTGACCAACTCCCTCAGGCCCTTCATGATGCCCTCTTGCCAGGGACAGTCTTGTTTCACTCACCAGCAGAGGAAGTAGAGATATCTAGAGACCATGTCCATGTCACTTTCAGGACAACTGACCCTCTGCAGCCCAGGTCACGTCTGACTGCCGATTTTGTGGTGGTGGCCAGCACTGGTAAGGCTGCCCGGCTCCTCCGTTTTCGGCCACCCCTCTCTCTCAACAAGGAGAATTCACTACGTTCAGTCCACTACACCAGCGCCACCAAAGTGATCCTGGCCTGTACACAGCGTTTCTGGGAGCAAGAAGGCATACTCGGTGGCAAGTCTAGCACCGACCGCCCCGCCCGCTTTATCCACTATCCCAGTCACATCTTCCCCAATGGCACAGGTGTCATCCTGGCTTCCTATACTGTGAGTGATGATTCCATGTTCTTTGCTGCCATGGACGATGCCCAGGTGGTAGATGTCATCTTGGATGACCTAGCTGCTGTCCATGACCGCCCCAAGGAACAGCTCCAGGCCCTGTGCCCCTATTCCATGGTCAAGCACTGGAGCCAAGACCCCTATTCCATGGGAGCGCTCACCTCCTTCACTCCTTACCAATATGTGGACTACACACAGGAGCTCAGCCATCCAGAAGGGCGGGTCCACTTTGCTGGTGAACACACAGCCCTGCCCCATGGCTGGATTGACACAGCTATCAAATCAGGGCTCAGGGCAGCAAAGAACATCCAAGAGTCTCTGGATTTGGCTTTGACAAAGGATCCTGGGGACACAAAAAAGGCCTACTCCAAAAGTGAGCTATAATCAGCTTGTAGCACCTAAGAATTGGGGTGATTCCAATCACCTTGATCCACAAGAAAACACTCAAAACCCACTCTCTCATTTTATCTTCACCTTTGCCCAAAGATGTCAAATCGAGGCCAATGAATGGAGTCCCTACAATGTTTGACCACCCGTGACCTTGGATGTATTGACAATATTTGAACAACAAGAATATTTGATGTGATGATTAAAACAATAAAGCATTTGTTGAATTTAAGACTAAAATTAAGTGTTTTATCTGAGTGGCATTCAAATAATTTTAGAATTGAGTTTGGAAGGCCACAGAGACTCTTGCCTTCTAATGCCCTCTCCTGGTTTCTGTTCCCTTAATCTGAGTCTATCCCTAGCTCCCCTCGTCTCCTCTTCCTTCCATGGCTGATTCCTTTTTTTTTTTTTTCCCCCTATGGTACTAGGGATTGCTGCAATGCCTGGCCAGGCCCATGAATTTTAAGAGAGGGTAGAAATTTAGTTACCTGGAACAACCTGCTCAATGCTTTTTCCAAATTATTACAATAGCCCTTGAGGTACATACTCCAGTACTACTCCATATTACAGATTATGAAAATTGATTCCCCAAGAGGTCACAAATGCTGATCCTAAGTGGTTTAAACTTCAACCTAACTCTGAATATAACTACAAATCCTCTTGCTTCTTCTAGACTCAGCTTCTTGGTCTTATTCTTTTTTTTTTTTTTTTTTTTTTTGGTGCTCCTAAAACAATTAACAATTCACTTTGCAGACATTCAGCAATTAACATCTGAAGTGTTTGAATGAGTTCAATGTTCTCAGAAGGCAGGGGGCTGTCTTCTGCCTCCTTTCCCCACCCCCATGGAGTCTTCTTGTCTGGCAGTCCTGTGAAGAAGTAAACAGACTGATTTGATACTGATGATAACTTTCAAGCACAGGGATAATGAAATGACAGGGTATGAATGAGATCTAGAGAAGCCCATCATTTGGCAGTGACCTGGCCTGAGTTTTGTCCCTAAAAGACCTCTTGGGGTATGAGTTCATCACTCAAAGGCCACAGGAAGAGGCCAGGTGGCTATGAAGTTAGGGCACAGTTTATCATCAAGGGGAACAAGGTACCTTCAGGAAGGCCTTCAGAACCAACTGAGATACTGACTTTCTGTTTAGAGCCTAAAACTAGGACAGAACAACATGCTGCTACTCAGAAAAACCACTCGAACGGGGTCTGGAATTTTATGTCAGTTGCAGTCTAACAAATGAGCCTGTCAAGGTTTCATGGAAGGACAAGACTCATGAGTTAGAGACAGAGGACTCATGGCACCGTCAAGCTGCAAGAACTTCCCAAGTCCCAAGGGGGCAAGATAGAGGGATCCTGGTAGATACTACATATGCAGTGGACTTGTATGGAAGCTGAGGAGCACTAAGCTCAGAGAGTTTAACAATATTGTAACAGCAGTATGCAGGCCTGCTTTATTCTTGGGGGTGAAGGTTAAGCACTTTTTTTCCTCCCCTTGCTGGGAATCAAACTCAGAGCCTTGTGCAAGGCAAGCACTTTACCACTGAGCTGCATCCCCAGCTCTTTTTATAGGCACTTTTTATCCTCCACGGTTGCTGCTAAAATACAACCCTGAGAAACAGTACTAGCAAAGAGTGGTCAGGACCTTACATTCAGAGCATACCCAAAAGGACTGTGTAGGGAATCTTGAGGCCTCAGGGTAAATTGTTTCTCCCAGGACTGACTCACCCTTGCCCCAGTTACCTCCCTAGAGAGTGTAATTATCTGTCCCCTCCCTCACTTGAAGCTCAGCTGCACAGGAGCCATTGGCACCACAGTCTCCCAGTCCCCACTGTCTCACTGCACACATTAAATTCACATGCATTAAACAACCACTCTGATAACAGCTCTGAAATCTGGCAGGCAAGACTTAAATCCTTACCGCAGTGAACTTGGAGACAAGCTTAGGAACTCAGACACAACAAAATAAGCATAACAAGAAACAGTTTATGTTGTATATCATTGATAAAACAGAAAGAACTTTGGGATGCCAGAAGTGGGCTTCTGCCTGGATTATAATTGCAGGGGGTTATGATGACACCTAGTATGTAGGAAACCAATAATTTTTTTTTTTAATTATAGACTCACTGGAAGTCAAAGAGAATAACAGGTCCCAGTGTGGCCAATTTCAACCAATAGCTAAATTTTACATAATTATAGTATAACAAAACCAGAAATTTTACATTAGTACAATGTTTGGGTATAATTCTATTTAGATTAGATTCTTGTAACTACCATCACAAACACGATAAAGAGCTCTTCTACTAGAACAAAGATCTCTCTTGTTTTACCCCTTTATGGTCACACCCCGCTTCCTGCCCTAGCAACTGCTAATCTGTTTAGCATTATTAGAATTTTGTCATTTCTAGAATGTCATATAAATGCAATCCTATAGTATATGACCTTTTGAAATTGACATTTTCACTCAGAATAACTCCCTGAGATCTACCCAAATTGTTCTTTGTAGTAATAGTTTTGTTTTTATGGCAGAGTGGCATTGTATGGTACAGTAGTGCCATAGTTTATTTAACCATTCACCCATTGAGGAATTTTAGGCTTTTTCCAGTTTGGAACTTTCACAAATAAAAGTGCACTGAATGTTTATGTGTAAGTTTTTATGCAAAACTAAGCTTCTATTTCTCAAGGATAAATGCCTAGAAATATAATTATTGGGTAAGTGCATATTTAGATTTAAAAAACATTGCCATACTCTCTCCAGGATGGCTGTGCCATTTTACATTCCCACCAACAATATTTGAATACATCTCTGCATCCTCCCCACCAGCATTTGGTAATGCATATATTGGGGTGGAGGCAGGGCATTCTGATAAGTAGTACTACTGACATCTCTTTGTGGTTTTGATTTTTACTTCAACAGTGTTAAACATCTTTTTGCCAGGGACCAAAAGGGAGTTCTCCTTCAAAGAATAGCCTGACAGTGCCAGGGACCAAAAGGGAGTTCTCCTTCAAAGAATAGCCTGACAGTTACAAGAAGCAGCCCCTGGGAGACATCTTGCCTGAGACACCCCTGCAGCCATCTATCTCCATGAGACATCCTATGGCCATTTGTCTTCCTGAAGCATCCTGCGTTATCTCACGGTATGAAGACTTCTAGCAACTGCCGATAAGACAGCTTCCCCATCCCCAGCCCATAAATACCCTTGTGTGAACAATAAAAGTTTGCAGCTTGATCAGAACTACTGTCTTGCTGTCATCTCTCTGTGTCTCTTGTCCCTTCATTCCTCCCCATCTAGGTTCGCTGCCCACGTTGATGTGTCCTGCCGGTCGGGACATCTTTTTATAACATTCTTTGGAAATATCCTCTCGTGTCTTTGGCTCATTTTCCAATTAAATGGTTTGCTTTCTTATTGAGTTTTGAGAGATCTCTATATAGTCTAGATAAAATCCTTTATCAGAAATGTAGTTTGTGATTTTTTTCTCTGTGTAGTTTGTATTTCCATTTTATTAACTAGCTCTTTCACAGGACAAATTTGAAATTTTAATGAGATCTGAGTTATGTCTGTCTAAGAACTCCACTCAGGCCAAGGTCCTGAAGAATTTCTCCTGTATGTTTTCTTTAAAAATGTCTTACAGTTTTATATGTTACATTTAAATCTATGATTCACAATCTAACAAGTATTTATCTCAGTATTTAACAAGTATTTATCTCAGTACCAGTCAGTACTGGTCAATCCCCAGTACTGCAAAAAGAAAAAGAAAGGGAAAAAAGAAAATTCCTAGAATAAAATTTCTTAAAAAGCAACTATGGTTTTTTAAAGACATCAAGGGGGAATTTAAATGTGAACTAGTGAATGAGGACATATTAATATCAATTTTTCCAGGTGTTCCAAAAGTTTCAAGTCTGAAACTTTCAGGTGCTGGCAGGGGGGGTACAGAGACCTGTGAGTATCGTTCTTGAGAGAGAGAGAGAGAGAGAGAGAGAGAATTATATTAATTAAACTGAGAAAATATTAAATGAATTCAGATTGATTGCAGCATTATTTCAATTATTTCTATTATTTTCAAAATTAAAATGTAGGTGTTGGGATGGGGAGAATTACCTGGCTTCTTTCCATAGCGAAAGACTACCCAAACCGCTCTGAGGGGCTGAGGGGCTTTGAACCACAACTCTAGTGGACAGGCGCCCTTTTAAAGGGCCTTGGGAACCCTAAAAAGACTTTTAAAACTTGGTGTCAAACTCTAAGACCAGGGACTTCGGTTGGCTTTCCTTCCCCCACCAATACTGGGATGTATTGGGCCTGAGACAACCACTTTTACTTCCACTCTACCGCCACCTATAATACTGCATATCCTACACTTCCATCTACTACTGACAGAAGAGCCAATTGCTGACTAGTAGGTGGTTGAGTTGAATCTGCCAGGAGCCAGTCACTGCTGGCCTAGCTGATTCTATCCAGCAAGAGGCCATGCCCCCCACAAAAAGTTCTGTTTATTGGTGTTGCCCGACAAGGGCTATTTTCCCGTGGAGAGATACTAATCTCCAAGTGGCTATACTGAGGGTGCTTCCAGCGATTTAGTTAGGCTAATCTTTAGTTCCAAGAAATCGAGTTGGAGGCAGAGGAAGCCCCCTAGGGGAATCAGTATCCAATGCGTCAAGGTGAGCTTCCAAACGGTGCAGGACTTTTACAGGCCAAAATGCATGCTTTGCCTCCCACATAGTCATAGGCTTTCACTTTGAACATTTTTATAGATTTTGAGCCATCACCTGGAGCCTCATCCCAGTGTCCTCATCCTTCATGGAGGTAAACAACTACAGCTTGGAAAGGGCAGCTGTCTTGGAGCGGGTATCCCCAGTAACACAGGGACAGCTGAACTGTCATCCAGCACTATCTCTGCAGCAGCAGCAGCAAGCTGTGATGTTAAGGTGAGGCTTTCCTTCCCCCACCAATACTGGGATGTATTGGGCCTGAGACAACCACTTTTACTTCCGCTCTACCGCCACCTATAATACTGCATATCCTACAGATACTGCATATCTACAAAAATCTAAGAAGACTTTTAAAATTTTGTGTCAAACTCTAAGACCAGAGACTTCGGTTGGCCCTGCCAGGGCTCTTGGAGCGTTTAGTGCTGCCAGAGTTGTTGTTGTTTCCTTTCGTATTTTAAAATGCCCGGAACACAACAGGCACTTAAAATCAGTAGAAAGCTCATTTCTGATAACTACTCTCTACTCAAAAGAAAAATATTAAATTCAGTTTTCCTTTTCTAAAAGGAAATAGCCACTTTTACTTCACTGTTCTGAAGAAAAAAAAAAAAATACTCTGTTTCCCTGACCGGGAATCGAACCCGGGCCGCGGCGGTGAGAGCGCCGAATCCTAACCACTAGACCACCAGGGAAGCTTCAAAAATAAGCCTCCATTTGTGGTAGATAAAGTTAGCGTTAAGTGACGTATGTTGCATAGAAGAGTACTATTGGACGGATTTAGAGAAGCTGCCGATACTGCCCCCACCTTTTCAATAAAAAGCCATTTCACTGCCGCAGAGACAAATGGGAAATGGAAAACAGCGGGTTTAGATAAATTCTAGTTGTAACCTTCTTCCCACACAAGAGAAGAAAATAAGAGCAGACTTTGGGGAAATGGGTGAGGAGGTGGAGCAATTCTTAATGAAGCAAAATCAGTGTGTCAGAAGTGGGATTCGAACCCACGCCTCCATTCGGAGACCAGAACACCCGGAGGTAAGGTGTTCACCTTGAGTCTGGCGCCTTAGACCACTCGGCCATCCTGACACCCGAGAGCACTTTTGCTCTCACTAAATGTGCTACTTGTGCCCGCCCGCTGCGATTGGCAGTGTCATTACCTGTTGACCAGCTGGCTTAGGTAGGGGCAGCACCAGACCACCTGCAACGCTGAGGTCTCAGAAATGCAGTGTCCGCAATGCAGTCAGACTGGCAAACACCACACTCCCTAGCCCAAATCGAACCGGTGTCTATGGTTAGTGACCACTGCGCAGGCGCCAGGCCCAGAGAACCAAGGAAAATGCAGTCGGAAAGGCGGAAGGAAATCCTGGTGCCTGGTCTTGGGCTGTTTGGCCCGCCACAGCCTTGACCCAGCGTTCTGCCTCACCCCCGCCCCCGCCCTGCTGGGTCAACTTTTAGATATGGTGTGTTAATACTTGGAAAACAGTTGAAAAAACGCTTGCTACAGAATTAATGGCAAGCGATTGCTGTTGTTTGTTTTCATTATCATCATTTTTATAAGGACTCTTTGCCTTCCTGTTCCTGCGTGTACCCATCCCTCAAGATCCACATCCCGGTCCTCCACCAATCCACGCAGACCGCGTGGAGATAACGGGGAACCCCGGACAGTGAGTGGGAGTTTCCAGGTCAGAAGGGCCTGCTGTAGACCCGGGTTTAGATAAGGGAAGTTCGAGCAGCGATTGCATAACAGTTAACAAAAGAGGAAAAAACGTAAAATGTTCTTTAGCATCCAATGCTAAGGCGCGGGAGTCTGAACTGCAGAACAGCTCTGGAAGGCTCCTCCTGATTGGCTGTGTGGTTTCTGCTCAGATCAGGGACCATTCATTCATTCACTGAAGTTTTGTCCACTGTCAATACAACATTAAAGAGATAGATCCTCGGGCCAGTGAAGGAATCAACACAAACAAACATAGGGGCTGTGAGGAAAAAAAACAAAAGCAAGACAATTAAACGGAGGAGTTCTATTTTTAGAGTGGGCTGTTAAGTAATGCCTCACTACAGAGACTTTTGCTTAAGTATTTTTCAATGATTTTATGTTGATTCGGGCAAATATAAAATGTGAATGTCAATCAGGAATGGTGGTTCATTCCTGTAATCTCAGCAAATACTGAGTTTGAGGCAGGAGCATCCCAAGTTTTGAGGCCAACTTGGGCAATTTAGCGAGCCAGACTGTCTCAAAAAATAAAAAGGGCTGAGGATGTGGCTCAATGGTAGAGTACCCCAGGGAGTTCGATTCCAGGACTGAAAAAAAAAAAGGAGATTTTATATATATATATATATATATATATATATATATATATATATATATATATATATATATATATACACACACACACACACACACATACACATACATACATATATACACATATATGTAAAACGTATATATGAATGTGAAGGTCTTATTCCATTAATAAATGATGTTAAACAAAAAAATATGACATTTGTTAAAAACAGTAAGGGAGACTATTTCAACTGTTCCAAGTAGAGGTCTCACAACAGGGAAGAGAAATTAGGCTCAACTCCAAATACAACAAAGACAGCAAAGGGTTTATAGCCAAAGAGCAGTATTGAGGTAGGTGGATAGAATATCTTACTAGGAAGCTGTAATATGCCTGAAAAGAAAGAGGCTAGGCTATAATTCTCACTGCTCCATAAATACTCTGAGTCAAGTTGGTAGTAAAATGGTTTTTATTCAAGGCCAGCTTTGAAAGGTTCCATGTTCAAAATTCCTGATATGGAGAATTTTTAAAGGAGAGGTAGAATAACAAAAGCAAGGGAAGGTACATATGCAGATTTAGTTAGCCTGCTTTTAAGAGGCTTGAGTGGGCAGTCTCCACTCCCATATTTTTTTGGCACCTCTCAGGGTGGAGGACAGCTCTCCAGCCTCCATTCTCAGCATGAGAAAGTCATTCTTAATTTCAGATGTGGAACCTCAAGTTTAGTCTGTTTCAAAAATTCCTAAGAGGAGACATCAAGAGGAAGGGGATTTTTGCTAAACAGACCTTACAAGTTCTCCTTAGAAGCAGACCAAGGATTCAGACATCAAAAGTGAGGGATGAAGAACTGACCAGAGACAAAAGGTGATCAGATATCAAGGGTGAGGGAATTCTCCCTAAACTCACTTAGCAGGATTCTTTGCTCAGACTGGGCTGGACAAACCAATAACAGTACATGAGATGAGGTCTGGGGGTCTAACCAAAAAAGAGGGTTCAGAGGAGGCTGACTAAAGTTTGGTCCTTGATGGAACTAGGGATGTTACAACCAATGCAAAAGATAATCTGAAGAGATTTATTTCATTCAACCAAACAAATTCTGTAAGGAAGTTGCTAGCAGATGCAAGACAAGTTAATATCCTAAGTATAATAATCAGTGATGAGGTGGTAGAGGTGGTACACGCCTATAATCCCAGCTGCTTGGGAGGTTGAGGCAGGAGGATAGAGCATTCGAAGACAGCCTCACAACTTATTGAATCTCTAAGCAACTCAGTGAAATCTTGTCTCTAAATAAAATACAAAAAAGGGTTGGGGATGTGGTTCAGTGGTTAGATGCCTCTCAGTTTAATCACCAGTAAATAATCAGTGATGTTTGAAGTTGTGTTTTCTACTTTGAAATTATCACTTTCTGCCAGAGAGAAATCAGTTGTATCTCTTGACAAATTATTTGCACTGCTATAAACAGGAATCCCTGACCATAAGGCAAGAACCATTTACATCACAAGTTAAGCTCTATCCCTACAGAGATGTGAAATTGCAAGCCAATAGAAGTCAATGAAAGGAACACATGTCAATGAGATCAATAGTTTTCAAAAAGTCTGCTAAATCATGCCAAGCATACACAGAAAGAACACTTAATCTTCTCTTTTGTCTAGTCTCAAGTTTTGGATTTTTTTAAATTTTATTTTACTTTTATTGGCAAATAATTGTATATACTTATGGGTGCAATATGATGTTTCTGTGTATGCATACATCATGTGATGATCAAAACAGTCTGGTTAACATCTATCACCTCATATGTGTATTGTTTCTGTGTGGTGAGAATATTTAAAGGCTATTCTTGTAGAAATTTTGAAATACACAGCACATTGTTATTAACTATAATCACCATGCTATATGTAATAAATCACCAGAAATTATTCTTCCTGTCAAATTGAAACTTTGGGCCTCTTAACCAACATCTTCCCTTCCTCCATCCATCCATCCATCCTCTGTCCCAGGGTCTGAGCCACCATTCTACTCTCTACTTCTGAGTTCTCCTTTTTCATATGTAAGTGATATCATACAATTTATGTTTTTCTGTGCCTGGCTTATTTCACTTAGCATGGGGTCTCATCCATGTTTCACAAATGTCAGAATTTCATTCTTTTTTAAGATTGAATAGTATCCCTCTGTTTGTGTGTCACATTTTTTAATCCATTCATCCCTAGATAGGTACTCAGCGGTTTTCATCTCTTGCTGTTCAACCCCAGGGCTGCAAAGGTCCCAGCATTCTATTTACCAATGCCAAAGAAAGAACTTGGAGAATTCAACAGAAAAGGTTTGGACATTTTATTACTCATGCTCTCCTCAGTGGCAAGCCAGGATAAAATGGAGGACCACACCAGGCCCACAATCAGGGGACATATATATACCAGATAGACTGCATGCCAACTGTGCATATGGATTTTTTCAGATGTTTTATGAGTATATGACTTTACTTCACAACCAAAGTTGTTCTACTTTGATCACCACCTAAAGACTGGAGACAAACAAGAGAAGAAGTCTCTTTTCCTCCTGAGGAACTCACTCCACAACACATTCTTGAGAGGCCTAACAACTAAGTAAGAATTTAGTTCACCTTCTGAAACAAGACTTCTAGACACTAACTTTTGTTTACCCAATACTTACCTATTGTGACTAAAGCTGCAATTAATATGGGAGTGTAAATGTCCCTTCCTCATACTGATTTCAAATTCATACAGTAAATCTTTTTTAAGTGAACTCCAAGTTGGGCTAGTTAAACCTCACTAACTGCACTGAAATTGTATGCAATTTATTTTATTTTTTACAGAGTATCAAACCCTGAGCCTTGGGCATACAAGGCAAGCACTCTACCATTGACCTACATTCCCAGCTTCCCATATGATTTTTTTTTTTGAGGAACCTCAGAATTGTTTTTCATAAGGCTGTATCATTACATCCTACCAACAGTGTCCAAGTGTATTTGATATCAAAAACTTGGTTCTTGTACCCATGCCAATCCAATAATGAAGACAAGGATCTGAAAAAAGGAAAAAGAAGTCTTCTTGCTTTGCTACCAAAGGCAAAATACTGGGAATGCCTGTCCCAGATCCCAGGGAATTCCCAGCAGAGGCTGTGATTCTAATTGTCAGGAGGAACAGTGAGTCAAAGGCTCCACTCCAGCTGTGTCCTGTCAGGAGTCCTGATTTGATCCACGTTGTCTGCCCTACTTGAAAAACAGTTGTTAGCCAATTTTCTGATTACCAGACCCTTATCATTCTTACCCACACTGATTTCCTGACCATTTCCCATCTCAAAAGCTAGAACAGGTGGGCGCGGTGGCGTTTGCCTACAATCTCAGTGGCTCAGGAGGCTGAGATAGGAGAATCACAAGTTGAAGGCCAACCTCAGCCATTTATGGAAGACCTAAGCAACTTAGCAAGACCTGACTCTAAATAAAAAATAAAAGGATATTGCTCAATGATTAAGCATCCCTGGGTTCAATTCCAGGTACCAGGAAAAAAAAGAAAACTGGAACCAGAGTGAGTTTTCTGGTGGCAGTTGCAATTGGAGTCATTAGTTTTTAGGTGAAAAGTTTATCTGAGTATTTAATTTACATAGTAAATCTCATTCCAGAAGAGGGATCTTTGGATCATCTGGCATATTTTTTAAAAAAATCTTATTCTTTGTTCTCCCTAGCTACATTGACCTGGGGGGCTTTGTCCTGTGTGGGTGCTGAGGCCAGACAGTTGGCTATTCTTTATCTCTCTGTGGACATTGTAAAGGACGATGGAAAAGATCCATAAACTCAACAAGCCAAAACAACCGTTTACCTGTCCGAGATTTTATTAGCAGGACCGTATGGGACAGTCGCAGAAGAGAAGGGAGGAGGGAGGGAGGGAGGGGGATGGGGGGAGGGGGAGAGAGAGAGAGAGAGAGAGAGAGAGAGGAGGGGGAGGGGGAGAAAGGGAGGGAGAGAGGGAGAGAGAGAGTAAGAGTAAGAGAACAAACACAAACAGGGTATTGATATTTATGGGCTTAACACAGGATGAGGAGGAGCAAGGTGAGTGAGATGTTACTTCATCAACGGAGAGTTCGTGCCACTTCAGGGATTGGAGATGTGCAATTCAAAGTTCGAGCCATTCACAGGGATTGGAGGTAAAGGTTCAAGTGCCATTCAGTGCGTCATGGACCTGAGCTTCCGGAAGAGAAGTGCTCTGGATGCCATCTTTCCTGAGCTCCCGGAAGAGAAGCACTCTGGGCACCAACATTACCAACATTCCTCTCTTTTTTGTTTTGGTTTGGGAGCGTCATACTCCATCTGGCTACTTCCTGCTGAGTAGGGGCATCATTTAGAGGGAGGGAGGGAGGTCTGTTGGTTGGAGAAGAAGGGCCAGGAGACCCCATATCCATGCACTGAAGGCATGGATTTCCTCCGGGGAGAAGTCCATGAATGTGCCCTGCAACTATGAAAAAAAACAGCATTAATTTCTGGCATATCGTCCAATCTATAGGGCTGGTAGAAAAAGCCTATGCCCAGGAGAAGGCAGACTAGAACACATAAAGCTGAAAACCAAGGGATTATTTCTTTTTGGCATGGTGGGGTAGAGATGGCCATTTGGTGGAGTTGTCATTCGGTATCTTCATCTTTCAGCACTTGGTGGAGTTTCTTGGGATGACTAGATGTGAATGTCGTCTGGCTCATTGGCAAGTAGCTGGTAATCCCTGACAAGGAGCTGATTGAAAGTTTGGTTAGAGATTTTGTTAATTTGTCCTTGAAGGAATTTCAAAATGCAAGGAAGGAAGGCACAGAACAAAAAGACCAACTAGAAGTCCCAGTATCGAGAGAATCCAGCAGCTGATGGGGTTTGTGAAGAGGTCCCAATAGGATTGTTGTGCCAATTGCTGATTTCTAAAAAGGGTGTGGGTGTACTGTGTTGCTGTGGGTTCCTAGATCCTATCAGGAGGCCTGTTCTTATGTATGTTCTTCTCCACAATGGGATGAAAGGTGGTGCGTGACTGTGAAAAACAGAGCTTGAGAAAGTTATCTGGGGATATCTCACAGGTAAATCTGGGCAATAGTGTGGGCCCTGCAAGGTTGGGAGCTGTGGTGGGATTGTCCTCTGGAGGGCTTGTCGCTGGTTTTAACCTAGAAATATGAATCCAGGGGGTTAGTTTCTTTCCTTCCTGTTGGAGTTTTGCAGCATTGGGTGTACACAGGACTACCTGTAATGGCCCTTCCCATTTTGGGGTTAGGGGGAATCTTTCTCCTGGGGAAGAAAAGTAGACCCATTCTCCTGGTTTAGGCGGAAAGGAGGCAGCTGAGTTCTCTGGATCCGGAAGCAACAAATCTTGTTGCTTCCATAGCTCAGAGCGTATAAGGAAGAGGAGAGGAAGAGCATATTGGTTGGGGAGGGGCCAAGGCTCTGTTGAGATTCCTGGGGGAGAAGGGGACGATCATACATTATTTCAAAGGGGGAAGCAAGGAATGGCTTTTTTGTTAAAGCCCTCATGCGTAGTAGGGCAAGAGGGAGGAGTTTAACCCAATCTAAATGAGTCTCTAAAGATAGTTTTGTTATGATGTCTTTCATTGTGCGGTTGGCTCCCTCAACTTACCTGAGGCTTGGGGGCAATAGGGACAATGAAAGTGCCATGGGATGGACAATGTCTTTGCCACATTCTGGGTTACTTGGCAGACAAACTCAGGCCCGGTTGTCAGATTGGATTGAAGCAGGCATCCCAAACTGAGGGTTTACTTCAGTTAGAAGGATGTTAGCAACTGTGGTAGCCCACTTATTTGAGGTGCCAAAGGGCTCCACCCAACCCGAGAATGTGTCTATTAAAACTAGTATGTATTTGAAGTTTTTTACTCTGGGTATGTTGGTAAAGTTGATTTGCCAATCTGCCCCGGGAATATGGTCCCTAGCCTAATGAGAAGGGAAGGTTCTGGGTTTTAAAGATGTATTGGAATTCACTCTTTTGCATATCTGGCATGAGGCTGTGATTTGCTGTATCACTTCTTTATCCTGGGGAGTCAGAGTAAAGAAAGAGTGGAGAAAGGCTTTGAGAGTCTGCAGACTGGTGTGGAAATGGAGTAAAGGTAAGTAAAGAGGGCATGTTTAGGTGGGTCTCCATTATTGGGTAATGATAGAGAGCAAGTGGCAATGAGAGATTCAGTGGGGTCTGAAAGGCAGCTGACCTGGCTGCCTGATCTGCTTTTGAATTCCCCTGTGTGACAGGGGAGGAGTCATTTTACTGAGATCTGCAATGGACAACTCCAAGATTTTTAGGAAGCTGGGAGGCTTGTAGAAGTTGGGTAATGTATGTGGAATTGGTTATAGAGGTGCCCTTTGAGTTCAGGAGACCTCTCTCTTTCCAAATTGCTGCATGAGATAAAAGAATGTGGAAAACATATTTGGAATCAGTATAAAGTGTAAGATTTTTCCCTGCTGCCAATTCGCAGGCTCACGTTGCAGCTACCAGCTCAGCCTGTTGGTTGTGGTATTTGCAGGCAGGGGATTGGCTTCTATTACTCATGATAGGGACACTATGGCATATCCAGCTTTTCTGATCCCCTCATGCATAAAGGAGCTGGCATCAGTGAACCAGGTGTAATCAGGTTGGTCTAGAGGTCCCTCAGTGATATTAAATTGGGCATGGGAGGAAGTTTTCTAGAACTTCCCTGAATTTATGTATTGGGGACTGCGTTTTACCTTGAGCCTGAGTGGGTAACAGAGTTGCCAGGTTGAGAGGGGCACAGGTTTGGAAGGACACAGAGGAGTCATAGAGGAAAGAGATCAAGAGAGAGAGAATTCAACAGGGAGGGAGATGTTGCAGTCCTTTGTATGTTAACAAGTCCTTGAGGTGATGAGAAGATGTGACAGTGATTTGGGCTCCAAAGGTAAGCTTTTGTGATTCCTTTAATAAAACATAGGAGGCGGCTAGGGTGTGGAGACAAGGAGCCCATCCCCGGACAGTTGGATCTAACTGTTTGGAAAGGTATACCACCGTAGCAAAGGTGGGCCCATACATTTGTCCCAGCACCCCCAAGCCTTGCCCTTTGTTTTCATGTACAGAGAGAGTAAAAGGCCTATTAACATCTGGCAAGTGTAGAGCCGGTGCTTGTAAGAGGACCTTCTGGAGGGTTCTGAAATGTGGTGCTGCTGAAAGTAACAAGGGCTCATGCTTGTTCCCCTTTGCTAGATCATATAATGGTTTGGCAAGTAATGAGTAATTTGGTACCCATGCCCTAAAATAGTCTGCCAGACCCAGGAACGAGAGAATCTCCTCTTTAGTTTTTGATACTGGAAGGCTTTCAATAGGGTCTTTTCTATTGGTTGTGATAGCTTTCTTCCCTGGGGGAATGTGGAACCCTAAGTAAACAACTTCAAAGAGAGAGATCTGCACCTTTTGTGGAGAAACCCTATATCCTTGGTGAGCAAGAAAATTCAGAAGGGTGGCTGTGTCTGACTTTGAGGTTTCTAATGAGGGACTACAGAGGAGGAGGTCATCAACATATTGTAGGAGGGTTGAGTTGGGGCATAGAGGAAAAAAATCCTCAAGATCTCCAGCGAGGACTTGTCCAAAAAATATGTGGACTGTCTCGAAACCCCTGGGGCAGGACAGTCCAGGTTAACTGTCAGGAATGTCTAGTTTCTGGATCAGTCCAGGTGAAGGCAAATATGTCTTGGGAAGAGACAGATAGTGGAATCGAAAAGAAGACATCTTTAAGATCAATAACTGAAAAACAGGTGGAGTTTGCAGGAATGGAGGAAAGGATAGTATAAGGGTTTGGAACCAGGGGATGTATGGGCCTGGTTGAAGAATTTGTTAACCTTAAATCCTGCACCAAATGGTATGTTCCATTAGGCTTTTTTACTGCTAAAATTGGGGTATTGAATGGAGAGTGTGTAGGATGGAGGAACCCCTTTCTTAGTAAGCTCTGAATGATTGGCTCCAGGCCCTTAAGACTGGCAGTTGGCAGGGGATATTGAGCCTGGTTTGGGAAGTGGTTATGGTCTTTAAGATGCACTTCCACAGGAGAGCAATTTGCAGAGGTAGGGGTTTCAGTATCCCATACAATTGGATCTACAATTTTACAGGGGAGGGGAAAATGTGTATCCTGGTGGTCGCTGGGGTCTCCACACCAGACACAAGGGGGTAAAGTCTCTTCTTCGTCGGGGAGTAAAGCCATGAGGAAGATATAAGTAGGGGAGGACAATAAGAGTAAGGTTATGGAGGCCTTCAAGATGGATAATATATCCCTTCCCAGCAAGGGCACCGGACACTGAGGCAAAACCAAAAAATGGTGTGAAAAGGAGAACTCAGATAAGGAGCAAGTGAGGGGAGGAGTTCTGTGCGGGATGATGGTTTGACCTCCTACCCTGACAATAGGAGATTCAGAGGGATAGGTGGTTCCCCAAAACTCTCTCAGAACCGAGAATGTGGCCCTAGTGTCTACCAAAAAGTTTATGGGACGCCCATCCACTCCGATAACCACCCTTGGTGATTGAATAGGTCAGGACAGAAGACCCAGGGCCCCATCAATCCTCAGCTGCTAGGCCCAGCAAGTCACTGGCGGGGTGACTGACCTCAGCTCCTCTCCGGGAATTGGGGCAGTCTGATCCCCAGTGGCCAGGACGTCTGCATCTAGGGCACGGTCTGGGTGGTGCCCTGAGGTTAGGGCAAGCTCTAGTCCAATGTCCTTCATCACCACACTTAAAGCAGGGCCCAGGGAGTTCTCATTGGGGGGCGTTGTTGTCTCCCCCTTTCCATAGGTTGGAAGCAGGGCCCAGAGGGTCCTCATTGTGGGGGTTGTTTTCTCCCCCTTTCCATAGGTTGGAAGGAGCCCTGTTACTCTTGGGCCAACATCTGGCATTTTTGGCGTTTTGCTCTTTCATCTCTGTTGTGGTAGACCTTGAAGGCCATGGCCAACACCTCGGTCTGAGGAGTCAAGGGTCCCCTCTCTAATTGTTTTAGCTTTGCCCAGATGTTGGGGTAGATTTGTGAGAAAAAAATAGGTCATAAGAAGTTGCCTCCCATCTGGGGATTCAGGGTCCAAATTAGTGTCCTGAGGGAGAGCCTTTGTTAGTCGGTCTAGGAAGGCCGAGGGGTTTTCATTTTTCTCCTGGATGACTTCCTGGAGTTTACCAAAGTTAATAGCCTTTTGTGCTGCCGCCTTTAGGCCAGCTATCAGACAGGTAATAAGGTGGTCCCTACGTCCCAGGTCTTGGGGGTCATTATAATCCCAATGGGGGTCTTGGTCTGAAACCGCCTGGGCCCCTAAGGGATGGTGGGCATTAGTCTGATGAACCTGGTCTGCATAGGCCCTAGCCTGGTCCCAGACCCTTCTCCTTTCCTCAGGGAGGAGAGTATTGGACAGAATCATATAGAGATCATGAAAGGTGAGGCTATAGGCTTGAGTTAAGTATTGAAACTCTTTAATATAAGAGACAGAGTTTGCAGTGTAAGATCCCAATTTTTTTTCTACTAGGTCAAGCATAGAAAAAGGAACCTAAACCCTTAAAATCCCATCTTTTTTTAACTTTTTCTCCTGGTGTCCTGCTGAGAAATTGATGTGACTCCATTTTTTGAAAAATAAATGAATAACAGCAGCTTCTACCACCTGTCCTAAGGAAGGGGGTGTGACCCTTGTCCTTGGGAAAAACCCACAGAGCACTCCTAAGCACATACCCACCCTGCTGAGCTGTTTGTCTGTAAATAATAGGAGAGGTCTGTGGTGCCAGGTGTCCCTGACTGTTAGGCTAGGTGAGGACCCATAGCAACCCCCCTAGCAACCTCCAATCATCATGAGACAGGGAAAATACCTGGAATGCCAGATGACCCCCCACATAGTTTATGGTGGTTGATAACAAGTTGGGAAATCATTTAGTTTAGCATGTACACCCCTCGTGGCCTAAATCAATCAGTTCAAAGGAATCCCATTCTTGTACTAACCAATCACACCTGCACAACTTGTTCCCGCCATTGAATGTGCTAATCAATGTTAAGAGTTGTTGTTTGATTTTCCCGCGGTATGGAATGATTTGCTGTGTGATGTAGTGACGCATAGAGTATCCCCTCAAAACCTATAAAATCTCACTGAACAAAAGACCAGGACTCACTCCCTGTCACCGCTGTGTCGGGAACGGTTGTGAGTCCAGGTTCGAGCTTGCAATAAAGACTCTTGTGTGATTGCATCAGATTTGGCTCCTGGAGGTCTTTTGGGGTCCCACGAATCTGGCATAACACTGCTATCTTTGCATACCAGAGGAAGTGCCTTTTTGTGCACCATCAACTTAGTTCTGGCTATTCAGACTCCTTATCCTGCAACTGCCTGAATGTCTGCAAGAACAGAATGTCTTTCATTGATTTCATCTCTGATAGCCATCTCCCACGGTATGATTGTATAATAATTCAAAATGCCATTCAGTTTCCAGATCATGCTATAGTAAGACATCATCTTTTCTTAGTCATAGTGAAACTGAATTTTCAACCTCTGTTGCTGTAGTGTTGCAGAACCCCAGCCACCTGCCAGAGCCTTTGACTGAATTTGAAGAATGAAATCCACAGACAAGGAAGAGTGAGTGAATATAGGATTTATTCAAATGAGAGGAAAATAAGAACTCCTTCAGGGCAAGAGTTATAAACTGATAGGGGTTGCTACTTCAGAGTACTAATCTAGAGGCTTATATAGCTACTGGGTACAGGGCATTGGTCAATATCTATGATAATTAGCTATTGGAAAAGTACCAACACTAGGCTAAAATCTATGCTAACTGGTTATTGGAAAAGTGCTAAGATTATTGGTTAGCCCTTGACTCTGCAGACTTCACTCAGATCTGTCCAGCCTCCCTAGTTCCATCACATCAAGACAAAGGAGTTGGCTGGAATGTTTCTACAGGTTTATCTCATGGAGTGAATTTTACATTTAAAAAGCCTTCATTAGGGCCCATTACTATCCTATTGAATAATTCAATAATAAAATATTACTAAACCTACCTGTGGCCCATTTAGCTAAGATCTTTCCCAAGAGACATACCATTGCCTGTGTCTTAATAGGCCAGTAACGAATACAAAGAAAAAACAGAGGCAAACAACCAGAGGGATTCACCCAATCCAGGGGTGATGGAAGAAAACCTTTAAAAGAGACAAACCATACAGGGAGAAAATATCCCCTAGGTTCTCCATCCCACTTAATCATTGGTGATAGTTAAGTCCATCAACAATGTCACCACACATGTCCCCATAAAGAGGAACCAGAGATTCCCATGAAGGGGAGCCAGATGTGTGGAACCAAAGGTCTTGGTGGGCACACCAGGGAAGTTTATATGATTACCAACATGGCATGACTTTGCTCCATTCAGATTCCTTTATCAAAGTAGACCAATTGGGGCTGAGGTTGTGGCTCAGGGGTAGAGCGCTTGCCTAGCATGCATGAGGCACTGGGTTCAATCCTCAGCACCACATAAAAATAAAAATGTTGTGTTCGCCGAAAACTAAAAAAGAAATATTTTAAAAATTCTCTCTGTGTCTCTGTCTCTCTTTCTCTCTCTCTCTCTAAAAAAAGGGGGGAAAAAAAGACCAATTGGTGGATCAACCTGTACAATTAGGAAGAAAAGGCAGGAGTTTCCTGAAGGAAGAAGAGTCCCAGCAGCTGTTGGGATGTTCCCTCAGTCCCTCCCTTAGTTCCCTACTTTGACCCAAGCAAACTCGTCCTGTCTCCTAATTCTCCAGCAGTCAAGTCTCAACAAGCTCCTAATCCACCTTGCTCAGAGTGCCGGAACTACCCAAGAAGTTCAGAGCAGTGACACTCTTGGATCCCATTTGGGTGGCCAAATTTGATACTGAAAGCTTGGTCCTTTTACATGATGCTCATCCAATAACAAAGGCAAGGGTCTGAGAAAAGGGGAAAGAAGTTTTCGTGCTTTGCTACCCAAGGCGAAATACTGGGGACTCTTGTCCCAGAGCCTGTGAGTCTGTCGGGGGGGGGGGGGGAAGTGGACTTTTAAAAAGGTGAGTCAAAGACTCCACTCCAATTGTGCCCTATCAGGACTCAAATCATTTGTAGCCTCGAGAGATGGCCTTTTCTTAGCTCCACAGGTGCTGACTCTGAAATGTGGACTCCTTCATTCCTGTCACCTGTGAGCCCAAGTGTTAAGTAGCAGTTAAGTAGTAGTTAGTAATAAGCAGTGAAATATATAGCAAGGTCACAGATTTACTTTAAGCTACTCTTAATGGTTCCTTTAAGTTACGACCAAGGCAAATGAGTAAATAACTTATAGCAGATAACCTGTAGAGAAATATCAGTACACAAACCTTGAGGATAAACAAACGAAGGAGCTAAATGGGGGAAATACATAAAGAAAGAAGGATTTATGGGACTAACTCTCGACAGAGTCCATAAAGGTCAAGATAAAACCAAAATTTATGGCCCCAAGTGTCTCCTTCTAGCTCAGAAGCAGGGATTCTTTAGTGATTCAAGGCAGTTCAGAAACCTCTGACCAGTTGCCACCCCAATGCCCACATTAACATAGGATTGACCTGTAGATGAAGCCTCTGAATAGGATGGCTCACCATGACAGTTCCAGAAAAGACCAACTAAGGTTAAAAAAAAAAAAAAACTCCACTACCCAAATTGAAGAAGGAATTGAACACCTGATTAGCAAAGAATGCAGAAGGTGGACCCCAGTTCTCAAGGCAAACACCAAACAGTAATAAATTTGGAAACAGTACTATTTTCTTTGTCATTCTCTGCTCAGAGAGGGCCTGCTCTCTCCCTTGAGAGTGTTGTCTGCTTGAGCCTTGATCTGCATCCACCCTACTTCACTTCCACTCTGCCTTCACTCATAATAAAATTCTCTAGCATGACTTTCAGTGTCTGGCTTTACATTTTTTTCCAGAACTCAAGAACCAAGGATTGGAGCTTTAGCTTCCTGCTCTTGTAACAAAAGACAATAACCTAGGATAAGAAGAAGGTTAATCTTGCTCTAGTCATGATAAAAAAGGGGGGGAAGGGGAAAAATGTCAGTTTTAAAATAAATGTCAGTGGTGGAGGAATAAGCATTATATTCAAAGTATAAAGGGCATTCCTGTTAAATTTTTGTGCATGGCTAATGGTTCAAATTCAAGTATTTGCAGAGGAGTTGAGTAGTATAGAAGGAAATCAAAGATTGGTAGAAAGGAGACAAAAGGAAGGAAAAGGAGATTATAACTTTATTTTGGAAAGGCTTGTGTTCATACTTTCACTCCCAAAAGCCTGTATTCCTCCCAGACCTGGCCCACCCCAAGTCAGTTTTTCCCTAGGCCTGTCCTAAATTTTTGGAAAATCTATAAATTGTCTCAAGATCTCTAAAGGTTACTGGAAATTCACTTGCTTTTGAAAATTTACCTGTAAAAATATATTTTTAAACAGATTAATTCAAAAGAGATATGATATTTTAATAAGCCTATTAAATAGGGTACATTTCAAACAATATCTATTGATCAGATAGTGGAAACAAATCAACTTCAAGATCCTGAGAATAGCCAACCACCATAACCTCTATAGGGAGATTAGACAGAGGGAGGTTGGAGACTGGCAACCAAAACATAGTGTTCAGCTGCACTGAGATGACTATAGTTACACACACACACACTCACACACACACATACACACTCACACAAATGCATACACACATGCACATACTAACACACCCACCAGTCTACATATGTAGACCAAACCCTACATCCCCAACCCTTTTATTTTAGTTTTTATTTTGGGGGGGCAGGCTATTGCTAAGTTGCTGAGACTCGCCTCAAACTTTCCTCCTGCCTTAGGCCCCTAAGTAGCAAGGATAATAGGACTGCACAACCACATCCAGCTGTGGTACGCCACCTGTGACACTACTTGAGTGGATATTTTCTCAGTACTGAGCAATGGGGACTTAGGTCTCCCCTCGGGAAGGATCCCAGCATTCCCATGTGTAGACTGCCCAAGGCATCAGATCTCTGCCCTCACTCTACCAACGGGACAGTTCTTGCAGCTCAGGACTTGGGCGTTACCCATTAGGCTTGGACAGCCCACCTCCTACCTTATTAAGCAAAGGAACATCCATCAAAATCCTTCTGAAGATCTTTTGTATAAATAAAGGAAAATGTGGGTTCTGGATCTCTCTTCCCAGTGTGGAAGTTCAGCCTGTAAGGTCAAAGAGACATCTTGCCCCCGTATAAAAAAAAAAAATTACTTCCATGCCTGGTGGTCTTTTCCCCGCCAGCTACTCCATGCAGAGGAACCCCATTCCATCTCCCACACAGGACGTGGGTGGGACTGAGCTCATGCTCCATCATCACAATCAATCATTTATTTTGAATCCACTGATTAATCACAGGTATATATATTAGTATATATATATTGGGCTATGAGTGGTACCCAAAGTGAACTCAAATTGTTCCAAACTGTAAGTGGGTCTGTGTTTAGGGTCATGTCGATAAGGAGAGTCCTCCAAACCAACTTCTACGAGAAGTATAATATTTATTCAAGAATAAATAGTAAACAAATACTAAGAATAAATAATAACTAAATACTAATAGATATTGAATAAACAAAATAACTGAATGGTAAGTCTACAATTTTTTAGAACTCAGACCATCAAAACATTTTACCTAGAAGTATTTTTATCACTGATATTAACATATATTTTATCACTACAATTGACAGAGTAGATATAATGAAAATCAAACTTATTTTATCTTTATTTAATTTTTTATATTAAATTATTCAAAGGCAATGGTCCTATCCATGTATCTACTTACATATCACCTATATTTGTTTCACTGCCTTGCCCTAGATAGCTGCCCACCATCCCCCAAGATTTTTGAGACACATTGAATGCATAGCTTGGTGTCACATGTGTAGTTTCCAGACACGTGTGGTATTTTATCTATGAGGATGTTCTCTGTGACTTGTGATTTTGGTCCTTCGGAAGGCCTCCAGTTAGCCGGATACAGTGGTGCATGCCTGTAATCCCAGCGATGCAGAAGGCTGAGGCAGGAGGATTGCAAGTTCAAGACCAGTGTGGGCAACTTAGCAAGACCCCAACTCAAAATAAAAAAGGGTCAGGGATGTTGGTCAGAGGTAGAGCACCTCTGGCTTCAATCCCCAGGACTGCAAAATAAAATAATTAAATACAGGTCTCTAGTTGCCTCTGTATGTATTAGAAGGCAGCAAACACTGACACACAATAGCCTAATTAAAGATTTTACTTTGATGCCTTTTTTTTTTTTTTTTGGTGAGAGTCTCATTCTCTTTCCCTTTTTCTAGCAATCTAAAATCTACCCCATAACACACTTTTTTTTTTTACTCTTTTTCCTTAAGTAAGTGTTAAGTAGGTAAATGTCTCTAGTGTCTATCCTCCTCTTTCCTCATCCCCCAGCTTCTGGCTCACCATGACCCTCCAGTCTTTCCATATTCCCACCTCTCTCTCCCTTCCCTCTCTCTTCACCTTCATGGGTGGTATGGCTTAGATGTGAGGTGTCCCCCAAAGCTCAAGTGTGAGACAATACAAGGAGGTTTAGAGGCGATATGATTGGGTTATGATAGTCTTAACTGAGTGTAATTACTGGCTGGTAGGGTGTGGCTGGAGGAAATGGGTCCCTGGGGGCATGTTTTGGGGGTATATAGTTTGCATTTGGTGAGTGGAGTCTCTATTTCCTGATCATCCTGTGAGCTGCTTCCCTCCACCACACTCTTCCACATTGATGTTCAGCCTCATCTTGAGCCCCAAGGAATGGAACCAGCTGTCTATGGACTGAGACCAAAACCATGAATCCTCAAATAAACTTTTCCTTCTCTACAGTTGCTCTTGTCAGGGTTTTTAGTCACAGAAAGGAAAAACAACTGACTAAAACAATAGGTTTCACAGAGCTCCTTACACAGTCCCTAGAAGAAAAACCTTACAAATCTTGATTTTTAAAAAAAAAATCATCACCATCCTTATCCCATCTTGGCCCTCCTCAGAAGACTGGCAGGCCCTGTAGAACTACAGCCAGTACCTCTGTGGGCTCTGCTCTCAGTTTCTTGTTAGCAAGTTTTTTCTCATCGTGGTGTAGTTGTGCAGGGTCTGCCTGGCCTAGCCTAACTGACCATCATCCTGGCTCTGGATCTTCAATGAGAACTGAAACTTCACTTTTGCCTAATAGGTGACTAGAAGCAGTATTAAAGATATGGCATCTCCACCTCTATTGTGTGTGTGTGTGTGTGTGTGTGTGTGTGTGTATGTGTGTGTACTGGGGATTGAATCAAGGGGTGCATTCCCACTGAACACATTCCCAGTTTTTTATTTATATTTTGCTTTAATTCAGGGTCTTGCTAAACTGCTGAGGGTCTTGCTATTTTGCTGACCTGACCTCTAATTTCTGGTCCTCCTGCTGTAAAGGTGAAATTTCTAAGCTGATTCTAAGCCGCAGAGCCTGAGTTAAAGTGTAAAAGATCGAACATTGTAAAGTTTCTAAACTGCAGGGCTTGGGTTAAAAAGTAAAAGACCAAGTATTGTTAAGTTCCCCTGCTACCCCCAAGACCTATAATCCCTGTAGCTGTTAGGACAATACCCAAACTGCCCAGTAAATATTCTCACTGACTCCTCTGGTTGTCTAATAACTTGGGACTCTGAGTAGCCCAGCACGTAGGCATCCAGGCCCCAAAAGCCAATCAGTTTAAATGTGTACCCCACTTAGAAGTGACCAATCACCCCTGCCCAATCTGTTCCCGCCAATGAATGTACTAATCAGGTCTCAGAGTTGTTGTTCAATTTTCCCGTGCCTCATGATGATTTGTTCTGATGTATGCAAAGTCCCCCGCCCTCTCCAAAAAGTGTACTTAAGCTCTGCCTGACCTTTGCTCTGGGCTCTGGGATGCTCTATCTTCCTGAGTGAGCCTGGAGCCTCAGCATGCTGAATCAATAAAACCCCTTCTGCCAATTGCATGGAGCTGGTCTCTTGTGGTCTCTCCCTCCGACGTTTCGCAGGACCCTTACACTGCCTCAGCTTCCCAAATCACTGCGATTACAGGTGTGTGCCATTGTGTCTGACATTCTGCCTCAATTTTGTATCTGTTTCCTTTGCTCCGAGTCACCTTGGATTTCAGCAACAATAGGTCTGATTGACAAACATCTTGTAATGAGTCTAAGCCACCCTACTCTGCAATAGCAATTTTCTTATTGGGAACAAGTCCTCACCTGACCAATTCTAAAATAATGATGAAGCAGACTACACCTGATTAAGATCACCTGCTTGGATTTGCATAGTTGGAGCTTTGGAAGGCTGTCAACTATGAGCTATGTAATTTGCATGCCCTTTGTTTCAGAACCCTTGTCAAAACTTTTTCGCTTGCATCTGGTCTTTTCTCTTGCCACTTCATTACATAAATTTGCCTTTTTTGTTTTTGTTTTTTTTATATCAGTGACAAATCTTCTGAAATGGAAATGAGGACAACCACCCCATTCACAATATCCTCAAAAAAAATAAAATACTTGGGAATCAACCTAACAAAAGAGGTGAAAGATTTATACAATGAAAACTACAGAACCCTAAAGAGAGAAATAGAAGAAGACCTTAGAAGATGGGAAAATATACCCTTTTCATGGATAGGAAGAACTAACATCATCAAAATGGCGATATTACCCAAAGTTCTCTATAGGTTTAATGCAATGCCAATCAAAATCCCAATGGCATTTCTTGTAGAAATAGATAAAGCAATCATGAAATTCATATGGAAAAACAAAAGACCCAGAATAGCAAAAGCAATTCTAAGCAGGAAGTGTGAATCAGGAGGTATAGCGATACCAGACTTCAAACTATACTACAGAGCAATAATAACAAAAACAGCATGGTACTGGTACCAAAACAGGCGGGTGGACCAATGGTACAGAATAGAGGACACAGAGACCAATCCACAAAATTATAACTTTCTTATATTTGATAAAGGGGCTAAAAGCATGCAATGGAGGAAGGATAGCATCTTCAACAAAGGGTGCTGTGAAAACTGGAAATCCATATGCAACAAAATGAAACTGAATCCCTTTCTCTCACCATGCACAAAAGTTAACTCAAAATGGATCAAAGAGCTTGATATCAAATCAGAGATTCTGTGCCTGATAGAAGAAAAAGTTGGCTCCTATCTACATATTGTGGGGTCGGGCTCCAAATTCCTTAATAGGACACCCATAGCACAAGAGTTAATAACTAGAATCAACAAATGGGACTTTTTACTCAAACTAAAAAGTTTTTTCTCAGCAAGAGAAACAATAAGAGAGGTAAATAGGGAGCCTACATCCTGGGAACAAATTTTTACTCCTCACACTTCAGATAGAGTCCTAATATCCAGAGTATACAAAGAACTCAAAAAATTAAAGAATAAGATAACAAATAACCCAATCAACAAATGGGCCAAGGACCTGAACAGACACTTCTCAGAGGAGGACATACAATCAATCAACAAGTACATGAAAAAATGCTCACCATCTCTAGCAGTCAGAGAAATGCAAATCAAAACTGCCCTAAGATACCATCTTACTCCAGTAAGATTAGCAGCCATTATGAAGTCAAACAACAACAAGTGCTGGCGAGGATGTGGGGAAAAGGGTACACTTGTACATTGCTGGTGGGACTGCAAATTGGTGTGGCCAATTTGGAAAGCAGTATGAAGATTCCTGGGAAAGCTGGGAATGGAAAAACCATTTGATCCAGCTATTGCCCTTCTCGGACTATTCCCTGAAGACCTTAAAAGAGCATACTACAGGGATACTGCCACATCGATGTTCATAGCAGCACAATTCACAATAGCTAGACTGTGGAACCAACCCAGATGCCCTTCAATAGATGAATAGATAAAAAAAAAAATGTGACATTTATACACAATGGAGTATTACTCTGCACTAAAAAATGACAAAATCATGGAATTTGCAGGGAAATGGATGGCATTAGAGCAGATTATGCTAAGTGAAGCTAGCCAATCCTTAAAAAACAAATGCCAAATGTCTTCTTTGATATAATGAGAGCAACTAAGAACAGAGCAGGGAGGAAGAGCAGGAGGAAAAGATTAACATTAAACAGAGACATGAGGTGGGAGAGAAAGGGAGAGAAAAGGGAAATTGCATGGAAATGGAAGGAGACCCTCATTGTTATACAAAATTACATATAAGAAGTTGTGAGGGGGAAGAGAAAAAAAACAAGGGAAAGAATTAAATTACAACAGATGGGATAGAGAGAGAAGCTGGGAGGGGAGGGGAGGGGAGGGGGATAGTAGAGGATAGGAAAGGTAGCAGAATACAACAGTTATTAATATGGCATTATGTAAAAATGTGGATGTGTAATTGATGTGATTCTGCAATCTGTATTTGGGGTAAAAATGGGAGTTCATAACCCACTTGAATCGAATGTATGAAATATGATATATCAAGAGTTTTGTAATGTTTTGAATAACCAATTAAAAAAAATGGGAAAAAAAACCATAAATTTGCCTCTTTGATTTTTTACTTTCTCCTGGCCATTGGAATCTTGCCCCTTTTAGTCCAAAACACATCTCTCCCAGTTATCTCAGATATTTGAAATTTTTGGAGAATGGGTAGTTCCACTAAAATGAAAACTAAAGTTCAAGGAATTAAAAACTGTTTGGAGTAAAACTATCTGGCACTCAGCTGGATTTATGTTTGAATATTATGGTGCCTCAACATACAAATAATTTTAAAAGGGGGAAAACTTAATATTCCCAAGTTTATTTTATTGTGTGCTAATTCAGAGTCCTTGGGTAATAAAACAGAAGTACAAAATATGTATAAATTTCTTATTTTCCATTTCTAAATTCTTAAACAATGAAAAATGTCTTAAAAATTAAAGCAAGTGCTTTCTAAAATGACTAAAACCTGTGATAAGTTAAAATTGGAATACAAAGCTTTGGAAAGCTCAAAAAGATACTTTTATTGGTGGATGGGTATAGAAAACACTTTTTGCCCCACTCTTGGAAAAACCTATATCTAGGGGTTGGGGATGTGGCTCAAGTGGTAGCTTGCTCACCTAGCATGCATGAGGCACTGGGTTTGATTGGTCAAAGAGAATGTTGACACCCTCTGTCATTTGGGTGAAAGGCTTAAACAGCAACCATCAAATGACCCCTGGCCAGGCTGGCTAAATTCAATCCTCATTGCATGGCTGACTCCCATTCTCACTCCTATTTTAGTAATAGGGCTTCTACTAATGATTGCTCCCTGCCTCCTCAGGTTCCCTTGAAAGTGCGTGAGTGAAATTGCCAGAGTGACCTACAACCAGATGCTCCTGCACCCCTACAGTCGCCTTCCCACCGAACGAACCTACACCCGAGCCATTCCCCGCCCCCCCCAGGACGCCCCTAAACAAGCAGGAAGTAGCCAGACGAAATTCGCCGCCCTATATCACCAAAAAGGCTGGAATGTTAGGTCAGTGGCAGCGACTTGGTGGCGACTTAGTGGCAACCTAGAACAAAGCAGCCTGGGCTGGAAAAGAACATCAATCAGATGCCGGCAGAAATGCTTGTCAATCAGCCAGATCTCCTGACTAACGCCTGTCAATCAGCAGGACCCCCCTGGTCAATCCTGGAGTTCAGCCAACTCCCCTGACCAACTCTACGGGGGCAAGGGACTCTAAGAACACCTTTTCCTGTCCCATGCCCTTCCCTTCCTGCTGTAAGCCCCATAAAATCCAGTCTGGTCGAGCTTCCACGTGGTTTCTCCTCAGACCCTTCCCCTGTCCCTTCTGTGGGTCTGATCGAGTTCCAACTGGGAGTGATATCTCAATAAAGCCTCCCCCGTCTGATCTGACACTCAACACCATATAAAAATAAAATAAAAGATATTGTGTCCACCTAAAACTAAAAAATAAATATTAAAAAAATCTATATTTGATTAGAAAACAAATTAGGTCAGAGGGATTTATTAGCTAGTAGTTCTCCAAAATATGATTTTACTAAACCTTTGCAAAATAAAATTACCTTTGAAAGAATGTCTCCTTCTATTGATTGATTAGCTCTTAATTTAGGAAGAGATATTAAGTCTTCACTTAAAAAAAAAAAAACGTATTTTGCCAGGTGCAAAAGTATAATCTTAGCCACTCAGGAGGCTAAAACAGGAAAGTTTGAGGCCAGAGTGAAAAACTAAGTTGTGAGACCCTATCATAAAATGAACAGAAAATTGAGGAGGGAGGTAAATTATCCCTGGATTTAATCCCCAGTACAAAAAAAAAAAAAAAAAAAAAAAAACCTCTCAGAGATAAAGGATTAAAACATCCACAATGTAAACAACAACAAAAAGCCGGTTTTAAACCTTTGCTTTCACTTGCCCTTTGCTCTTCTTAGTGTTGAGACTCAGTTCTGTGTCTTTGAGATATAGACATTCTTTCAAAGGCAAAGACATTCTTTCAAATAAGTCAGACCTTATTTAATATTAATAACTGCTTATGGCTATTGATAGACCCAACCTGATCTTTTCTTAAAATTGGGAGCCATCTTGCCACAAAGCCATGAAAAGATAATTTCGGCTTTACTATAAATTACTGCAAATTCTGAACCTGCTTGGAATGCCTGGCCGTGCCTTGAACTCACCCATGCCTGGCTCTCTGACCAGATAGCAGCCCTTTCTGAAACTTTAGTGACACCTCAAAAATATTGGCCTTCCCTGGTCAGACAACGACCCTCTCTGAGACTCTAATGGTCCTCATAAATTCTGATGTTGGGGCCAGCAAAAAATGTAAACTACCATTAGTGTGATGCTTGTCAGAGTTCTGTTATCTGTAACCCCCCTTTGTGTAACTTTCTGGGCTATAAAGCTGGGCTGCCAGAAAGCTGGGGTGCTGTCTTGTTCCCAAGGTTTGGGGAGGGAGAGGCAGCTCGGCTGGTCGAAATAATAAGCTTGCTTTAATTTGATTTTAATTGGAGTCAGTAGTCTTTTCTTGTGTCCTGGTCTAACAGCTATAATAATTATATCAAAGTCTAACTTTTTAAAAACTGGCAAGTGATGAATCTAAATGAAATCTCTTAAAATCTTGGTTTTCATGATCAATCTAAAAATAGCTGTTCAAATGGATAGTTAGATATAAATGGGATAAACATTTATAAATGTATATGTTAAGAAAAACTTCTGAGTCCTGTGTAAGTTAAAATAGTGAAAAAAAAACAGTTGCTAAATATAAATTCCAGTACTCTTGTTACCAGCAATCAAGACAGTGTAACGGCCTGGATGGCAGCTGGCCAGATTCAGCTGCCCACACACATAAGAAATAAGTAAATGATGTAAAAAGAAAAAAATAAATTTAATGCATTTGATAAAACTGGGGAGAAGCAGCTAGACTATTTCTTCATTAGTCTTATAGAAGCAGTTATAATTTATAGAAACAAAAGCCAGAAGGTATAAATATGTAGATTTAGCTAGGCTGTGCTGGTAGGAGAACATACCAGTTTCAGCATGAGGAAGTTTGGAATGCAGAAGAGTAGTTATCAGGAAGTTGATTTTAATTTAAAAGATCTTTCTTTCAACTTGCCCCTGTTTAATTCAACTCTCCATGTTGAGAGAATAGGCATGTCGTCTGATTGGTAAGTTGTTATTGGATCAGTGTGTAGATACCATCAAGCAACTTGAAGCATAAGGAGCCAGATGCTTGTTTCTGAAGGAGTCAAAGTCTGAAATATTTAACAATTCAGCCTAGGGGAAGGACTTTAGTGTTAGTGAATAGATAGGACAGACAGCGCCCCTGTCCCCTACCCCCCAAAAAGGGCTTCTCTAAACTGAATGGCTACTCCATGAAATTGACCTGTAAAAACAGTCCAAACTTACCAGCTAACTCTTTGTCCTGGAGCAGTAGGAAGAGGGAAGTGGAATGAACCTGAGTGAAAGCTACAGACTCAAGGACTGGAAAGGTCATAGCCAATCAAAAATCATGGGCCAAACTAATAGCCTTAACTGTTCCAGTTAATGTTTAGCATAGATATTAACCAATAACCTTGGTACTTTTCCAGTACTGGTTTAGAATAGATATTGACCAATAGCCTTGTCACTTTTCTAATACCTATTTAGCATAGGTAGTGATCAATGACCACACCTGGTAGCTGCATTAACTCCCAGACTAGCACACCTGACTGATAACCTGCTATTTTCCTCTCACTTGAATGAATCCTATTCCTTCACTCTCACTCTCCATTATCTGTGAGTTTCATTTTTTGAATTCATAAGAGGAAACCTGGAAAGAAGTCCCTAACAAGGGCTGGGGGCTGCTGCATCTCTAGAGAGGTCTAACAGATCCTGCCCACTGGCTGAAGCTGTGGAGGGTCAGGTTTCACCTGCTGCAGAGACTCCCTACCCTGAAGCTGCCAGTGCAGGAGAAGAGAATCCAACTTCACCTAAATCCAGTTTATTCTCTTTTTTATAACCTCCAAATTGATTGCTTTGGTGGGATTTTTTGACAAGTGACTCCTGCAATTTCCTCCCTTGTCTCTGAATGATTTCCTCTGAAGACATTTCTGATTACTTGCCAAGAATTTTGGTCCCCTGAAGTGGGAAACTTGTCCTATTCTTTGATCTGATTGGTCCCATGTCAGAAGGAAAATGACAGTTTAGGAGTCAATTATCAAAAGACCCACCTGTTTTTCAGTACTGGAGACTAAACCTAGTGGTACTGTAACTCTGAGCAATATCCCTATCCCTTTTTATTTTATTTTATTTTGAGACAGAGCTTCACTAAGTTGCCTGGGCTGGCCTCCAACTTGATCCTCCTGCCTTAGCCTCTGGGGTCATGGGAACTACAGGCATACACCACCACAACATGGCAGAAATGACCCTTTTTAGCCAAATTCAAACAGTAAGAGGTTTTAGAAAGATTAGTTCTTAGGCAAGCTTACCTAGAAGTCCTCTGTTAAGAATTTAAACAGGGGCTGGAATTGCTGCTCAGTGGTGGAGCACTGGTCTAGCACATGTAAGACACTGGGTTCAATCCTCAGTACCACATAAAAAATAAATTAATTAAAGGTATTGTGTCCAACTGCAACTAAATAAATAAATAAATAAATAAATAAATAAATCTCCAGACATTGCCAAATGTGTTCTGGAGAGAGAAAAAAAAAAAGGATTTAAACAATCAAGAAAGTAGAAAGCATTAATAAGAAAAAAGAAATACAGTTGAACTAGTTAACATAATCTCTTTAGTTCTATCATTTTTATGTAATAAAAGAAAAACAACTTGTAAGAGTAGTTTCCGGATAGGGATTTAAGATAAAGAGAGAGATATTGATTATCAAAGGAAACATCCATGAGCCATTGAGATGCAGAAAGTACAGCTGTAAATCTTGAGCCTTTCCCTGTTATAGTTAAAGCTTCATCCTGGGGTTTCATAAACTGACTTCCAGACCACTCATGTATAATGGAATCAAGCCTTTATTGAAACACACCTGTGGCGGCTGACCAGCACATAAAGCTGTTCCCCTGATCAGCCCCAAACAATTGCAAGGGCGCTCCTTATAGGCCTGAAAACCACAAAAGGGATGTTCAGGGGTCCAGCCAATGCAAGCAAGCCAGGTTACAGAAGCAGGAGAGTGCAGTCAAGCAGCGGGAAGCCTAACCAATCACAGTTAGCCCAGTCACCCCAGTTACAGAAACAGAGCCCTGTTACCCTAGTTATAGAAACAATGCCCCATTAGGTAGTTCTGTGTTCTTAAAGGTTTCTATAGCAAAAGGAAAAGGACATCTTGCCCCAATCATGACCCTTCTACTTGGCATGATTGTTTTACAAGATGAAGTCATAAAACAAAATGGAGCCACATTTGCTTCTACTATCACATCCCTTTGTAATATGAGGGAAACATGCAAACACAAGGAACATTGGTGCCAAATTGGGTTGCTCTATCCTGGTTCCACTTCTAGACTGGCCCCTAATATAGCCTTTTTATAAATATTGGATCCCCATCCCAAGGCATGGCTTTTCACTCTCGAGATAGCCCACATTCTCCCTTGAATGTGTACCTACTTCCTAAATAAACTTTATCTATGCCTTTTGCTGACTTGGGCTGAAATTCTTTTCTTTCACACATACCAAGAACCCCACTGGCCCAAAGTTGAATTTCCCTTCCCATCTAGGGTGTCCTTAATACCCTTCTCTGGCGACTCCCAAGATTTTCCACAGAACTATACAAATTTTGAATAGAGGAAATAAGGGTCAAGCTTATTTAGCAATTAAGAACTTATGAAGCCAGATTTAAAGATAGGTAGTTAGTGTAATTAGGTAAATCGGGTCTAATATCAAGTAAAATCCAAAATGAAGTCCCATGTTGAGAATGAAGTCCAGGAAAAGCAGAACAACTCTTGGAATGTTCATGTCCCCAAGGCCCAGAGCCCATTCCAAAAAAGTGTTAATGAAACTTGAAGATGCTGACCCAAAATTCCTTCCTGCCCAGATTACTCCTTTGGCCCACAACTAGATTTTGGTTTCTTATCAGTGCATTACATTTTGACTTAGAAAATCCTATAATAACTTTTTACTTGTGGCCATCTTAATTACCTATAAATCTTATATAGAGTTCCTTATTTTATGAAACATTTTTCCTTATACAGAATATTCAGATATTTTACATGAAAGATACATATGTGAATGTCAGATTGTTTTAGCTATTTATGGCCCACTTTATGCAATATCATTTTTCTATGTCATAATTGTGGGCATTGCCAACTGAATGCTACCTATGAATTTTAAAGTTATGAAGTGGTACTCCCTTTCCCCACAGAAAATTCTTAACTGGGCTTCTCCAGAAATCTTCACCATGGCTGATTTTAGGACTGTCAGCAAAAGAGTCTCTACAAAAGAGTTCAATGTTGATAAACTTCCAATTTTTGTGTTGCCCTGTTTTACTTGGCCACTGGCTGGGAAGAAATCAGCACTCCAGGTGCTGGACACCCCCTTACTTGTTTTTTACAAACATGTATTCAGTGTAGTAGTTTGTAGAAATGTGAAAACAAACCTCTGGCCTTGAGCTGGGGCTTCACAGAGATGTCTACATTCCTAAGAAAAGATACCAATTAGGCTCCATGGTAACAGCTGGCAGGGGGAGGAAAGAAAGGGGAGAAGAAGTTCTCCCCTTCTCAGGTGTTGTCCTTGAAGGGTTAACTTGCCCAAAAACAGTGAAAGAAAAAGCTGCTTTTATGTGAACTTCTGCAGACTGTGAACTTCTGAGCCCCTCTCCTTACATGCTGGGTATAAAACTCTGAAACTACCTGAACTCGGGGTTCAGGGGTTGATTGATTACAGCAAAATCCGTGCCTTCTGAACCTAGTTGCAGCCAAATAAAACTGTTTCCTGCTATCTTCAGTGCCCTGCCTCATCTGTCCGTACAACAGTTACTTACACGGCACACAGTGGTGCTTGCCTGTAATCCCAGGGACTCTAGAGTTCAAGGCAAGAGGATCACAAGTTCTAAGTCAGCCTCTAAATTAGTAAGATCTTATATCAAAATAAAAATAAATATAACCTAAAATGGCTGAGGTTGGAGCTCAGTGGTAAAATACCTGTAAGGATGGCCTTAGGCCTTAGCCTAAGCAACTCTATTTTAAAATAAACCTGCAGTCTCACCAGACAAGGCATAGAGCCCTCCAATATGTCATACATAAGGCATAGCCTAATAAAAACAAATCACTTTCCACAATGCTGATAAGAGTCAAGGTGAAGTCACATGTCATTTGTTGTAACCCTGATAAGAGCCAGAAGGTTAATATCAGGGCAGAAACCACCAGATCATGTGTCCTGTCTAAGATGTAAGATGTCACTAAGAAACCTGTTAATAGCTTTTTTCCAAAAGGGCACACAGAAGTCCCAAAATTTGGTATAAATAATAGAACAAATAAACAGACATTCCAGCCAGTTGATACTAATGCACATATGCTGGAGAGCCTGATGAGGATCTGGACTGACATCCCAGCTCTTTTCATCATCTGCCTGATCCTCTGTATTGTCCTCACCACTCTCAAACTCTACAGCAGTCTCTTGACCCTGGTGAGAAAGGTGACTTCTTATGACCATCTCCTCAGCCAGCCATTAACTCCACACATAGGTTCCTGACCTGATCTCTGCTGAGTAAGTGTGCATCTGCTGGACTTAAGGCCTGAGACTTAAGACTTTAAATCTAAACTTAAGCTTAGCATGGAGAGGGAATGTCTGTAAGAGGTCTGTCATGATTAAGAGTGTTTGCAGTTCTTAGAGTTAACTTAGAATGTGTTTGCTCTAAATTAGCTTTGTTTATTGCTTTTATCAATCTAAATTATTGTATTTGTAGTGCCCAGAATTAAATATTATCATTTTCTTGATTAAGAACCTATAGAGTGGAATTGTATTGAGTGATTTGAGTGAATAAAGTATTGAAAAGGGCAGAAACACATGGACATTCTTTATTTCTTCCCCTTGACTGCATAAGTCACACTTTTGCCCATCATGAGAATACCCTTGGGTTCAATCTCCAGTACAAAAAAAAATTAAACTTTTAAAAGTTACTTCAAATTTCTATAAAAATTAAGCATTAATAAAGCAAACCAAAAAGATAAAAAATATTTTCTATATTTTTAAGCTCAATAAATATCTATTCTTTATCCCCTTAATTTTTTTCTCCTAGAATTTTCCATATTAAATATGCTCATCTATAATAAAATAAGTGTGCTCTGACCTCAGGTACTACCTAATGGTGTGCAGTAAGCTCTCATAAAGATTACCCTGCTTTGAAAAAATAGTAGTCCTTTAAATCTAATACTCATTAGTTTTTAGGCTTCATTATTGATAGGAGAAACATACATCTACCCTCAAAAATCTTGTTTGTTTATTTTTTTCTGGTATTGAAATTTGTTTTGTTTTTTGTTGTTGTTTTATTGGTACTGGGGATTGAATCCAGGGGCATTTAACCACTGAGCCTCATCCCCATTCCATTTTAATATTTTATTTAGAGAAGGGTCTCACTAAGTTGCTGAGGCTGACTTTGAAATTGGGATATCCTGTCTCAGCCTTCCAAGCCACTGGGATTATAGACATATACCACTGCACCCCAGCCAGTAGTGGGGTTTGAACTCAGGGCTGTTTTACCATGGGGCTACATCCCTAGTCTTTTTTATTTTGAGACAAGTTTTAATAAGTTGCTTTAAAATATTTTAAGGCAAAATTTTAACTCAGAACACCAAAACTTATTATTATCCTATGTCTTTAGGTAATTAAAATGGAGAAAATTGAGGGACATTTTAAATATTATAAATCCTGGAAGGGAAAAAAAATGGATAATGACATATTGGAGAGATCTACATTTACTGACAAAAAAAAATCATCCCTTTTCTAGTGAAAAAGGTTTTACAACATTTAACTGAAGCAAACTTGACAGACTATTGACATCAGACATAGCTCAAGATTCATTTAACAGCCTGGAGGGATATTTTAAGAAGGCAGTGAAGCACGGGCTGGGGATGTGGCTCAAGCGGTAGCGCACTCGCCTGGCATGCGTGCGGCCCGGGTTCGATCCTCAGCACCACATACAAAACAAAGATGTTGTGTCCGCGGAAAAACTAAAAAATAAATATTAAAATTCTCTCTCTCTCTCTCTTTGGAAAAAAACAATGATCCCTGTTTATTCCAACAAATCTTTACAGAATAGTCCTACATTGGCTACTTCATATAAACTTTCCACAGGGATAAATTGCATCAGTCAAAGAGATTTTCTGTAGCCTGATCAGTGTTGTTGAAAAGGTTATTATAATAATCTGAAAGAGCTAGGTGTGGTGGCAAATATATACTAGCAGCTGGAGAGGCTGAGTCAGGAGGATTGTAATTTGAAAGACAGCCTTAACAACATAGCCAGGCTATAAAAAACTTAGTGAGATATTAGTGATATATCACCTGTCTCAAAAAAAAAAAAAAAAAAAGGACTGGGGACATAACTCAGTGGTTAGCACCCCCAGAGTTTAATTTCTAGCACCAAACCAAACAAATATCTAAAAGATAGTAGGGTCTCCAGAGTATATGTGTATATGTATAGATAAAAATGTTGGTTAAAATATAAAATTAATAAAGATACTTTTAAAAAAAAAGAAGGCAGTGAAGCACCTTGAAGATCAGAAAAATAAAACCCAGGTAGTATGTACAGAATGCATATGACCATAAATGGACAGTGTCTGAGTTGTTTTATAAACAACACTATATAAACTCATTTTAACTCTACTTTAGCAAATGGCCTGATATTTGTTTGCAGAGAATTTGATAGAAGAAACATTGGAATCAAATAAAAATGACTTTCAGTCTATTTTCATGGGAGGCTAATTAGCAACAATTTTTAATAAGTACAAATTAAGAGCCTATAAATCAACATGAACCTTTTCTAACAGGGAGTTATGAAAATAAACTTAAAGAGGCAAACTAATTTAAAAAATGAACATCTAAAAACTTATCAAACATCAGATATTTGTACCAAATATAAAGAATATTATAGTGGGGCTGGGGCTGGGGCTGGGGCTCAGTGGTAGAGTGCTTGCCTAGCATGTGTGAGGCACTGGGTTCAATCCTCAGCATTACATAAAAATAAACAAATAAAATAAAGCCTGTCCATCTACAACTACCAAAAAAATAAATAAATAAAAAATTTTTTAAAAGAATATAATAGTTAAATTGTGGAAATGCATAAATAAAGATACAAACTGATAGTTAATTTCTGAATTACTGCTAGGATTTGTGATCAACTTACAACAACAAAAAAATGATTTTTATTTCATCATAAAATTATATAATTCCAGAAATCAGAAACAGAAAACATACATAGGTTATAAACATTCTTAGATCATCATTTCTTTTGGCTTATCTTATGCCCAGAGAAAGGAAATAAATACCAAAAAAAAATTAAATTTGAGGGGGGTTAAGAATTCTTGCAGGTTGTTTTAAATAATAATTAATTACAAACCATTTATAATTTAGTCCAAACTCATACTAGACATGTAAGTTCATAGTCTTACTTAAGAATTTCCAAATATTTTAGAAAAACCATGAATGACAGATGTAGACATAAATATTATATACTTATCAAAAAAACACAACATAGGGCTGGGGATGTGGCTCAAGCGGTAACGTGCTCGCCTGGCATTCACGGGGCGCTGGGTTCAATCCTCAGCACCACATAAAATAAAGATGTTGTGTCCACCAAAAACTGAAAAATAAATATTTTAAAATTCTCTCTCCCCCTCCCTCTCTCTCTCTCTCTCTTTCTCTCTCTCTCTCTCTCTCAAAAAAAAAAAAAACACAACATATTTGTGATGTGCAAAGTCTAAGGTTTCTGTTTCTGAATCAAGATTTTCCTTTTTAAAAAAAGAGAGTTAAAAAGCTACATCATTATGAACTTAATCTAAATAATAGGTAGGGAAAGAGAAGCTGTTTATTGACTTCAGAAAAGCAGGTAAGCTATTTTAGGTTTTATCACAGACTGTTGGCATCAGGCCACATGAACAAGTATATTTGATAATCATCATTTTTGTTTGGAAAATATGTCATCGGACTTTTATAGAAAAATAAGGGATTTTTTCCTAAAACTGAACATTTATAAATATCTATCCTATATATTTATCTAACTTACTCATTTTAACTATTTTTAGATTACTCATGCAAATCAAGCAGTTAACATTTTTTTAATCCTAAAAAAGTTGTTCTATGTAGAAAGCACTAACACTATGTCTTCAATATCTAGAAACAGATGTTATCCCTGTTGGTTGGCAGACCAGAAAAATAATTCATTACCAAATTTTAAAGATACCCTATTATTAAGAAATGTGTGTGTTTATTGTAGTGCTGAGGATTGAACCAAGGGGTGCTCTACCACTGAGCTACATCTCCATCCCTTTTTATTTTTTGATGCAGGGTCTCACTAAATTGTCAAGACTGGTCTCAAACATGTTCCTCCTACTTCAGCCTCCCATCACTGGGATGATAAGCATGCACCACTGTACCTGGTCTACTAACAAGTTTAAATTAACTTATTCATCACAGACTTATTAAAGTTATGTAAATCAAAAGTTATTTGGGCTAATTTAACAGTTTTTAAGTTATGTGCTTACTTATCTATAAACCAGTTGGGTAATATGTAAACAAACTGTATATAAGCACATAAATATGCACATAAGAAAATTCCAATGCTTAGATTTACCATTTGCCCATTTAAAAAGCCATGCTGTTGATCTGATGTGGCCCTAAGCAGTACTTAAATCTTAAATTTGCATTTACAAAGGTAAAACTCTTGGCTAAAGCCAATTAGAAAATTTATAACACAAAGATTCAGACCAGTTAACTCTCTTAGCAGAGAGAAAAAATCAAAAACTTTTAATTAGACAAAATAAATAATACACAACTTAAGCATGCAGAATCAAAAGGTGAGTTCACTAGAAGAAGGGGAAAATATGAGCTCAAAATGAAGTGATTTCAGTCAAATTTTGTCTTTTTTTTTTTTTTTACTAGAAGTTCCTCCAATGACTAAACAAAGTATCATGCTCAGGAAATTTTGAGGATCAATCAAATGTGCTGCTTTTAGGAATTTCTTTCTAATCTGTCACCAATGAGCCAAATATTTCTTCTATGTAGTTCAGAAAGCTCAAACACCAAGTGGTGAGTGGGGTAGCTTAAAGTGCAGCGTGACCACACCCTTTTATGCATCTTCTGGATGCCCAGATTTCCTTCCAACCCAGAAATGCAATATGTTCTTGAGAAATAGAACTCCCTATCTTATGTAGGTAAATCTCTATTGCTGTGGTCATCAATCAATCTCTGTTGACTCCTCTTCCACTCCTCCTGTGAATTTTTACTTCTAACTTGTCTCTTCCTCCCTCAAAAACATCACATACTATATTAACTCTGTTCTCTCATCCACCAGTTGAAATTGTGAACTGTTTTAAAAATTTTTTTGCTTATACTATAGATGGTTATTAAACTCATCATTTTGGTTTAATGCAAGAAAGCCATAGACACCTTATTGGGAGCTATTAGGTTTAAGGTATATGTCATTTACACTGGGTATTATTCTAGCAAGGCGCTAGAAACCTTCAGGGGCACTATAGTTCTACAGCAGAAAATTTGTGCTGCTTTAGAGCCATACTTATGAATGGTAATAACATGAAAAACATGCTAATAACATGAAAAAACAAGGGAATAAAGTGCCCCAAACAAACCAAGATGCTTTCACAACAGAAGTCACTTATAACACAGTAGAAGAAATGTCCAAGGAGTTCAGAATGTACACAGTTAAATTGACCTGTGAAGGATAGTATAAGGATAGTAAGGAGTGAAATCAAAGAAAAAATACAGGAAGTAAAAGATCACTTTAATAAAGAGTTAGAGATTGAGAAAAAAAAGCAGAAATCCTTGAAATGAAGACATCATTAAACCAAATTATAAATTCAATAGAAAGCATCACCAATAAACTAGACCACTTGGAAGACAGAACCTCAGACAATAGATAAAATGTTCAACCTTGAAAGCAGCATTGACCATGCAGAGAAGATGGTAAGAAAGCATGAATTAAACAATGAAGAATTATGGGAAAACATGAAAAGAGTTATCAGAATAGATGAAGGAGCAGAGATACAAACCAAAGTAATGCACAATCTTTTCAATGATATAATGGCAAAAAATTTTCCAAACCTAAAGAATGAAATGGAAAATCAAATACAAGAGGCTTACAGGACTCCCAAACTATAAAATTACAGCAGACCCACACCAAGACGCAGTATAATGAGAATGACTAATACAGAAAATAAAGATAAAATCTTAAGGACTGTGAGAGAAAAAAAATCAAATTACATATAGGGGGAAACCAATTCAGATCTCAATTGATTTCTCAGCCCAGACCCTCAAAGCTAGGAGGTTCTGGAATAATATATTTCAAGCTCTGAAAGAAAACAGATGCCAACCAAGAATTTTATATCCAGCAAAATGGAGTTTCAGATTTGAAGAATAAGTTAAAACATTCCATGATAAACAAAAATTAAAAGAATTCACGATTAGAAAGCTACAGAATATTTTCAACAAAATGTTCCATGAGGATGAAGTTGGGGGGGAGGGGGAGTTAAAACAAGCAAAGGGAGGATCTACATTAAAGGAACATTCAACTAAAGGAGAAACTAAGACAAATCAAAACCCAGAAATAATTCAAAATGACAGGGAATACAAATCATATCTCAACAATAACCTTGAGTGTTAACAGCCTAATCTTATCAATTGAAAGACATAGATTGGCAGATTGGATTAAAAACCAAGACCCAATAATATGCTGTCTTCAAGAGACTCCCTCATGGGCAAAGATATCCATAGGCTGAAGGTAAAAAATGGGAAAAAAACTTATCACTCATATGGATTGCATAAAAAAGGGGGGTTTTTATTCTCACCTCAGATAAAGTAAGACTTCAAACCAAACTTAATCAGAAAAGACAAAGAAGGACATTTCATACTTCTTAAGGGAAGTATATATAAGCAGGATATAACAATTATATATATTTATGCCCCTAACAATGGAGCATCTATGTACATAAAATAAACCCTTCTCAATTTCAAGAGACAAATAGACCACAATACAATAATACTGGGTAACTTTAATATAACTCTATCACTACTAAACAGATCTTCTAAATAAAAACTAAATAAGGAAAATATAGAACTAAATAATACAATCAATAATTTAGACTTAACAGACATATATAGAATATTTCATTCATCAAGAAGCAAATTTACTTTCTTCTCAGCAGCACATGGCTCCTTCTCTAAATAGAGTATATCTTATGCCACAAAACAACTCTTAGTAAATACAAAAAAAAAGAGAGAGATAACACCCTGCATTCTATCTGACCACAATGAAATGAAATTAGAAATCAACAATAAAATAAAAATAGAAGCTACTGTAACAAATGGAGACTAATTAATACACAATTGAATAATAAATGGATAGTAGAAGAAATCATGGATGAAATAAAAAAATCTTAGAGGTAAATGAGAACACTGATACAACATATCAAAATCCCTGGAAAACTATGAAGGCAATATCAAGAGGAAGCTTTATTGCATTGAACAGATTCGTTAAAAGCATAAAAAGTCAACAAGTAAATGACCTAACACTACATCTCAAAGACCTAAAAAAAAGAAGAAGAAATCAACACAAAAAGCAGCAGAAGATAGGAAATAATTAAAATCAGAGCTAAAATCAATGAAATCAAAACAAAAAGAAAAAATTGACAAAGCAAAAATCCATAAACCCCTGGCCATGCTAATGAAAAGAAAAATAGCAAAAACTCAAATTACTAAAATAAAAGATGAAGACGGAAATACCACAACTTACAAGTCTGAAATACAAAAAATAATTAGAAACTATTTTGAAAATTTATACTCTAATAAAATAGAAAATATCAAAGACATTGACAAATTACTAGAGACATATGACCTACCCAAGCTGAATGAGGAAGTCCTACATGATTTATTTAAACAGATCAATTTCAAGTAATGAAATAGAAAATGCCATCAATAGCCTACCAGCCAAGGAAAGCCCAGGACCAGATGGATTTCAGCTGAGTTCTACAAGACTTTCAAAGAAGAATTACACCAATACTCCACAAAGTATTCCATAAAATAGGAAAGGAGGGAACCTTCTAAACTCATTCTCTGAGGCTAATATCACCCTGATACCAAAACCAGACCAAGACACATCAAGGAAAGAAAGCTTTAGACCAATATCCCTGATGAACATAGATGCAAAAATTCTCAATAAAATTCTGGCAAATTGCATACAAAAACATACTTAAAAGATAATGCACCACGATCAAATGGGATTCATCCCACGAATGCAGGCTTGGTTCAACATATGGAAATCAATAAATTTAATTCATCATATTAATAAACTTAAAAACAAGAATCACATGATCTTCTCAATAGATGCAGAAAAAGCATTTGACAAAATACAGGAGCTGGGGTTGTGGCTCAGTGGTTGAATGCTCGCCTAGCATGGGCAGGGCTCTGGGTTTGATCCTCAGCACCACTTAAAAATAAATAAATAAAATAAAGATATTGTGCCCAGTTACAACTAAAAAATATATGTTAAAAAAAATGTTTTTAATGGGGGCTGGGGTTGTGGCTCAGTGGCAGAGCACTTGCCTAGAATGTGTGAGGCACTGGATTCAATTCTCAGCACCATATATAAATAATAAATAAAATAAAGGTCTATAAACAACTGAAAAACCATTTTTTAAACAACACAAAATACAGCACACTTTCATGTTCAAAACATTAGAAAAATTGGGATAGTAGGAATATACCTCAACATTGTAAAAGCTATTTATGCTAAACCCAAAGCCAGCATCATTCTAAATGGAGAAAAATTTTAAGCATTCCCACTAAAAACTGGAACAGACAAGGATGTCCTCCTTCACCACTTATATTCAACATCATCCTTGAAACTCTAGCTAGAGCAATTAAACAAAAGAAAGAAATTAAAGGAATACAAATAGGTAAAGAAGAACTTAAACTATCACTATTTGCTGATGACATGATTCTATATCTAGAAGATATTCTATATCTAGAAGATAAAATTCCACCAGAAAACTTCCAGAACTAATAAATGATTATCAGCAAAGTAGCAGGATATAAAATCAACACCCATAAGTCAAATGCATTCCTATTTATCAGTGATGAATCCACTGAAAGAGAAATTAGGAAAACTATGCCAATCACAATATCCTCAAAAAAAATGAAATAAAATGCCTGGGAATCAATCTAACAAAAGATGTGAAAGACCTTACATTGAAAACTACAGAACACTAAAGAAAGAAATTGAAGAAAACCTCAGAAGATGGAAGGATCTTCCATGCTCCTGGATAGGCAGAATTAATATTTTCAAAATGGCCATAGTACCAAAAGTGTTATACAGATTTAATGCAATTCCTATTAAAATACCAATGATATTCTTCATAGAAATAGAAAAAGCAATCATGAAATTTATTTGGAAAAATAAGAGACCCAGAATAGCTAAATCAAACCTTAGCAAGAAAAGTGAAACAGGAGGCATCACAATACCAGACCTTAAACTATACTACAGAGCTATAGTAACAAAAACAGCATGGTATTGGCACCAAAATAGACTTGTAGACCAATGGTACAGATTAGAGGACACAGAGACTAATTCACATAAATATGGTTATCTCATACTAGACAAGGGTGCCAAAAACATTCACTGGAGAAAAGATAGCCTATTCAACAAATGGTGCTGGCAAATCTGGAAATCCATATGTAGCAAAATGAAATTAAACCTTTATCTCTCACCCTGCACAAAAATCAGCTCAAAGTGGATCAAAGACTTAGGCACAAGAACAGAGACAGTGCACCTAATAGAAGAAAAAATAGGCCCAAATCTTCACCGTGTCAGCCTAGGATCTGACATCCTTAACAAGACTCCTAAAGCACAAGAAGTAAAATCAAGAATCAATAAATGGGATAGTTTCAAATTAAAAAGCTTCTTCTCAGCAAAGGAAACAATAATAATATGAGGAGAAAGCCTACAGATTGGGAGAAAATCTTTACCACATGCACCTTCGATAAAGCATTAATCTCTAAGATATATTAAAAAAAAACTCAAAAAACACCAAAAAAAAAAAAAACACAAATGACTCAAACAATAAATGGGCTAAGGAACTGAACAGACACTTCTCAGAAGAAGAAATACAATTGATAAACAAACATATAGAAAAATGTTCAACATGTCTAGCAATTAGAAAAATGCAGAACAAAACTACTCTAAGATTTCATCTCACTCCTGTCAGAATGGCAATCATCAAGAATACAGGCAACCATAATGTTGGCAAGGAGGTGGTGAAAGGGTACACTCATACATTGCTGGTGGGACTGCAAATTGGTGCAACCACTATGAAAAGCAGTATGTAGATTCCTCAGGAAACTTGGAATGGTATCACCATTTGACCCAGCTATGCCACTCCTTGGTTTATACCCAAAGGATTTAAAATCAGCATACTATAATGATACAGCCACATCAATGTTTATAGCAGCTCAATTACAATAGCTAGACTATGGAACCAATCTAGGTGTCCCTCAATAGATGAATGGATGAAGAAAATGTGGTATATATACTCAATGGAATATTACTCCATTTAAAAGAAGGCTTAAAGAAGAGTGAAATTATGGCATTTTCCAGTAAATGGTTGGAGTTGAAGAATATTATGCTAAGCAAAACAAGTCAATCCCACAAAACGGAAGGCCAAATGTTTTCTCTAATATGAGGAAGCTAATTCACAATAAGGTGGGGGATCTGGGTAGAATTGGGGGCAATAGAAAAGAATAAAATTACCTTAGATTTGGTAGAGGGAAGTAAAGAGGGTGGAGGAAAGGGGACGTGGGGATAGGAAAGATAGTAGAATGAAACAGACATTATTACTGTATGCATACATGTGACTGCCTGACCAATATGATTCTGCAACATGTACACTCAGAAAAATGAGAAATTATATCCCATCTATGTATGATATATCAAAGTGTATAAATGTAGTCTACTGTCATGCACAACTAATTAAAACAAAAAAAAATTTAAAAAGGGCGATATAGCACAGTGGTAGAATACTCTTGAGTTCAATCTTTGGTACCTAAATAAATAAATGAATAAAAGTAAAACCTACATCAATATATACACAGGACTTCTGTGTAGCTGTGGTGCTAAGTATTATTGGCTTTTTTGTATATTAAATGTATTTATGAATCACAAGTGTATAAGCTTTCTAAACTGCAAAGCTTAGAAAAAAACACTTTTCCAAATTGATGGCCTACAAACTAAAATTGTTTGTAGGCTCAGCCTTTTTTCAGGTTTGTGTTTGTATACTCCTAATTGTATTATGACTATTATCTTTTAGCAAAGACAATTATCTGAGCCTGAACACTGCACTCCAAGCGGTGCCATTCTGGTAATTAAGAAGGTTGGGCACTGTGCATTGGTACATGTAAACAAGTGTGCTGTGCTTTATGTTTAAAACATTTCATTTATTCTCAAAAGACAAAATTAAATTAAAATAGGGATTTTGAAATGTCATTCAACATTTTATAATTGGATAAAAGTAACCTGTTATCAATAAGTTATATATAAAAATTATGGTATTCTTTAGGCTGTGATGCAAATTTAAAGGTAGGGGGCACTAGAGAAGAATAGAGTTAACTTAGGTTAGGTAGAGGGGAGTTAAAGGGAGGGGAGGGGAGGGGATGTGGGAATAGGAAAAATAGTAGAATGAAACAGACATTGTTACTGTGTGTATATATGTGACTGCATGACCAATATGATTCTGCAACATGTACACTCAGAAAAACAAGAAATTATATCCCATCTATGTATTATATATCAAAGTGCATAAATGCATTCTACTGTCATGTATAACTAATTAAAATAAATTTAAAAATTAATTTAAAAAAGATAACAAGGAGAGCCTGATCAACTTAAAGTTTCATAATGTGGGACATGCAAATAAATGTTTTGCCACTCTTCCACAAAGGAAATTAAGAGCTCTTCATCTGTTTGCTTCCTGTTTCAGGTGTGATGTTATCATGTTAACTGATCTTCAAATAGATTCAAAAAATAATATAAAAACTTTGTTTTCTTATACTCCTAAATAGAATGATATTTAGAAAAGGGGCAAGGATTAACTTCAAATGTAAAAAGTTTAGCTAATAATTGCCAAAAGACCAGCTTCATCTGGGGTAAGGTTCTATCTCCTGCTCTGCTTCATGTTAGGATAGCCCCAAAAGTAGGCTATCCTACTTCAAGCCATTTAAAGTTCTTGCGTGGGCTCTCTCTCGTCCAGCGAAGAGATCCACAGAACAGGGTAGAGGAGAGTGTGGCTGCAGAGTCACTAATTAAGACCTCCAGAAATTAATCAGGAAGCAGGTCTGATTTATTGACAGTTACCATTTACCAGGCAGTGGCTGGTACCAATACAATTGCTGGCCAACTGTTCCTATAGCAACCAGTCGAGGAGTGGGCCATGGAGCAAGTGCAGGGACTGCAACAAGTGCCCTCATACCCAGGGCTGTGCCTACGGGGTAAGCAGTTTGCCACTCACATGCCTAGCTCGGGGAAGTGGTTTGCCACTCAGACACACTTAATGTATGCCATGTATGCAGTACTCCAAGCACTTGTCCCCACAAGTTCTGTTCAAAAAGATAAAATTTTTATTGCAAAGATATAGAAAATGAAATATCCCCAAAGTAATGTGGTCTGAGAAAAGGCAGTGAGAAAGACACTAACAGCTTTCATCCCCCAAGACAAATATTTACCAAATGCTGGCTGCAGGAAGGGAGAAGGTGTTGCATCACACCTAAGTGACAGTCTCTGGGAGGCATTGACCTCCCCCAGAGTAGATCCTCTTCAGATGCAGAACACAATTCCTGCCCCAAAAGTCCGTATTCCTGAGCACTAAAACTAACACATTCACTGACCAATTAGAACAGACCCTAAATTCCTGAGTGCCCAAGAAAACTGATATGCTCACTAGACCACCTCTCGGGATAAGCTATATAAGCCTAGTCCCTTTATTTGTTCAGTGGCTCATTTTCCACCAGGAAAGTGGACTCATTCCCATTGGTATAGTGTTGTTCCTGAATACAGGCCGGAATGATCTATGGAGTTCCTGTCCCTCCTGGTCTTTTTGTGGCATAATCCCAAATTAGAAAAAGTAATAAAATTTAAAAGTTAAGAAAGGGTTTGGTTAAATTGTAAAATGTACTGAAAGATTGTAAAAGAATTGTTAAAAATAAATAAAATTTGTAAAAGATTTTATGTGTGATCAAATTTGCAAATTTTGCATTTTGGCTAAACATTTTTCAGAGGTATATTAGTGTTATTAGGAAGAAATATATTTCTTGGTTCAGAACTATTAAACAAACTGGATGTGCTTTGCCCTTAATTATGTTCTGTATTTTCCTTGTTATAAGTGTTATCTGTTAGCATTTTGCAGAAGTACAACTTCTCCCCACCCCACTCTCACATTCAGTATTGAACTTGGACCTTGCATATTCTAGGCTAGCATTCTACAACTGAGCCATGTCCCCAGTCCCAGGAGTACAACTGCTAACAGAATAACCTGAGCAGTGTTTTGAGATGACAGCCATAACCTACAGGACAGATAGGATATGACACTGACTCCTAATACTAATTTGATTCAAATTCAATGGAAGGGGTAAGTCTAAAATTACAAAAATTCCAATTAGAAACCACTGTGTCTATTAAACAAACTGGTATGTTTTTGCTCTAATTTTTTTTCTATATCTTAATTTTGTTCTGGTGGAACTGGCCTTCTTGGTGTTCAACAATGGAGATTTGGAGGCCAAAATCAGAAAATAAAAGGGATAAAAAAAAAACAGACAGTATTTAGACTCTAGCCCTCCAAGGTAAACCAGGACATAGTCCATGACAGGACCTCTCTAAAGGGGCCCAAAACACTGGTGAATCACCCAAATGCCTAATCAGGGAGACTGGGAAGACCCTAGAGATTAAGAGCCAGTCATTACATATTCTGCAAAAAGGAGGGTTATCAAGGAAGGGAATGTCCCTGATGCTTCCAAGGGAAGCTGGATGACCAGCAAGACCCCGACCCATCTCAACAGATAGTACCACTGAAGAGGGAAAATACTGAGGAAATTTAGTTGGTCTTCACAGTAGGAAGAGGTTAATGTTTGGCCAAAATAAGGGTCATCTACTTGGTCTTGGACACTTAGCAGGAAAGTATAACCACAGACAAATGAACTGATATGAGTGTAAAAGAAGAGTTACGCATAAACAATTAAAAGAAAAAAACAGTGGCCCTTTTAAATGTTACTTGAGATGTGCACTTGTGTCAGCCCTGCCCAAAGTAAGCTGAGAAGTTACGGAGAAGGGGTTCTTGCTCATGACTCCCTGACACTAAAGCCCTTCCACAGGCACCTTCACACAGAAGATAGAACCTGTAGCTTAGACAAGAGCATTCCATTTAGATAAATACAAGAAAATGACTTTTTTTTTTTCAGATCCCAAATGTATCCTTTTTTACTAAAACATACTCACAGAGGTATTTTAAAATACAGAGAACCCCTTACATGAATTATTTATTTGGATATTTTCTGATTTTGATTCACTTTTGTATTCTGATTTATAATTTATAATGGTCCTTCTATATTTAGGCTTAAACACCTGACCCTTTTAACTTATATGCTTCAACCACTGTTTAAAGACCCATTGAACCCCAGGCTAAGTAACACAAAGCTAGATTGGGCTGATGTTAGGTAGGAGTTCAGAGACACCAAGATGGAGACAGAGTATTAGAAAGAAGCCACTGGAGGACAAGACAAGGAGGCAAGTCCTGTCCTGTTTATAAGTCCCATTACCATAACAAGGACCACCACAGAGGACTTATCACCATGACAACTCCTGTCACAAGTTCAAATTTTAAAATGACCAATGGGGGGAAAGTGGGTAGTATTCTAATTAGGTTTTCTAAAGTATCCATTTGGGGAGCAGAATTAGAAAATATTCTAATCAAGTATCATAAGATGGGAGAAAATGGTGTAATGTCTTCAATCAGGTCCATAGAGGGAAAAAGATTACCCCACAGTTCAGGATATAAGACCCTAATTTCCAGACATTGAGGCCTTGAGGCTCTATCTCTCCTTCCCTCCCTCTCCCTCTCCCTCTCCCCCTCCCTCTCCCTCGACTTCAACTGGACATCCCAACAGCAACACTGACACCCTCACTCCCTCAAGATTGAGGAATGGGCAAAAGACAAGGAAATGTAGCAAGGATTTAGACTCTGCTTTTGCCCAGGAATGTCTGATGTAGCTAATGGCAGGATTAAAGACTTGACAGATGTCTCCATTTTTCTTCTGTCTCCTTTGCTCAATGAGTCAAAACCAACAACACCCCTCCCATGTGCAGACACACAGACACACACAATGGCAACTCTCTTATCACTGGCAAATCCCCACCTCATCAATCCCAAAATAACAATGAACCAGACCACACCTCTACCTGAACAAATGCACCTGCTTTGGAAGTTGTGCAAAGCCGCCAGCTACACAAACCCCCAACACTTGTCCTCATTTCCCTTTCTATAAAACCTCAAGTTTAGGGGCTGGGGATATAGCTCAGTTGGTAGAGTACCTGCCTCACCTGCCCAAAGCCCTGGGTTTAACCCCTAGCACCACAAACATACACAGAAAAAAAAAAAAAAACTCAGTCATTGTCAGCCCCTCAAAGACAAGGTTGGTCCCCTTGGCTGTGGTAGCTGCACTGGTTAAAATTCATTTGATGCTTTTCCCAATTATCTTTTCTCTATAATTTTTGAAGTGAGTAGCCAAACCTGATTCATTGAATCCCCAAAGTCAGGCCTCTGTCCTAGGACTCCAGTAACTGTGGGAGAAGAATTTTGAGTTCCTGAGGTACCCCCATCTGGGGTGGCAGGTGGTGAGGAAGAGGGATAAAAAAAGTAAAACTAGATAAGGGCCACTAAGATGACAAGGTGAAGTTAACCATGATAATTCCCGAATGACACTTTATTATTCTAAAGTTATGTTCATTAGTATGATACGAACACCAAATAAACCAAAACTCCAGGAGAGTGCACAGCAATCACAATGTTTTATACTAGTGGCTTTTGGAGTATCTGGGAGAGGGTGGAGTTTCACACCTGGTTCCACATAAAACACAAGAGACCCTGGAGCAGAAGAGTGCCCCCAGATAGAAGAATGTCATGAGCAATTTTCCACAGGGAGCCCAAGAATCAGATCCTTTGGGAAGTTACCAGAATCTCTAGGAAGGCTGTGGACTTCCTGAAGAATAGAATGGCCAGTCACTCAGGGTAAGGAGCTCTAAAGAATGGATGGGATAAACCAGGTTTGTTCAGATCTTAAGGGATCTGCCCTTTTAGGGAATTAAAAAAAAAAAAAAAACCTCTTATACTGACTTTTCTGTAGAGCATTCTTCTTCTTTTTTTTTTAATTGCTATCTAATTCACATTCCATAACATTCACTGTTTAAAAGTGTATAATATGAACATGTTTTGTTTGGGTTACAAAGAGTTAATAAAATCTACCTTGTAGGTTTTTGTGAGGATTCATAGATGAAGAATAAAAAAGCATTCGTCAGGTGCTTGGTGAGCTCTCAGGAAATGATAGAGACAATAACAATTAGAGGTAAATTTTCCTCATGGTTACATCCTCCAGAAAATGACTTCCCTACAGTGCCAGAAACATTATGGAAATTTCCAAATAGGAGATTTAGGTCTCATGCAGTATAAAATACTAAAGCCCTGGATGAATGTAAGCAGATATTTCAAAATGAATTTTGACCATTTAGACTCACATTATGTGAGAAATAAAAGTATCACAGGAGAGCAGAGAGATGAAGCTCCAAGCTTTTGTTCTTGTGTCCCAACAAAAGAAAATTCAAAGTCAGACACCAAAAGCCATTCAAGAGAATTTTATTATAAGTGAAATCAAAGTGAGGCCCAATTAAAGAGCACTCTCAGGAGAGAGAGTGGATCATCTTCCAACAGAGAACAACAAAGGAAACGGTGCTGTTTTCAAATTCATTACTCTTTAATATTTGCCTTAAGAACTGGGCCCCACCTTCTGCATTCTTTGCCAATCAGGTGTCCAGCTCCTCCTTCACATCAGGCAGAGGAAGTTTTTTACCTTAATTGGTCCTTTGCAGAACTATCATGGTGACCATCCAATTCAGGGAGGCTTCATCCACAAGTTAATCTTTTGTTAACGTGGGTACTTGAGTCAATGGCAGATCAGCATGCTTGCATCAGGAAAGAAACCTCCCTTCTGAAATATAAGGAAACTCTTAGGCCATAACTCCTAGCCTTATCCTGACCTCAGCGAACCCTGTCAAAAGTTAGTCCCATTAATCTTTCTGACTTGATGTATTTCCCATTTGTTTCTATTTGCTTATTCTCCAGGTTTGTGTGCCTGATGTTTTTCTACAAGTTATTTGCTACAAGTTATTTGCTCATCTTCTTTGGAAGTAGTTTAAAGAAGACTCTAAAGATAACTAAAAAAACAAATAAACAAACAGTGACCTCACAATGCATTTCTCTCCTTGTTTACTAACTACTACCTAACAGAAGGAAGAGGACCCTCTCAGTTTTTGGAGTCCACTGAAACATATCATAAAAGACAGGCCCAGCCCCAGCTGAACTTTGGTTTAAACCATGGGAAGGTAGGGAGCCCTGCAGCATCATGGAAATAAACCACAGCTATGTCAGCACAGGTCTCCAGAACCATTCTTCTCACACAGCTGGCAAAATGTGCATTGATTCCCACACTTGCAACAAAGCAGATAGTGTCCTCTTAGGGAATTAAAAACAAAAACAAAAACAAAAACCTCTTATACTGACTTTTCTGTGGAGTATTCTTTTTTTAAAAAAAATTGCTATCTAATTCACATACCATAACATTCACTGTTTAAAAGTGTATGATTCAGTGTACTTAAAATGTTCTCAAAGTTGTGTTGCCATCACTTCTGATTCCAGAATATCTTCATTATCTCAAAAAGAAAAACCATACACCTTAGCAGTCGCTTCCCCAGTTCCAGACAACTACTAATCTGCTTTCTGTCTCTGCATCTTTGCTGATTCTGGACATTTGGCCACACACACACACACACATAGAGCAAAGCTGAAATCTACAGGTCATCTGCTGAAATGCAGAAACCTGATAATTCATTCCATCATACTGCTTACCAACAAAAAATAAGGTATCATCTAAAATTAAAACTCTTTGCTATGCTTCCCAATAGCTTATTTGATTTGGATACTCCCCAAAGGAAACATTAAGAAACAAACAATAACCACCTACACACACACACAAAAAAAAAAAAAGTGAAACATTTTGCTGAATATTTTTAGAGTACTGACTCCATAGTGACCATGGAAGTTAATGAGTAAAAATTTGTTTCTGTTTATAGTCCTCTATCAGTATCCTCAGAGAACTGATTCGAGGACCCTTCCCCACTCAGGGGGCAGAAATCAAATCTTCTGGATGTTCAAATAACCTGCTTAAAATGGGGTGGTGTTTGTGAAGCAAATATGCCACCAGAATTAGAACTATAAACTCTTAAAAAAAAAAAAAAAAAAAAAGAATACACAGGTAAGTAATAGGGTCTAATGGAGAAAGTGAAGGCCAGTTTGGGTTCAGGAAGTTGGAGACTGACCTTGGGAGACTGAAATGTTAATACCTCCAGAGCCCTTCCTCCACCAAGATAACCTGCTCCTGATGCAACCTGTTGCTAAGGTAACCTGTCCTAGGAATTGTTCCTCCCTATAGGGAATTGTAAAAGTTATTAATGCCTCCTGGGCTATTCCTGGCTGGATCACTCTATTTGGCCCTCCCCCCACCATCTGCTTCTCACCTTTTGGCACCCCACCGGCATCTCCTGGACCTAGTCACAGTCACAGTATGCAGGAAGGAGAGAGATAAGGAGAAAGAAAGCAGGAGAACAAAGAAAGTCTAAAATGTATGAAAGGGGCACAACACTCTCACTTCTTGGGATACCAGGATACCAGCTATGGCCTCCTTCTCCCTCCTCTCTATACCACCTTTTAAATAAAACCTGCTTTATATGCGTGTCTCAGCATGCTTCTCTGGTGTTATACTTCAACATTTGAGAAAGCAGAACTCATCACTGATAGCCCGCGGTATCATTTGCATATAACCTACACACATCTTCCATATATTTTAAATCATCTCTAAATTATTTATAATACCTGAGCAATGGAAATGTTAGGTAAACAGTTGTCATGTTATATTGCTCAAAGAATAATGACAAGAAAAAATCTGCATATTCAATACCCACACAATTTTTAAAGAATATTTTTGATCTGCATTTGGTTAAATCCAAAGATATAGAAAATGCATATACAAAGGGTCAACTTCAAGTTTTTTCCTGACCCTGCTAAATTAATATTATAAAAATATTGAAAGATATCCATCTGAAGGGAACATAACTGTTGACCTTCCCAGAGTACCCAGAGGTTCAGCTCCAACCCCAGCAAAGCATTAACCTAGAAAAGCCCTTTTCTTCCCCTTTCCATGGTTAAGATTTATTCAAAACTTTAGGATAAGGCTAAAGGGTGATGGCATATGTTTGAATGTAATCTGGGGACATAGCTAGCAGACCTGCCCAGGATTATTGATAAACCCAGCCTAATTCCCTCTTAAGATTGGAAGCCATCTCATCACAAAGGCATGAAAAGTTAATTTCTGCTTTACTATAAATTATTGTGATTTCTAAACTTGCTTGAAATGCCTGCCAGTGCCTTGAACTCACCCATGTCTAGTTTCCCCTGACCAGATAACAATCCTCTCTGAAACCTTAGTGACACCTCATAAATTCTGATCTTGGGATCTAAATTTGCTCCCTAAGTGCTGAACCATTTACACCATTAACCTTCTACCTGCCTTTTATTATGCTTGTCAAAATCCTTTTATCTGTAAGTTCTCAAGACACCCCCTTTTGCAACTTTTTGTGCTACAAAACTGTTCCTAGAAAGCTGGAGTGCTGTCTTCTATTCCCACGGTTTTAGAAGAGACAGCCCCGGATGGTTGGAATTACAAGCTTGCTTTAATTTGATTTAAATTGGAGTTTAACAATTATCTGATTCTTTAAGGGGCTATCTCTTTGCCTTACTGTTTACAGTTGATTAGGGCCAGGCTCCAAAAAGTTACTCCTTAACTTGTGGAAGACTGATAAATTGCAAGTATTTTCCTTTGGGCTCTGTAGAGATTTCTGTCCAATAGGAAAGGTAACACCTGAGGTTATAGTTTATTGTCCTGTAGGATGCTGATTAGTTTGTGAATAATTTAGCAAATCTCTTCCAAGATATTCTTTTGTTGATTATCTCTCAGATACTTCTTTGAACCAGCTTTACCATCCTGCTTGTTCCCTTCCAAACAAGTTATATTAATCTGTGTTACATATTGATTACACACTTATATAAGTCATGTGTTTGATCTTTTCAATATAATACTTGGATGATTTGGCCTAAGCATAGCCAGTGGGTGGAGATATCCCTTGCTGTTGGGGCCATTTTGTCCATTAGATCCCATAAATTCAAGCTTTTCAGCAGCTTACAAAGATATATATATGATAGCTCTCCCAAATTCAGAGCCTCCGAAGTATTAAAAATAAAATGCAAATGTATTTGTTTGTTTTTGAGCTTATATTACAGACATCTTTTATTCTAATATCTAAATATTTTTAGTGGCTCCATAGAATTTTATTGTAAGACCATGCCATAATTGCTTTAACAATTTTATGTTGTAAACACTGAGTTTCTCTACATTGTTTGTATTATAAATGGTTCCTAAGTGATAAAATGCAAACTTAAAAATTTTAAAATTCTTTTTAAAAACTATTAAAAACAGTATTTTTTAATACTTATTTTTTTTAGTTATAGTTTGACACAATGCTTTTATTTTATTTATTTTTATATGGTGCTAAGGATTGAATCCAGGGCCTCGCACGTGCTAGGTGAGCACTCTACCACTGAGCCACAGCCCCTAAAATACAGTATTTTAGGTATCTACAAAGTATAACTTTTCAACCATCACTCAGTTTAATACAGTTATATAAAAATTATTTTTAATATGGAATATTTTCAGTGATCACAACTTTTTTGTTTTTGCAGTCCTGGGGGTTGAACCCAGGGCCTTGTATAAGATAGGCAAATGCTACACCTCTGGGCTATACCTCCAGCCCAGATATAACTTGTGATTTTGCAAATATTTCAGAATGAAAGGGAAAGGCATGTTCTGTGTGTCATTTTATGAACTGTAAAATAGAAATAAAAGTAGTATATTCTTGGGGACATTTTCTTCAGGGGGACCAGTTGTTCCCACCTGCCCTATTTCTGAGATGAGATCGATTCAGGACTATAGAAATCCAGGTCCACCTGACAGGTCCACTTTTGATTCCTAGGATCTGGTGTGGGAAATTGGGCACCATTCATACTCTCCTCTGAGTATTTCTGTCACCAAGACACTATGCCATCTTCATATGATTCCTTGCCTGTGCCTCAGGGACACTTGGGTCTTGAAGATAACCAGCTTTATCTCTGGCAACAAAAGTTTCATCTTCCCTCATACACAACCCACAGACATCATTATCCTGGTGAAAACTGGTTTTGGTTACATTGAATCCTTGCTACGGCAATGAGAACCGGGCCCAAAGAAATAATTTTGAGTTAAAAGCTTGCTCATTCTGACTTTGAGCTGTCTCCTGAGAAGTCCCTTCACCATTTAGCAGCATTGGTCATCCCAAGAGGCAGGGAAGATGCCTCAGGGGGGATTCATATCTTCATACCTACAAGGTCACAGGTTAGTTCTTAGAAGATCCTGGTTTTCATTTTTGGTCATCTAGAAATATCTATGTTGGTTAGCTATGGAAATCAAGTGAAGTATAAAGCAGCATTACCTGTTTCAAGGACAAAAATTCTGAACCATGCCCAAAGTACTCTTATAGCCATGGGATGAGATAGGAAGTCTTCTTCCTGTCCCGGCTACTCAGAAAACAGGCCCAGCATAGCATTGTTTACAAAGCCAAATTCCATTTGATTCCAGATATGAGAAAAGCACAAATATGCAAACCCCAGGTCTTGGGGCATTTGCTAAGAAGGACCCATACTCCTCTGTGGGCCTCAAAACCCTGAGATCTGAGTTCTGACTGCAATTCAAGTTCTATGAGAAACTTGGGGGCCCATTACCTGTTCATTTGCTCCTTGGTTTCGGCATCTGTAAAATCAGAGTGACCATTAGTACAAGGATCAAGCCAGGATTAAATGAGATAACACATAAAGCATCCAGGCAAATATTTGGTAAATATTTGCCTGTGAATATTTACTTTAAGACTCACAAAATTGCAAAGTAAATAATTATTTTTGGCTGGGGATGTGACTCAGTGGTAGAGTACTTGCCTAGCATGTGGGAGGCCCTGGATTCAATTATTTTACCTGACATAAGACACAGTCCAAAAATCTAGGTCAAAAAAAATCCTGTGGTTTGATGATTAATGAAGGTCTTTTATCTATGGACATGTTAACTCACTCCACATCTTATCAACACAGTAAAATGTTTCCAGACCCCACCTGAAATTGGGAAAATATTACTGCTTGCAAAACACGTTTAAATACAAACAATGATTAGGTTTGGTTTTTTTTTTTTTTAAGTCATGGGGACTAAGGGCGCCTTAGGTTTGATTTTTTATGTCATGGGGAAAAGCTATAGAGAAAGGCGACAAACCAGTCAAAAGGGGTAGGAAGAAAGTGCTGCACCGAAGATTGCAAATTGCAACAACTGATCATTCTGGAGGTTGTTTAAATGTTTACCCAAAATTTAAATAAAATGTGACCAAATTAAAAAAAAAAAAAAAAAAGTGTAAAGCAGAAGGGGAGCGCTTTGAGATCAGTAACCATGGAACAAGAATAAGGCACCCAAAGAAGGTTTATTGGGGGGCGTTCCCGGGTGAGGGTCACTGGTCCGTGAAAGGGTGAGCGCCAGGAAAGTCACCAGCAGGAAAGGCAAGAACATGCTAATAAGGGAAGCTGGGGGTAGGAGGGCCGAGGCCATCTAAATTGCAGCTATGACAGCAGGTTGGCTGAGCAGAGTTTGGGGGCATCCTGTCTGTCACGGGTTGGTCAGGGCTGATGTGAGTTGACAGGGCAATTGCTTCAGCCAGTGGGAACCTTGGTGGTTGGGGTCCATTGCCATGTCAGCTTCTAATCGGCCATTTCAGGTCTCCTCAGCCAGGTGCAAAGTCCTCCGGCCACCGCTGCCATGAAAGGGGAGGGGGCAGGGAAGGCTGCCAACCCAACAGAAAGGATTGAAATCCTTCTTTCTCCAAACCAGTGGCCTCAGAAAACAAAAATGGCATTGTTGGGGGCGGGGGGGGGGGGCGGAGGCAAGGAGTAAACATTTTATTTTTACAGATTGCCGCATTAAGACTGATGGATTTATTCCTGCTAACTATTTTCACAGAAGACAGCTATCCATCAGGACTGTCCGAACTGGTGAGCACCCTCTCACATTTTAATTCTTTCCTCTATTGTTGAAGCCTTCCTGCACAACGAAGAATGCAAAGACCTGCACTTCTCAGCCTCCTTTACCCAAAGGGTGCAGAAATGTGTCTTAGAATCCTAGTCCAAGGCACTGATCAACTTGGATTTAGAAATAAACTCCTCTGTGCAGGAGGTGGTCCGATCAGGCAGCAGTGTGGTTCAACCTAGTTCAAGGACATGGCAGAGCACAGGCTAATGAGGGCAGCCTCGGCTTCCAGACAGGACAGTTCTGCCACTGATTTGTGAGCTAATAATCCTTATGCTAATTAATCCCTTTTTGACTAATGTCCAGCACCTGGCCTGTAGTAAGTGCTTAATCAATTCTAATGACTTGAATTTGCTTGAGAAAAACCAGTGGCTCTTCTTTGAGGTAAGATTTCCTTACTAACTGGGAAGCCAGGAGCTGTGTTCTTTAAATCTTTGGTTGCTAGAGCCTAGAAAGTGCTTGGCACACAGTGGTTCCCAGTGAATGTTGAGGACAGAGTGGAGGGACCAGGTGTGTGAGCCTAGCCTTACACCTGGGCTGGGTATTATAATCCCCTCTGTACCTTTCAGTCCTCATCTTAAGTTTCATTCTGGCCTACCCTGGAGGTACATCATTCTTGTCTGCAATGGTACAAGGTTCTCTCCCAGGACTACCTCCAGACTCAGGCAAGAGTCTTCTTTAGAAGATCATGTTCTGGCTCTACAACTGCCCCTCCTGAGGGGCATGAGTCCATGAGGCTCAGAGGATGTCCCCACTTAGAGTCAACTCCACCTGTTTCCAAACCACACTTGCTGGATTGGGGATCCTGGATTTCCTAGGTCAAATGGTGCTTCTTTTAGTTTTCCATCACTATAACAACACACTTGATATAATCAACTTATTAAAAGGAAGTTTATTTTAGCTCACAATTTGGGAGCTTTGAGTACCCAGTTGGTTGGCCCCATTGCTTTAGGCCTGTGGCAAGGCAGCAAATCATGGCAGGAGCATGTGACAGGGCAAACACTCACCTCTTGGTCAGGATGCAAAAGAGGAAGGGGCCAAGGTCCCACTATCCCCTTCAAGGATATGCCCCCAGTGACCTAAAGACTTCCCACTAGATCCCACCTCTTTATGTTTTTGTCCTGGGATTGAGCCCAGGGGCGCTCTGCCGCGACCGGCATGACCAAACTAGCAGGTTCTGGCAATGGGAGATTGGAAGAAATAGAGTCAACACACACAGATCTTGAAGTTAAAGCTGGGGCCAGATGGAGCACTGCTCTCTGATGGAGAAGCAGTTCTAAATAATTAAACCAGCAATCTTTATTATATATATCTCCAAATCAGATTAAAGATTATTCAAGCATTATTGTTTGTATTCATGAAAGTTACAACAGTATGCAGAGTTAGCAACAGAGTTACAACAGTATGCAGAGTTAGCAACAGTATGCAGCTATTTCCTCAGTTACAATCTACAGTTGCAATGAACAATGTTAGGAGCATTGTGCAACTCTCAACAAAGTCCATTGTCTAAAGTTACTAATTCATGGGCAGATTCAGGAGCAAGGGAACTGGTGAAACATTGTGGTTACCTTAGCAAGAAAGTTCCTTCATTCCCAGGAGCTGCTATGCCTGAGAATAAGATAGAGGCTGGTAAGACTCTAGCACGGAAGACATCTCCATAGCAACCGGGCATCCTATGCCTTTGCACAGAAACTTTCCCAGCCACCAAGTACGCCACAGCCATGAAGTCATCGGGGACTCCAATCTCATACACTGGTCTTCCAGTCGTTGTCACTGCTCTCCACAGTGCTCAACCACAGAGTCATACCCCAGCCCTTTTTTAAGTATTTTATTTAGAGACAGGGTCTACTAATTTTCTTAGGGCCTTGCTAAGTTGCTGAGGCTGGCTTTGAACTTTGTAGATCCCACCTCTTAAAGTTTCTATCACCTCTCAATAGTTTCATAGACAAGGGACTAAGCCTGTAGCATATGTATTTTGGGGGTCAGTTGACATCCAAACTACAGCAATGCTAAACCCAATTCTAGGCCTTTCCTCTGGTCCAGCTTTGAAGGATAGACATGCTGATGGCTAGGCCCATGGGTAGCTGTGGAAACGTGTGAAAGGAGTCTGCCCCCTTAGGCACTCATAAGGCTTGGGATGCATGGGATGAAGCCAGGATAGGAAGAGACAGGCTGTAGCCTCATGCATGGTCCAGCTCTCCCCTTCCTCCATTTTCTGGGTCACAAAGATTCTAGATTAGAACCTGACCTTCCAGGTAATTTTGAAAGTACAGTGGGCCCTTCATATCCATAGGGTCCACACTCACAGACTCAACTGAAGTTGAAAAAAATTTGCATCTACACTGAACATGTATAGATGGGGGTTTTCTATTACCATTTCCTAAACAATATTGTATAACAACTATTTACATAGAATTTGCATTTTATTAGAGATTACAAGTAATTTAGAGATCACAGCGTTAAGAGTAATATCCCATTGTGTATATATACCACATTTTCTTCATCCATTCATCTGTTGAAGGGCATCTATGTTGGTTCCATAGTTTGACTATTGTGAATTGAGCTGATATAAACATTGATGTGGCTGCCATCACTGCAGTATACTGATTTTTAAGTCCTGTATAAACCACAAAGTGGGATAGCTGGGTCAAATGGGTGATTCCATTCCAAGTTTTCTGAGGACTCTCCATACTACTTTTCAGAGTGATTGCACCAATTTGCAGTCCTACCAGCAATGAGTGTACCTTTTTTCCCATACCCTCGCCAACAATTATTGTTGCTTGTATTCTTGATAATTACCATTCTGACTGGAGTGAAATAAAATCTTAGATTTGCATTTCTCCAATTGCTAGAGAGGTTGAACATTTTTTCATATATTTGTTGATTGCTTGTATTTCTTCTTCTGTAAAGTGTCTGTTCCATTCCTTAGCCCATTTATTGATTAGATTATTTGATTTTTTTGGTGTTGAGTTTTTTGAAGTTTTTTTTAATATAGAATGAGTGTACCTTTTTTCCCATACCCTCGCCAACAATTATTGTTGCTTGTATTCTTGATAATTACCATTCTGACTGGAGTGAAATAAAATCTTAGATTTGCATTTCTCCAATTGCTAGAGAGGTTGAACATTTTTTCATATATTTGTTGATTGCTTGTATTTCTTCTTCTGTAAAGTGTCTGTTCCATTCCTTAGCCCATTTATTGATTAGATTATTTGATTTTTTTGGTGTTGAGTTTTTTGAAGTTTTTTTTAATATATCTTGGAGATTAATGCTCTATCTGAGAGAGCCTGCAGAATGGGAGAAAATCTTTATCACATGCACTTCAGATAGAGCATTAATCTCCAGGATATATAAATACTGCATCATTTTATAGAGCATCTGAGGTGTCTAAAGGAAAATTGGTCCTAAAACCAGTCCTCTACCGATATTGAGATAACTACATGCTTTGTCCAGGTCAAAAGGTAGAACATATGTAGTTTTGTAATTTATATATTGGTTACCTATTGTTGATAACAACTTACTCCCAAAACTTAGCAGTTTAAAACAACACACACTTATTATCACACAATTTTTGTTGTCAGGAATCTAGTAACTGTTTAGCTGGGTTTTCTGCTGCATAGTCTCTCAGGAGGTTGATTCGAGTCTCATCTTAAGATACACACTCTCAGAGGCCCAGTGAGGAGAGGGTGGGCTACCAAGTGCTTTCAGTGGCTGTTGGTTCCTCAACAGCTCTTAGCCGGGAGACCTCCTCTGCACAGCAGCCTGCTTCATCAAAGCAAGTCAGTCAAGAGGCAGTAAAGTCTGCTAGAAAAACAGAAGTTACGATCTTTGTGACTCAGGCAACTGACACCTTCATTTCCACTTCCTGACATACAAACTCCTAAAATCCTTGAAGTCTTGGGATCCATACAGGTGTCTTTTTATCCTAATGAGATGACTAGTGGCTCGGGACCCCTGGACAGCTTCAGTGTAGGGAGTGGTCACCAGATAGACCAAGGTGTGATTACAGAGTTGGGACTTCCAGCCCCATCCCCTAATTTCTGAGGAAGGGAGAGGGACTAAAGGTTAAGATGATCACCATTGGCAAATGATGTTACTGCTCATGGATGCATAATAAAGATTCCATTAAAACCCCCAAAGGACAGGGTTCTGAGCTCTTGCAGGTAGCTGGACACGGGGGGCTCCTGGAGGGTGGCATGGCTAGAAGCTTCAAGCTGCTTCCTTCTCCTGGGCCTTGTCATATCCATCTCTTTATCTGGTGTTCATCAAGGGTCAGTGTTGATTTTTCTGAATTCTGTAAGCCCTTTTAGCAATTTAGTCAAGCCCAGGGGAAAAAGTTGTGGGAACCTTATGTATAGACAGTCAGTCAGAAGCACAAGTCACAACCTGGGCTTGCAGTTAGCATCTGAAGCAGGCCAGTCATAGGGGCTGAGCCCTCATCCTGTGGAATATAATGCTTCCTCCATGTAGCTAGTGTCAGAATGAAATTAGAGGGCACCTGACTGCGTCTGCTTGCACAATCTATAGAACTGCTTACATGATGGAGAAAAGTCTTCATACATTTCAGTGACCAAAGCTGTTATGGTTTGAATGTGAGCAAGTTACTCAAGTGAAGGGATAAACAGGGCATGAATACCAGAGGTGGGTGTTATGGATTGGAGTGAGGTGTCCCTCCCAAAAGTTCATGTATGAGACAATGCAAGGACATTCAGAGGTGAAAGGATTGGGTTATTAGAGCCTCAATGCAATCAGTGAATTAATCCTGATGGGATTAACTGAGTGGGAGCTGAAGGGGTGTAGGGTGTGGCTGGGATAGGTGGATCCCTGGGACTGTGTCTTTGGGGTATAAGCGGAGTCTATCTTTCTGCTTCCTGATCATCATGTGAGCGGCTTCCCTCAGCCACACTCTTCTGCCATGATGTTCTGAACCATCTGGAGCCCCGAGGAATGGAGCTGGCTGTCTATGGACTGAGACTTCTGAAACTGTGAACTCCCAAATAAACTTTTCCTCCTCTAAAATTGCTCTTGTCAGGACTTTTAGTCCCAGCAGTGAAAAAGCTGACTAAAACAGTGGGGATTACTGGGGATCATCTTAGAGGCAGACCGCCCCTCCCAAGCTCCAGAAATCTTACCAGCAGATCTTCCCACAAGGCACCCCCCTACCAGGCCCCAAAGGTCCAACTCTGGGAACCCAGCAGAACACAAGTCAAGCCCAGGTCTAGGTTCACAGCCCAGTGCTCCCCAGAGCACTACCCAGGATCCTGGACAGATGAGGAAAACCCAATTGAGAGGGAGCTTTCATGACAGACAGAAATTACCACCTCCAGTTCCAATTACCAGCTGAGCTAATTGCAAAAGTAATTGCAATTGAAGGGTCTAATTACCAGGCTGGGCCAGAGATGCTTTTCCTCCTTCCCTGTCTCGGGGAGCCTCCTGCAGCCTCCTGGGGGCTGCAGACAGGGTGGGAATCCCATTCTTGAGGGAGCAGGAAGTCTGGCCTGTGTCCCAGAGAACAGAGTATTAGAGAGAAACCAGACTCCTTCCCCACCCCATGAGGCTCCCCCAACCTTGAGCGTGACCTTCCCTTTGGGAGTCCCCAGCCTGGGACTCTTAAGCCATCTGGCCCACCCCGGTGCCACTGAGAGCCAAGGATTGCGAGCAGTGGGCTCCTTGGGCAGAGCATTCAGGTCTTGGTCTCCTCTCCTGCCCTCTCCTCCCCTAGAGTGACCACATCAGGCTGGCTGTACCTCCCCTGCCCGCCTCACTGCCCATCCCCCCTTCAAACACCCCTCAGGCCTGTGTGACTGTCCAGCCTCCAGACTGCACAACGAGCCAAATGCCCAGCTCTTGCTGCCAGCAGCACCCATCTGGCCCAGGACACCCAGCCTGATCTGGCAGTGGGTGAGCCAGCCTTTGGGCAGCACAAGGCAGGTGTTCGGAAAAACTGAGGAAAGAATAAGGGTAAGCTAAGGGAGGCCCAGAGCCAACTGCCCTCCCTGCCTGACCAGTTCCAGCTGCCTACTGCCTCCCAGCAGATGACCCCCACGTCTCCACAATAACCCTCCTTGGGCTGCACAGCAGCAGAGTCTACCCTCTGAGACTAGGGCTGGGGAAAATCCTGGAATCAGACTTTAGGACTTTTTGGACCTGGAAGGGTTCTGGTGGACACATCCTCCTGGTTCCATGGACTTGTTGCCCATGGGAAGCTGCACAGCTGGATGGCCAGGGCTGAGTCTTATAACGCACAGAACCATAACAGAGGTCCCTCTCACTGTGGTCCCAGGGTTCCACCGAGTGAGCTCCTTGTTCCATAGAAACAAACACAAAGGGGTTTGTAAACTCCTCATATAAAGCTCCTTAATCTTTGCCCTGGCCACGTTCTTGCTCAGTCCTTTATCAGGACTCACCGCCCTCAGGATGGAGTCTGCATTTCTTTCTCTTCTTTTCTTTTGGGGGGGTGGGGGGGAGGTACCAGGTATTGAACTCAGGGGCACTCAACCACTGAGCCACATCCCCAGCCCTATTATGGATTTTTTTAAATTTAGAGTCAGGGTCTCACTGAGTTGCTCAGCGCCTCGCCCTTGTGGAGGCTGGCTTTGAACTCACCATCCTCCTGTCTCAGCCTCTCCCCTGGCTGTAGTCTGCATTTCTTAGCTGGACATCCTTTACTCTCTGCTTCAATCATCTTATCCTCCCCTGCTTTCCTCTGGTTCCCCCAGGGTTCAAGCCACACCACCCTTCTTGGTGGTCCTGCCTGCTCCATGTTCTCACACATCCCATCTTCGCCTCTTCTCTAAGGGCACAGTCAGGCTTAGTGCAACCCCCAAACTTACACAATCAAAGATATATCTCTTGATTTTTTAAAATATATATATATTTTTAAATGATGAATGTGACCCAAAGTCTAGAGCCTTAAACAGTGAGGCTTCCTGAAGCTTGCGGGTCATTAACCTCACAGAAGACTTGCCTCTCCCTCCTGATCCCATCCGGTCCTCACCCTCCTCCAAGATTTGCCCTACCTTTTACCTTCCTTGGTCCTTCTTTTCCCCCCACTATGTTCCTCCCCTTCCATTACTAAAACAGATATGTGAGATAAACCAACAAAGAGAAAATGTTATTTTGGCTCACAGTTTTTGGAAGTTCCAGTTAAAGACTGATTGGCCCGTTGCTTTTGAGCCTGGGGTAAGGCAGCATATCATGGCAGGAGCTGTGGGAGAGAAACACTGCTCACCCCAAGGCCAGGAAGCACAGAGAAAGAGGAGGAAGGTCCCATATCCCCTTTAATGGCACACCCCCAGAGACCTGAGAGCTCCCACTAGGCCCCACCTCCCAACAGGGACTAAGGTTTTAAACACACAGCTTTGAGGGACATTCCAGATCCAAAGTATAACGCCACTCCCACATGGGACAGGGCTCCCATCATGCCCTAGGCTTGACTTAAGGTGGACCAACCTCACTGCATAGTGGCATCTATCTGTGTGTCTGACCCTCCTAGGCAGGAAAAGTTGTACCAGTAGTCAGCACTTCGATTTGGAGAGTGCAGGTGTCTCTGGTGACATTGTAAATGAATTAATTACTTTCCCACAAGTAAGCAAACAAACGTGAACATCTATTACATGTTCCAGCAAACTGAAACATCCAGCTGCCCAGAAGCAGGGGTCACTCCATTAGGAAGGTCTCCAATCCACCCATAGCTATCAGCCTTTAATTCCCAGCTTTATTCTCCAATACCTCAGGAGCCTAGGCCTGGGGAGTCCACCAGGGGGCAGTGCAGGACCATGAATGCCCATCCAGCTGGCAGCAGCAAGTAGCTGCCCTCCCATACACCCTGCAGAAATTTCCACCCAGCTCCACCCTCACAGGCTCACAGAGTTTTAACTCCTTGTTTAAACAGAAGAGGAGCCAGGCAGATCCAGAATCAAACCCCATCTCACCATTTCCATCAGTCTGTGCAAAATTTAGGCAAATTCCTTCCCATCTCTGAGCCATGGTTCTCTAACCTACAGGATTGTTTCGATGCTCTTGGGGAAATGGGTAATAGGAAATGGTAACTGCCAAACATAGGTTAGTTACTGGTTTGTTCATCACTGTACAACTGTCTCAGTCTAATTTTCAAACAAAGTTATATTAACCATCTTTAGCTTTAGGAGGAAAACATTGAAGATGCCAACCCCATAACCAGGTTACAAAAAGCTCTGATCTATCACTGTTAAAAAAATATCCTGAAAAACAGCTACCAAAAAAGACATCCTGAACAGTTTATTGCTTTTATTTGTAAGGGAAATGAGAGGAAACAGGAGCAAAGCCTTCTAGATGCAATTGAATTAGCAGGTAGGAGTTTCTCACTGGGGCACAGCAGAGCACTGACTCTGGCTGCTGGCTCTGGTCCTAACCCTGTTCGGTATCCTCCTTCTACAGGCCGTGAGCTCTCCAGCTGCAATGGATGGATGGACGGATGCCTCCCTGGAGCCCCAGCACCTAGCACAAGGGCTAACAACAGTCAGTGCTCAATAAACACTCGCTACATTGCTTTGAGGGAGACTTTGGAAAATATTTCCTTTCCCACTCTCTACTTGGGTTTTTGTCTGCATCATCAGGAGGCTTTGGCTGCAAGCCCTGAACACTGACTTGAGTGAACTTAATCTATTGGAAAAATGTCAGGAATCTGAAAAAATGAAGGAAAAGCTGGAGGACTGGGTTCAGCAAATGCTGAAGCAGCTGGGGGAGGGGGACAGATGGAAAGAGCACTTCTACCCTCCACCAGTTTCCCATACTGTGATGGGTGACATATGGTGACCTCTCTCTCCCTCTCTCTTTCTCTCTGAATCAAAGCCCCTGGAGTCAGGGACCCCCTGTCCTGCCCTGGCCTGGAGAACACAAGACATCTTCATGCACAGCCCCAGGACAATGCCACATGCAGTGCAGGAAGGGTAAGTCCCCCCAGGGAAGGGGGTGCAGAAGCTGGGCGGTCTAAGGCTTCACAACACAATTCAACACAGCAAGTCTAGATTAGGACTCCAGACTGTGTCACTATCCCTTTGGTTGCTGGGCCCAGCTCTGCAGCATGGAAAGGTGGAGAGGTGGGAGGAAGCAGGCGAGATTACTCCTTGAGAATGTATGAGAGAGGGAAGGCCCCTGGAGCTCCAAGCAGAAGGAGTGACCGGTGAGTTAGTGGAAGGGGGAGGCCCTCCATGCAGACAGATGAAGTCCCGGCTGGCTAGTCACCACAGGTTACCAGCTGTTAGCTGTGCAAACTCAGGTCCTTTGGCTTCTCTGGGCCCCAGATACAGCATCAGTAAAGGTTTTTCTGGGGGAGCATATCTTCCCTCTTCAGTCTCTCTGTCCAGCAGCACTTTACCTACAAAGAATCCCAATACAGGTGTCATTAAGGCCCACAGAGATGCCAAAACTCAAGTGTCATCTGCCACCATCACACTCACATGCATGTGTGAGTGTGCATAGATATGCACATACACACACTGCTGGGAGCCATCAGCCAAGTAGGTATGACAATTTCCTTGCCAGCATACCCCCATGTTTCTTTAGTGGAAGGACTCATGGAAATAGGACATTTTGCAGCGACATTGCATGTAAGGTGACCTTGCTCAAGGACCAGGGCGGATCCGTGTTTAGGGTGTTCCCGGTTTAGCATAATACGAGATTAGGGTGTTCCCCGTTTAGAATAGGGCGTATCCTACTGCCTGAGTTCCTCTTGAGTTCTTAGGGTCAGACAGTATATTTGGGAGACAGAAGCCCAGTGGAGGTGTGGATTTGGGCAGAGAACGTGGATTTCCCCAGAACGTGTTTGTAGAAGGCCGGTGTGAGATCAGGAATAAAGAATTGCTGTTTGAATCTACAAGCTGTGAGTGGCTCGTGATTTGTGCCCAGCCAGACTGCAGCAACACACTCACACTTACTCATCTTGTGAAAAGGAAGCTATTTGGTAAGTTTCTCGAGCTACGGAGTTGGGCTGGAGTTGGGTCCCCATTCATTAGCTGTGTGACCCTAAGCAAGTCATGGATGGCGAAGCTTATTGGAAATCTGTAGCTCCCAGACCTTCTGTTTAGAGACCCTCTATTTAGAGACCCAGGCCACAGATGCCAGGGAGAGCCATTCAAGGAGGGGGAAGCTCAATATGCTCATCCTTGCCACTGGAGATGCAGCCAAAGTATGTGCTGGGAGTCCCCTGTATACCCAAAGGCAGTCCTCACCAAAGTCATGTGTTAGGGTAATGCTAACTGCCATAAAACAGACCCAGAGGTCTAACACTCAGACCCAATGGCAATTTCTTAACTACCTGTTGGTTGAATTGGAAAAATGCAACCAACCCAAAGAGATGCCACATTTTCGAGAGTGTCTTTGGTTCCTCCGTGCAGACTGGACAGTTCTTGCCTGGGCTCATGTCTTTCCTGTAATTTCATGCTCCAGGCAGCAAAAGGGAGCAAATGCACATCCGTTTTCAGGCTCTTTCCCACTTCCCTGGTGGCATGGTCCTTGGTCTTTCTTCCAAATTATTTCAGGCAACAGCTCATCAACTGTTCTACAACTGCACAGCACGAGTCCTCCACTTCCCTGTGGAGACCTCCAGGTCCCTCTGCCCAACCCTGGGCCATCCCTCATGGTTTGGGTTTGTTATGGCACCACTCTCACTTCAAGGTACAAATTTCTCAATTAGTTACAGTAACACAAGTTGCCGAAATGAGTAGATCCAAACTGGATGAGGGCTCAACACGTCAGAAGTGGGTTTCTTCTTCCCTAAGCGTGATGGTCCTAATCAATGGGGGCTTTATCTTCATGATGACCTCAGGACCAGGATTGACCACCACTGTTCACCCCCTCCCCTTGAAGAGCAGGGTCTGGTTTCCATCTCTTCCTGTTGTAGGAAAGGAGAAAAAAGAGGAGGGGCAACTTGTTCCTTTAAAGCCTCCACTCCAAATGGGAGCCCATCACTTCTGCCCTCATCTCATGGGCCAGAACTCAGAACTCATCTCCTGGCCACAACTAACACCAGGGGAGTCAGGAACTACAAAGAACAGGAACAATATTTGGTAGAACAGCTAGCAATCAAGAGGAAAGCCCAACCTTCATCTTTGAGTCTCCCCCTGATTCTCACATTCCTAGTGGTACATCCACCGTCATCCGCTCATCCAACAGACGTTCACTCAGCTTCTATTATGTGCAGGTCTTATGCTGGGAACCAGCCCTAGAGAAGACTTCAACACTGTCCACGTTTAGTGAGTCTCCAGTCTAACGGAGACCAACAAAACACAGAATTCTATCCTGGTATGATTCTAGCTGCTGAGGAATGTGCAAAGAGGGGGGCTGATAGAGTGTCAAAGGGGCACACGCAGGACTCCTTGGGATGAGTGGCATTTAAGCCGAGATGTGAGAGATTTGTTTCAATAGAGGAGGAAAGTTGAGGGTAATTCCCAGGTGGGGGAAAATCTCAGGGCACAGTTCCACCTGCCGGGTAGGGTGGGACCAGTGAAGAAGAAGGAGGCCTGAGCAGAGTCTTCGGGAGGTGGTTCTGATGTGGGTGATGGAGAGGCCAGTATGAAGCAAGATATCCACAAAATGAGATCTCAGGCATTAAGGGGTGTATTAGCTTTCTATTGCTGCTGTAGCAAATGACAATTTAATGATGAAAAATAGCGCAAAATGTATTATCTGACAATTCTGGAAGTTAGAAGTCCAAAATGGGTCTCAAAGGGCTAAAATCAAGGTGACAGCAACAGTGTGTTCCCTCTGGAAGCTCTAAGCTTTTTCCAACTTCTGGAGGCTGCCTACCTCCTTGGCCCCTGGACCCCAGTCAGCAGTTGTCTCCCTCCTTCCTCTTCGGTCCTCACAACATACCACTTAGCAACAGGGAGACATTCTAAGAACTGCATTGCCAGCTGATTTCATCGTCGTGTGGATGTCGTAGAGTAAGTCAGCAAGCATACTGCTTTACAGTAAACTTTTCCTTTTCATAAGTATACAAAGTAAACTCTAAAATAAAGATGAGCCGGGCACAGTGGCGCAAACCTGTAATCCCAATGACTCGAGAGGCTGAGGCAGGAGGATCACAGGTTCAAAGCCAGCCCGGGCAACTTAAAGAGATCCTGTATCAAAATAAAAATCAAACAGGGCTGGGGCTGGAGCTCAGTGGTAAAGCATCCCTGGGTTCAATCCCCAGGTAATTAATCAAATATTAATTGATTAATTAGAACAATGATGAAAAGTATAGTATAGTAAATACATAAACTAGTAACAGTAATTTTTGCCATTATGAAGTATTATGCAATGTACATAATTGTAGGTGCAGAGCTTTTATAGGACTGGCAGGCAGTGGGTTTATTTATCTCAGCATCACCACAAACACATGAGTAATGCATTGTTCAGCTATAGTGTCACTATGCCACAGGAATTTCTCAGCTCCGTTATCATCTTGTCGTCTGTCACTGCCTTACTTGTAAAGACTGATGTGATTACACAGGGCCCAGCAGATAATCCAGGGTAATTTCTCCTCTCAAGCTCTTTCGCTTCTCACATCTGCTAATCCCCTTTTGCCATGTAAAGCAACATACTCACAGGTTCCAGGGATTAGGATGTGAACATCTTTGGAGGCCACTATTCAGCCTACCACAGCTGGTCATTTATGCTGGCAGTAACCAAGAGAGCTCTCAAACAAGAACAGGAGCGTTTGTGCAGATGGCCCAAACTCAGGGACGGAGAGCCTGGGGCACTCAGAAATCAGAAAGGAAGGAGGTGGCCACCAGCAGCAGCAGGCCTGTCAGCAGGATCAGGCTCCTGCCTTAAATCCACTCTCTCTTCCAGTAATTGCAATTTTCCTGTGGAAATACTTCTGTATCTTCTTAACCCAGGTTGGCCCAAGATCCAAAGTCAATAGCCCCTTTCAGCCCCCAAGGCAAGAAAGGGCATGGCCCAAGCTTTCTTGGAACTTATTCTGGAGGTATTAGGGAAGAAATTATTGGAACTTATCTTAGAGGTATTAGGGAAGATATCGCTGCTGGTGACCCTCTTTTAGCGATACCCGAGAGACAATACAAGGTGAAAGCAGACTCAAGTAATGAAAAAAGATCATGACAGTGTTTGTTTGCATCAAGCTATGCTCACAGCCAACTCTGAACTTCTCAATTATCAGAGCCAAAAAAGAATAAAGAAAACACAGCTTAATTCCATTTCTAGCAGTTGCAACCAAATGAATCTAGAAGAATCTAGCCCTTGGAACCAGCATCAGACTTAGAGGCTGCATGTAATGTCTTCTTATCTTCACCCCAACCTGTCTCAAATGTTAGTTCCTTTCCCATTGCCATAACAAAATACCAAATATTACTCAAGGTTGGGCACCAGAACCTGTTTGGCTCTGACGGGGGCCTTCTGGCTACCTCCAAACATGGCAGGAACATGTGTGAAAAGAAAATATCACATGGTGAGAAAAGAAGCAATGTCAGGGACTGAGATTGTTTATATATATATATATATATTCAAAAAATAATCTTCACTCTTAGAAACCAACCAAGGTCCCTCAAGAACTATAGTGATGCTCTCGGAGGGTGTCTCCCCCAGTGACCTAATCACCTTGCCCTAGGCCCTGCCTCTCGAAGGTTCCATGACCTTGACATTGCCACATTGGAACCAAGCTTCCCGCATGTACAACTTGGGGAGACACTCAAACCATACTCAAACCATGGCACATGTCTTTGAGACTGTGCTCAATGCCAGTTTCCTGAGGAAGCCATCCCTGTCTCTGATCCTCCCGACCCCCAGCTTCACCTGATCCCAGCCTCTCAAGGTAACCGCCTTCCCCGGGGTGTTTTCCCACAGCCCTCTTGACTTTCCTTGTCCTTTCACCTCTTAGATAACAAGCCACCATCTTTCCTCTGGTCACTGGCAGTTTCAGATACACGACCTTCTGTGAGTCTGCCAGAAGCAGATGCTAAACTGCAGGAGAGCCAACAGCTGCCATCTGAAATCAGAAGAGAAGCACGTTGGCCCCTGGCCAGAGGTTGCTATACCCTGCTCATAAGGCAGCACCAGGCGTTTCATGCTGGGATGCTCCCTGCAAGGCCAAGGTTACCCCCCACACACACCATCCACATGCACCAAGGAACAACTGAGTTATTGGGCATCCCACTCTGACACAGAATGAAGAGGTGTCCTTGAGGGCCCCAGCACCTGAGCCCTGACACACACATCTCGGTAGACATGAGGATTTACTTGAATGCATCCAGAGAAAAGACACTCATCACCTCTCCGACAAAACAATCTCTTTGATCCAAATAGTGGGTCCAGATCTACCCTCTAAACTTGCCTTTCATCCGTTTTTCCAGAAAAGCCTGGCTGGGTACCTCCACCAACCCCCTCCTCAGCCTCAACATTTACTGGTGGTACAGCAGATAGTCCCTTGGGTCCCCCACCCTGCTGCCCTCACTGTCATGTCCACAGAGCCCTCCCTTTTCCTTAAGTATTCTAGCTATATTCTTTTTTCTTTTCTTGTTTTGGGGCGGGGGGTACTGGGGATTGAACTGAGAGGCACTCAACCACTGAGCCACATCCCCAGCCCTATTTTGTATTTTACTTAGAGACGGGGTCTCACTGAGTTGCTTAGTGCCTCGCTTTTGCTGAGGCTGGCTTTGAACTCACAGTCCTCCTGCCTCAGCCTCCTGAGCCGCTGGGATTAAGCTACTTTCTGAAGCATCCCCAATAAGCTCAGACAGCTCTGAAGGCAGGAAACAAGGATTTAGAATCTCTGAAGTTCTCACTCTCCCTCCGGCTAATAAGCACGTGACTGCAGCCAAGCCTGGGAGGGAGGTGAACAAAGCTCCTCCACCCTGCCGCCCCCACACAGGCAGCTCCGGGTTCAGGAGGAAGGATAGGTGCAGGCACTGTGGTCAAGCCAGGGGCCACCCCTCTCGGTAGGGTCACTGGCCCTCGTGCCTCCAGGATAGAGGAGGCCAGAACAGGGCATCTTCTATCACAAGGACTTAAAATTACACTCAAATGAGGAGCCCGAGGTGACCTTTCCTTGGAATCAGCATCACCCTGGTATGCCAGCTCTAAACACTAGCTCTTCGGGCTTCCAAAGAACCTGCCATCCCTTTGCAATGTCTGGTCCCTGGCAGGCTTTCAACAATAGGCCAAGGCAGGAAGTGGGTGGGAGGAAGGACAAAGCATTTCTGAGCCCTAAAGGGTGCCTCCCAGCCCTTCCTTCCTGGATGGGACTGCATAGGAGTAATGTCCCAGCACTGTAGGAGGACAGCTCCTAAAGAGAACCTGTCCAGCTGCTGAAGCTTTTTCCTGCAGGGTGGAGAGGCTGCTGCTAAGAGGAAGATGTGACGAAAATTCAGTGTGGAAGAGGAGAGGCAGAAATTCCTCCAGATCAGAAGAGCCAATTTTAGGAGTCAATTGCTTCTTAGAGCCAGCTGGGCAGGGCCTCTGTCCCAGTACAAATCATGGTCCTTCCAGGAGACACCTGCCCAGCCAGTCACAGACCAGTGGCCCACAAGAGGACCCTCCTGGCTGAGCTCACTACTTAACAAGGGACAAGGGGCCTAGGATGGAAGAGGAGGCAGTGTGACTGGGATCTCCCGACTCAGTTATCCCACGAACACATGTTGTTACTATTGTAGTCACTTATCAAGTTCCCACCGGGGTGTTGTATATTCCAACTGTGTAACTCTGGACAAATCCAAAGTCTTGGTCTTAACTTCATGTCTATAAAATGTGGGTGAATCTAATGTCCGCCTTCAAAGAATGCCTCAAGACATAAGTGAAATGAGTAAGCTCTCCAATGTGAGCTACTAATATTAAACTATTCCTCCTCCTCACAATGACAAGCTCACGAGATGCCATTATACCCATTTCACAGATGAGAAAAATTGAGACTAAGGAGGTTCAGGGCCTCATTCAAGGTCCAGTGGGGAGAATTGGGGCCGATATTTGAAGGTCTCCAAGCATCATCTTCACTCCCAGCAGCACATCTGGGGTCAGGGATTCTGAGATAAATCAGAACTGATTCTCTGCCCAGCACGGGAAAACAGACATATAAACAGAAGATTTTTACAAATTATTTATATTTTTTTTAGTTGTTGATGGACCTTTATTTTATTCGTTTATTTATATGCAGTGCTGGGAATTGACCCCTGCGCCTCCACCATTGAGCCACAACCCCAGCCCTAAACAGATGATTTTAATCCCAAGTAGAAGAGTTGCATCAGAAGGCCTAGAGGGCTAGGGGAGAAGAGAGGAGGGTCCTGCTACAGTTTGAATGCATATCCTCAAAGTCTGTGAGTTGGAAACTTCATCCCCACATTTATGATGGAATTTGAAGCTGGGGGCATTGTAAAGTAATTAGGATCAGATGATGTCATGAGGATGGGGGTTTCATGATGACATCAGTGACTTTATGAGAAGAGGAAGAGAGACTCAAACTAGCTTGCTTGCTGTTCACCATGAGATGCCCTGTGCGCCATGTTATGTTGCAGCAAGAAGGCCCTTGCCATATGCTGGCACCGTGCCCTGGACTTCCCAGCCTCTAGAACCATGAGCCAAATAAACTTCTATTCTGTGTCAATTACCCAGTTTGAGGCATTTTGATATAGCAATAGAACCGACCAAGACAACCCCTGTCTAAGTTTAGGGAGTCAGGGAGACCTCATGAGAGGTGACCTTTTAGCCAGACCTTGAGAGATGAGGGCTATATAAGAAGCAGCCTCCTAATACTGGAGAAGCAACTGGAACTGTAGTTAAGGACAGGGCTGAGAGCCCAGCTCTGCCCCTTCATGTGATCTTGAAGGAGTAAGTCTCTGATCATCTATTTCCTCATCTAAATATAGGGAGTCTTAGTAATAGTGAAGATCAGAAAAGACAGTATTGGTGAAAATGCTGGTGCATGATAAATATTCAAAATTTACAAAATCTTCTAAACACTTATTGAGTGCCTCCTGCGAGTCCCACTCTGGATGCAGGATCATCACTTTACCATTTTATAGACAAAGATCTTGGACTCAAGAGAGCTAAAATAACTTTCCCCAGATCACTCAGGATCAGAGTCAACTCTGGATTCATGAAGCACCTACAAAGTGCTCATCACCTCATCTAATTCTCCAAACTACTATGGTGAGGGGGATGAAGTTATTTTTTTTCCCACTTCACAGATGAGGGAATGAATATCCAACCCCTCCTACCAAACCACCACCACACCCCACATATGCCTCTGGAAAAACCCAGAAGCCAATACAAAGTTCCAAAAGGCTTTGTAAGTCTACTGTTTGATACCTGGATCCCCATTTTCAGAAGAAAAAGCTTATCAGTGGGAATCAAGTTAGCTGCAAATCAAACAGTAGTGGACAAAAGCAGTTTTTTCATTTGTAAAATAAAGCACAGGGCTGGTCAGCATGTCACAGTCTCTCTGCCTCCAGAACTCTGGGTGTCTCCTTCATGGGAGCCATTAACACTAGAGGTTAGAACTGGAAGTCTGCTGTGCCCATGGGTGAGGACAACACAGAGGATGGCACGGCCAGGAAACAGACACTGAACCCGATGCCCTCCCTGCCTGTCTGGGAGCAGCTTGTCTTGGGCTAAAGCAACCCTTAGGTTACTAACAGAAACCAATGAGTGTCCTTTTCCTTAAGCCAGTTTGAATGGAGATTTCTGATCGTTGGAACGGCAGAGACTTGACAAATGTAGTATCCCCAAAATGGAGCCAAAATATCACATGTGCCACGAAAATATACGAGAAAGCATTAACATTTTAATGGTAGTAATTAAACAAGCAGGGAAACAATCAAATTAAATAAAAGCATTTTACTTATCTAGAAGGCAGTACTTAAGGAGAAAATTATTTATTTAGGGAAGAATAGTCAAACTCATAGAAGCAAAGACTACATGGTGGTTGCCAGGGGCTGGGAAGAGAGGGGGGGAAAAGAGTTGCTGATCAATCATTTTAAAATTTCAGTAATGCAAATGGAATTGGGCTGGGGTGTAGCTCAATAGTAAAGGGCTTGCTTAGCATAATTGGGCCCCTGTGGGGTTGATCCCCAGCACACACACACACACACACACACACACACACACACACACACAAAGGTGAATTAGTTCTAGCTATCTGCTATACTTTGTGGTGCCTATAAATAACCCTACTGTATTTAACCCTTAAATTTTTGTTAAGAGGGTATATTTCAAGTCCAAAGCCAGCCTTAGCAAGGCTCTATATCTAAATAAAAATATTAAAAAGGGCTGGGATGTGGCTCAGAGGTTAAGCTTCCCTGAGGTTCAAAAAAATAAAAAATAAAAGGTGGATTTCATGTTGATTATGCTTACCACAATAAAAATTTTTTTTAAAGAAACCTGAAAAGTACCCATAGAACTGGGGAGTAAAAGGATAAGGAAGGAAATGGAGACTTTTGAAAATCTGAAGATGGTAGCTGGACCCCAAAAGGAGGAACCTATCATGAGTTGAGTGCTAACTATGTGCTCGGAGCTTCCCTAACGGATGATTGTTCAATCCTCAATCCTCAAACATCCAGCACATTTAGTAGTATGAGATCCACTTACACAAATAGAAACACTGATGTTCAGAGAGAACAAACTCTTGGCTAACCCCACACAAAACTTGTACCAAGCTCACCATCTCAAGTCCAAGCTGATTTTCTCATGGCATAATTAACTCAATATTATCATTTGTTAAGCATCTATGGACTACCAGACTCTGGAACACCTCTGTGACCACAGTGTCTGAGGTCATTAAGAGAACATCATAGAAGATACCTGAAAGGGTGAATCTGTAATGACAATCAGAGCCATCAAAAATGGGCACAAGACTCCAGAGGCTGCTTCCCTCTACGATCAATTCTGAGTCTCCAAGCACAAGGTGAAATTTCAATACCTAGGTTAGGCACACCCTCTGGCCCCAGGACTGGAACCCCCTCTGTCTAGAGGACCAGCTTATCCTTTCTCTTTCCCTAACCAGTACACTCTTTTTTCTCAAAATCAGCACACCCTCTAAAACAGGTGCCTAAGATCAGTACATCTTCTGGCTTCAGGATAACATGTCCACTCTGTCCCTGAGAATGGTATGCCCTCTGTCCCTAATTGTATATTGATCTATATTAAGATCAATATACCCTATGGCTCCAGCACTAGAACACCTTATTTCTGTCCCTGAAACCTGCACACTCTCTGACCCCAGAACCAGAAACCCTCCATCCCAAGACCCACACACCCTCTGGCTTGAGTACCAGCCCAGCTCCTGTCCTTAGAACTGAGTTGTGCTGCTGCCAGGGTTGGCAGGGTTATAGCCTCTGCTCCAGAAAAGCATTGACAATCTTGCCTGAAAATTCTGACTCTTCCTTACATAAACAAAAAGAAATCCCTTGCAGATAATTATACAACCTCTACCCACTGCTTCAAGTGAGAGATATATCCTGTGTAAATCTTCAAAATTCCATACAGAACCTCTGCATCTGATGACAGATGCAGAGAACTCAGAGCCACCCAGTACCAAGCTGGACCCAACTCTGACCAGAGCAGAGTGTGGGACTGCCACTGTGGGCACCCAGTGATGGGCTATAAATTCCTGCTTTCCTGAATATCCCCCAACTCTAGCCAGGAAAATAGTGCTGTCTCCATCAAACAGATAAGAAAAAACGGCAACTCAGAGAGGGGGAGGCACAGAGTGACCCAGGGCAGAGAAAAACCTGAATCCAGACCCTTCTATCTCCAGAGGCCTTCCTACCTCATCCTGCCACCCTTGCCATCACAGAGAGATAGCCACCAGGCATGAGCAGGACTAAGCTTCAAAACAGACAGTTCTTAATTGCTGCAAAAGAGAAACTAAAAAGCCCACTCCCTGGTATCCACAGAGTAGAGTTGCAGGGATTCCAAAGAACAAAGTCACTCATGCTGCCCTGACATCCTCAGAATATATTGCAGTGCTCTGGGAACAGTCGCCTTATCCCCATAAATAATTGAGAACCCGTGCGTACTGTGGCATTTCTGCTGAAATCATCACTCACCCACACATTCTGTGCTTCCTGCAGAGCCAAAGAAATTCTTGCTGATTTTTTTTTTTTTTGTAATGCAGCCTTTTGTTGAAACTAGTTTTTGAATTTAGCATCCCCTAAGTACCTACTTAGTGCCATTCCCAGTCTTAGGCAGTAGAGAGCCAGTGGTGACCTGGCCACTGTCAAGTCCTCAAGGAGCTCAGACCTTGCTCAGTGGAGAGAGACTAAATAGACCATGAGAATTGCCGCCATGTACATTACAGAATTGCCTGTAAGACAGCGGCAGAGGAGGAGGATAGGTTGGTAGGTAAGTGTAAGACAGGCTTGCAGGTCTGTGTCTTGCAGTGGGGATGGGAAGAGTCAAGGCAGAGAAAGAGCTGAACTCCACTTCTTCAAGACTAAAACCAGTAGGAGACTACACTGGGGGAAAAGGTGATCTTTGCAGGGGTGAGGGGGCAGCTAAGGAGACAGCCAAATTATGGAAGACTCTGCTGTGGGCCATGTGGTTCCTCAGTTCCACAAGGTCTTCAGGAAAGCTCTTATACTCACATGATGGGGTTGTTCTGTAATGGGGAAGATGGCAAGATGTGCACACCCAGGGATAAGAGGCCAACCTAAGATGACAGGCACAGATACAAGAGCTGACCTGACAGGGGAGGACAGCCAGGGGCATGCATAACTCAGGGAAGGTGGTGGACTGGCACAGATTCTGCAACTGGGAGGTTAGTCAAGTTCATCAAATTTTCCAGAGGCAGATGTCACCAAGAGACACCTGGCAACAGAGCATGGTATGACAGGATGGACCCATAGAGAAAGAAATGACTTACTCTGGGTTTGAGTGAGTGGTCTGGATGCTAGACATTGAACTAGGAGACAGAGTTGGATATTTTCATGCAGAGAAGACAGCCTTCCAACAGAGGAACCTACGTGAAGGGGGGACTCCCAGCCTCTGTTCCTCACTTTGTTTAATAACCACTCCCTAATTTTCTTATGGGGAATCCCCACTTTTTGTCCCTGTGGTGCTAACGCCATCCTCTTAGGTGGATCTATGACCCAGTCTTAGCCAATCAGTATACTCCATCCCCCACAACCATTAATGGTAGACACATGACCCAAATCAGTCAACGAGAGTCTTCCCTGGGACATCCATTGGAATGCCTAGAAAAAAAAGGCTTTCCCTTTTTCCTGGAGTGGCTAGTGGTCACCATGAGGAAGTGCCTGCCTGAAAATGGAGCCAAAGAGTAGAAAGGCATTCAGTAAGCACCTTGCATGCCTGAAACTCCCCCTGCCTCTGGATATTCTGTCACATAAGCCAGTAATTTTCCCCTGTTTCTTCACAGGTATTTGATTTGACTTACCATACTTGTGACCTCCAGGACTGTGACTGTGAGTAGAAATACCTACATGGAAAAGATGGCCAGTGTGTCTAGGGAGGGGTGAGATGTCCACAATGAGCAGGCTGTGGCAGGAAATGAAGTTGCATAGGCAAGCCATGGCCAGATCATACAGGGCCACGATGTGAAGCCAAGCTGGGGCTGTACAAGCCTGGAAAGGATCGTAAGCAGAGGAAAGGCATTCTCACATCTGAGCGTGTGGACTCACTTTGTTTATTCAAAATGTGTTTAAAACCTAGAAAGAATTCCCAAGTAAAGTGCAAGCCAGACGCTTTCCCCTCCAGTTATGTAGCAGGAAGGTGCTATCCAAGGTACTGAGATCCCCAGGGGCTCTTCCAAGAAAGGGAGCAGGCTGAGCCTTGTGGGAGGAGATTGGCATGCTGGCTCATACATTTGAAATGCCACCTAGTTCCATTCCCTTGTGTCTACACAAACAGAATCAATCCTATGCTGTCTCCCTTCTCCCATAGAAGAGGAAGAACATCTATTTGTATACTGCTACCTCCTGAACCCAACCTTGGGACACACACAAACTTTTGTCCTGACCTCTGACTGGCCTGATGGAACAAGGGACAGATAAAGCTTATGGATGAGAGCCTCAAGTAATGAATCCAATGGTACTGGAGGTGTTCACACATCCAGAACGATTAACACATTTTTATAGGGCTGGTGCCAAGAATTGGCCCAAATTTTTCACCTCTCCCTATATCCAAGTTCTTTGTCATGTGATTTTAGAGGTCTTCCCATTTAATGAATAGGGTATATTTCCCCTTGCCTTGATCTTAACCCATGGCCGTATAACTTGCTTTAACCAACAGCGACTGGCTTAGACCTTAAAAGGTATAAATGTTTCCACTCGCCTCCCTGTGCCTCCACCTCCATGTGCCTGTGAGATGGTGTTGGAAGGTCACTGTCCCTCTCTGTACTCATCTTGGTGAGCAGAAGCCAAGAGTGGCTGTATAACTTGAAGGTTCCACTGCAAAATGAAAATGCAGGGTCCCTTGTTCAAAAAAATATTCAAAATTTCAAGACAACCACAGCAGATCATTCAACCAAGTGGGATCCCTTCTTTGTGCAGGACCCTGTGTGACTACATGGGTCCTATACCTATGAAGCCAGCCCTTGAAGAGGTAGTAATGACTTTTGTTTTAGATCAGCAGCAAACTGTGGTCCTCAAGTCCTGCCTGTTTTGTATGATCCTAGAGCTAAGATTTTTTTTTTCATTTTCAAATGATTGGGAAAAAAATTTTTAAGGCTATTATTTTATGACACATAAAAATTATATGAAATTTAAATTTGTGTTCAGGAATTAAGTTTTACTGCAACCCAGCCATGGTTATTCGTTTACATCTTATCTGTGATGGCTTTTGCACTATAACAGCTAAGTCCGGTCATCACAGAGGGGACAGTATGATCCACAGTGTCTACAAATTTACTTTCTGACCTTTTATTGAAAAAGTTTCCTGATTCTGTTTATATTAGCCAGATTTTCATCACTGTGAAAAACCTGGAAAATTGGCTTAAGGGAGGAGAGATCTATGCCGGCTCATGGTTTCAGCTGCTCCATTGCTTTCGGCTTGAGATGAAGAAGAACGTCATGATGGAAGGGGATAGCAGAAGCATAGTTCATAACACCCAGGAAGCAGAGAAAGAGGGAATGGGGCCAGGGACCAGAAATATCCTTCCAGGGGACAGAGTGAGCTATTTCCTCCAACAGGATCTCATATCCCACAGTCTCCACCAATTGCCTTTAGTTCATTCAGTTTACAAAAGCATCAATAGATTGATTCACAGATGAGGTTAGCATCCTCATGATCCAACCACTTCCCAAAGCCCCATTTCCAGAATTGCTGCATGGGGGCCCAAGCCTTTAAAACATGAGTTTTGGGGGGACACTTTTATCCAAACCATAACACTGTTCTAGACTAGACATAGAATAACCAACCAATTCCAGCGTAGATCAGAAGGATGACAGCTAATCCACAGATCTCTGAGAATGAATGCCTATTGGTGTATGCTCCTGAGACCATGAGATGGTGTAGAATGTGCCAGGAGCTTATCAGGGTTCAATCTAAGTTAATGCTTTTGAAAAAATGGTAGTGGGATGATTTCAGATTTATGTATGGGGAGGAGCCTTAACTTACACAGAATAGCATAATAAAAAAGCAGCGTTCTTCTTCATTCTCTTCAATTCCTTTCTCGTTTCATTAAGAGGAAGCGTTGGCTTGCTGCTGGTAAATCTTTAATGCTTTTCTCACTTCTGGTAATTCTTAAGAACAGACCTTGGGCTCATCGGGTAATGGAATCTCTCTAGAATAAAACGAGTGTGTGTTTTCATTGTATTTATTGTTATTATTACCCTCTATTTCTGGCAAGCACTACTAGTCTTCTATTTATGTCAGCGTTTTGGTTTCCTTTTTAAATGCAATTGTTTGTGTAAAAGTTGTGAGTTTATTTCAACAAAAATTTAAATGGTGATTTATTTTAATAAAACTTGAGTCAATCATCATACAGATGTAAGACAATGTGGAGAAAAATTATGAACAGCTGAAGTTTGGGAAACACCGACAGAGATGGTATCTGAGACCCCTCCCTTCTGTGGCTGCAGAATGCAACGCTAAGCATGGTAGATCTAAAACAGAAATCTCTTATTCATTCTTTCTTCTCTCTCTCTCTCTCTCTCTCTCTGCAGATTACTGACTGTGTGACCTAGAACAACTTAATTTACTTCTCTGAAGTTCGATCTTTTTGCTGCAAAATGGAAATAAAACTCCCAGAATGGAATGAACTTGATTGGCTGCCTGACAGCAGGCTTCCTCTTTCAGTCTATGTTCATAGAACCCCAATTTTGTTTAGGTGTTTACCACCCTCCCCACAAATGGCCATGACCTGCAGAGAAGCTGATCCCAGCTCCAGAGGTGTTCTAATTGCCCTGCCCCTTGCCAGTGACTTGTCCAGGAGAGGATGTATAATCTGATTTTGGTCACTAGGGCACAAGAGACTTTTTGAGAAATTTTTGTAGCTCCATAAGAGAGAATCCCTGAAAAATCTCTTTTGTTTGCCTGGGTATTGTTGGATCTATCTGTGGTTCTGGGGCTAGTGCAGCCAATTGTCTCCAGCCTGATGATAATTCAACATCAAGGATAAGAGCAGAGGCGGCGGACAGCCCTGGACTTGATGATGCTGTTGAGCTGCTGAATCAACAAGTCCTGAAACCAACCCTACTTTTGGAAGTGGAATTTGTGGACTGGTAAATGTCCTTACTATTTAAACTGTTTGGAGGTGGAGTTTCTATTTCAGGTTAAGTATCCCTTATCCAAAATGCTTGGGACCAGAAGGATTTGGAATTTTGAATGTTGGGTTTTTTTTCAGGTTTTTGAAATTTGCATATGAGATATTTGAGAGCTGGGACCCAAGTCTAAATACTAAATTCATTTGTATTTAATATATACCATATAAACATAGTTTCATGATGTGGAATCTTCCACCTGTCAGTACTCCTTAAATTTTAACTTTGAGGGCATTTTTGTATTTTCATATTAGGAATGGTCAACCTGTACTATGTAACCAAAAGAATAATAAGTGATCTAGATATTGCTATTTTAAGTTCAGCCTTCAAATATAGTTACCTTAATTTTTCTGCAAAATGGTCTACTAACCTGGCTACAGTTATACAGACAGTCCTTTACACAGAGATCTCTGCAGCAGGAAGACTCCCATTTGCAGGCCACTATTCCTTCCTCTCTCCTTTCTTAGGAGCAGAAGTCAGATTTCATTCAGGGTAGCAACAGACCCAACTAAAGACTACATTTCCCAATCACCCCCATACTGAGGTCTGGCCAGTCATGTGCAGGTACAAGTGAGTTGTAAGGATCCCAGGAAGACTACTTGAAGGGAGCAGACTCAGCCATAAGAACTCTGCTTTCCGACCTTCCTCTTGTCCTTTGCCTTTGTCTTCAAGTGGAGCTATGGTGGTTGGAGTTCCAGGGGTCTTCTCAGACCATGGGGAACTCTTGAGGATGGAAGTTGTATGCCTCAGAGTATAAATAGGGGAGAAATCTGAGTTCTTGATGAATTCCTGCCACTGCCATCCAACGCCTGCACTGCCAAATTCTTGACTTCTTTTATGCAGTACGGTAAACGCAAGCCACTATTACTTTGGGATTTCCGTAACTTGTGCTAAAATATAATTCTAACTACTACTGCATCTAACTAGAAATTCTTGTTCTTTATCAAGTGTCTGATGTCTGCAAAAGAAGCATGACTGGAATAAGTTTCAGATACATAAAAGACTGGAGATTTAATATTATATTTATTGACTCTCAAGGTCTTGGAACAAACTTAGAAGCGATAAGAAAGCTTAAAAAGATAATTTGTGTGATGTACTTAACTCACTCCAGTAAATAAGAACATCCCAGTTATGAGAACTTCTAGATTATTACTATCGGCTAATTCAATACTCTGATGTGTCACAGAAGGAAATGAAGGTCCACACAAAGAAAGCACCTTGTCCAAAGCCACATAGCCACAGAGTATAATCCATGAAGGAGGTGTTCAGAGGGCCATGGATAACTATGTCCCTCTAGGGGACCCCACTGATAGACAGTCCCCTCCTGGGCAATAGTTCCAGTGAAACAATCTCTCAGCTGGTCTCCAAGTTAGGAATTCCATGATTTATTCTGGACCAGAATGAAAGGGAAGAATCAAGGATTCCTGTCCTCTCCCACCTATGTGTCCCCTTATCTCTTTTTCTGTGATGCCCATGAGCATAATAGTACATGAAGGAATTGAGGACAAAATTGAAAAAAAATCGTCTAAAACCCCAAACTTTATCTAGAACCTGGAATACAAGCGGGGTAGGTGCTATGGTTGGAAAATCATGTATTGGAAATATAATCCCCAATGCAACAGTGTTGATAAGTGGACTCTTAAGAGATGATAGGGGGCTGGGGATATAGCTCAGTGGTAGAGCACTTACTTAGCAGGTGCAAGGCCCTAGGTTCAATCCTCAGTAGAGCGGGGGGGGGGGGGGGGGTGGAGATTAAGTCACAAAGACTCTGCCCTCAAGAATGGATGAATCCACCATTGTGTAAGTGGGTTGGTTATAAAAGGAGTGGGTTCCAGCTGGGGATATAGCTCAGTTGGTAGAGTGCTTACTTTGCATGCACAAGGCCCTGGGTTCAATCCCCAGCACCACAAAAAAGAAAAAAAATGAAGGTGAAAGGAGTGGGTTCCCAATAAGAGGATGGGTTTGGCTCCTTCCGTCTCTCCCGCGTGCTCTCTTGCATTTCTGCCTTTCTCCATGGGATGACTCAGCACAGACCTCACCAGATGCAGGACACTCAGCCTGGGATTTTCTAAACTCCAGAACTATAAGAAATCTCTGCCCCTTATCATTACCCCAGTCTCCAGTGTTCTGTTATAGCAACACAAAACAGACTAAGTAGATTTATAGTCCACTTCCTTCTTTTTTCTGAGGAGTGTGTGTTCCCTGCTTGCCCCCCTCTCAATTTCCTCTGTCTCCTCTTGGGAAGGTGGGAGCCATATGACATAATGATAGCTGTCACAGCTACAGAAGAGGGCCTAGAGGCGTCATATCTTGCTCAATGACCAAAAGGGGAGGCTGGCTGAAAGTTTCCAAAAATTGTTCCTCTGCTGCCTCCCTGCCAGAGGAGTCTCTGTTATCTGCAGAACCTTATCAACATTTTCTTAGTGCTGTTATTAAGGCAGCCAGCTTGCCTGCCCCAAGCTGATGAATTCTAAAAGAACCATAAAAAAAATTTTAAAAATAAGAAAACCTTGAAGCTGAAAAAGTAATAAATGTTTAAAAGCTTGGCTCGTTTGAAGCTTCTCTCTGCAGCAGATTAACTCATTCACTGATTACAGATTTGGGAGGAAAAAAGATTATTAGCAGATTTGAAAAGTCATGTTAGACATTAAAACATCTATGACCATTTAATTCTTGGATGAACCCATAAAGCAGGAAGTATCATTATACCCCCAAACCCACACAACCCTAGACCTCAGTCTGGGACTGGGAGCAGTGGAAGCCCACACTCCAGTTTCCATGCTGGGCCTAGACATGTTCTGGTCCTCCTGGCTCAGCCCTGGGAGGCAGCCAGGACAGATGGCTCACTTAGCTTGCCCAAGGACAATCTCTAATGCTTGCCTGCCAGCTCTCAATCCTTCTAGCCTGGCCAACAAGGTCAAAAGCTCCTTGGGGAGCAAGGGGTTGTAATGTTGCAGGGAAGCTCCTTGGGTCACCTACTCCACTCTGGTTCTTACTGACAGCTGTTATGTCCCTAGGAAGCACAGGAAAATCTGAATCTGAGGGGCCCTGAGGATAGAACAGGAGACCCCAGAGAAGAAACGTGGATGCAAGTTGGAATTTCAAAGCAGACCAGAGATTTCTGCTACTAACAGAGCTGTCCAACTATGCAGGAATGAGTTTCCTGTCACTAGAGGTATGCAAGCAGAGGCCAAACTATCACCTTCCAGGAATAAGGAATGTCTCTGTTATTGGCAGAAGCATATGAGGAATCCCTGCCTTGGAGATACTGACACTCAATCGCATTGAAATAACCCTCATTGCTAGAGAACTTCTCACAATAAACATGAAGCTATGCACCAAGCACCTGCTCTGACAGACCCTGTTTCAGGGGCCCATTCAATCCTCAGAACAACTCTGCAAGGTAGGGTTCATTAACACAATCTGTGGACGCTCAAAGAAAGTATCTTGCCCCCAGTTGGCACAGTCTCCCACACTAGCACTTTTACCATTCTGAATGCTGCTGGAAATCAATCCCATTTGTGGTAAGCACACTGGGAGTTCTCTAGTTTATTAGACAACAAAAGCTACTATTATTGAGTTTGCTGTGTGCCAGGCACCCTTCCATGCACTTTATAGATGCTATCTAATCTAATTCATTCAGATCATCTTTCTCACTTATGACTGATCTCCAAAGCTGAAGTGGCTTGCCTAAGGACATTGCTAGTCAGTAGCACAGCAGGCCTTGCTGGAGATATTCCCTATTTAAGCAGAAGCAAACTCAGCCACAAAGCACATGGGATAAGAGGGGGACAATGAGAAAGGAGATGGTAGAGATGGTCCCAGGCAGTTTGCAAAAGATCAGAGTTCACAAGGCTGATGAGAAGCTGAGAAGGCCCTTCAAGCTACAGTACTGGCTACAGAATGGGGACGTTGGTTTGTATGGATGGCTTTGTGGCCTTAGGACACTATCCCTCTCTTGAGTTTGGGATAGGCCATGGTTTAAAGCAAAGCTCCAAATCCAACAAGGATGAACGGACAGTTTGGAAAACTGAGACGAGCAAAGTTAGAAAAAAAACTACAATTCCCTAAGCCCAGAGCCTCCCAGGCCTGCTTACTAGTGTCCTGCCAGGAGCACTAATACACCCTCTCTGCCAAAAGGGACTTGGGGAAGGAGTCTCCAACACTTGCAAAGAATTAGATTCCACCCATTCAGAGAAGGAACTGAGGTGGCCTTGGGAAGCTGCCATCTCTGCCTCCTGTGCTCTCAGATCCCATTGGTACATTTTGCCTTCTTCCTATTTGGAAGAAATAGGACCTGCAACGAGCCCAGTTCCCAACCAACTTCCAGGAAGTTGACATTCTGGATCCCCTTTGATCCATTTATTTATTCACTCCACAAATGTTGATTAAGCATTGGCAACGCACCTGTCCCCGAGGTAGGCACTTTCAAATCCTCAACTCTTGACAGGTGTGAACCTAGAAAGAGGAAGCAGTTCAGTCATGGTCCCACAGTAAGGGAAGAGTCAGGGTCAGTACTGAAGCCCACTCCCACTCCAGCCAGCCTTGGCTCACTCTGTCTGAGATGAACCCGCAGCCCAGAGCCTGCTGCCTGAGCCATGTGCCTATGTGTCTGAAGGTCCTGGATTTCCCACCATCCTGGCACCTGTCACAGTTTAGCAGGTTACCATGGTATCGCTCCCCAGCACCCCGGGCAGCAGGGACCACCATCTGTTTACACTGCTGTCAGAGGAATTGATGTCATGCGAAATTGTCAGCTCAGCGGGGTGGGAGGAGGAAGAGTGGGTGGCTATGAAAGCTTCCAAGCCATCAACACTCATCTCGATCAAGAGTCACTGCTCCCTGGGGGAAACGGAGAAAGGGGGGGGGGGCTGAGAAAGAACATTTCCCAACAGGAAGATGCAGGTAGCTATAGTAATGGTTAGCATCGTTCCTGTCCATTTTCTATAATCATTTACAATTCACAAGCTCATGTCAGCTCTCACAGCCCTGGGAGGTAAGCATTGCTATTCGTTCCATTTTACAGATGTTCCAGAATAAAAATCTGACTCTGGGAGACATGAAGAGTCAGCTCAAGGTCATAGGAAAATAGGAAGTCAGGTCTAGCAGGAAAAGCTCCCAGGCAAAGAGGAAGGGGGTTTGCTTTTGGCTAAAATGAGGGTAGGCCTGCCCCAGGGCAGCCATGTCAGGAAATGCAGAAGGCTGGGCTGAGCGCAGTGAGTCCTGGGTTCTGATTACAGCTCCAATACAACCAATGCTACAATAAGGAAGAGAGCGGCTGGCAATAGCCCAAAGCACAGATCTTTAAGAGACACCCAAATATCCCTGGAAATGTAACCAGAAGGAGAGTGGAAATCTGTTACTTGACTGATCAGCATACATCCACTTTTCTTTAGTAACAGCCTACTGATTCTCCCCAGGGGAACCAAAACTTCACTAGTCTGACTCCATTGGTGTCTGGACAAGGTTGACCCACCCCCAGATAACCCAGATCTAATCCAAACAGTGTATCTCAATCCCCATCCAAGATGATTGGGTCAGGCAGAGTCACGAGATCCAAAAGAAACCAAAAAGAATCAAGAAAAATACTCTTTTGCTTCTTAATTTTCTCCTTTTAGCAATCCAGCCAGAAGGAGGCAGCAATCTTGGTGCTATGAGGGGAGAACCCTCTTGAGAAGGCAACCAACAACATGGAAAGCTTCTCTCTGTGTATTCAGCCAATCCTGAAGCAGAATCTTCTGGGCTTACCTCAAACCAATACACTCTATTTATTTTTTCTAAAATAATTGAGTCAGATTTTCTATCACTTGCACCTGAAATCACCCCAGTTTTGTTTGCCTAACTCGTTTTAAGGAGAACACCATGTGGGTATTGGAGGAATCACCAAAAAAAGCTGGTTGGTGTACACAGTGACAGCCCCTTTGGTAAGTACAGGAACAATGCATGGTTGCTAAGTTGCCTTCACAGGAGAGTGGGAAGGATAACAGTAGAGGTTTTTAGGGGGTGGGGGTGGGGAGATACCAGGGATTTGAACTTAGGGGCACTCAACCACTGAGCCACATCCTCAGCCCTATATTGCATTTTATTTAGAGCCAGGGTCTCACTGAGTTACTTAGCACCTCGATTTTGCTGAGGCTGGCTTTGAATTCGCAATCTTCCTGCCTCAGCCTCCCAAGCTGATGGGATTACAGGGGTGCACCACCACACCTGGCTGAGTTTTCATTTTGATGGATGGGTTACACAAGTGGAGACCAGAACTGAATTACCAGAGAGAACAGGCTGAGACTACCACCAGAATCCTCTTTCTTCACCCTTCCCTGTGCAGCCTCCAGCTTCACCACTACAAAAATATTGACCAGGAACTTAGAAAATATTGAAATGATGAGACTCTGGTGTATTTAAGTGGCCCACTGGTCTCCAGCTATCTCAAGGACTATACAGTGACTTCAAACAAATCCTTTTCTCTCCCTGGTCTTCAGTTTTCTCATCTGAGAAAAGTAAAGTAGGGACTCTTATTTGCATTTTGCTGATGAAGAAAGAGAAGCAGTGCGTAGACAGAATGTATGTGTGTGGCAGATGGGTTAGGAAGAGCTTAGAATCTCTCACCCCTCACCCAGGACATCACAGTCTTCCACTTTCAAATAAGCAAAGGTTTCCGGTAGGAACTTTTTCTTCTTTTAAATATGTAATTGTCCTCATAGGGTGAAGCAGGAAGCTCTCAAGTTCAAGGCCAGCCTCAGCAATTCAGTAAGGCCCTAAGCAACTTAATGAGACCCTGTCTCAAAATAAAAAGGGCTGGGGATGTGGCTCAGTGGTTAAGCACCCCTGAATTCAATCTCTAATTGCCAAAAATGTTTAAAATTTTATATCCTTATTCCTTAATATACAAATTAAAATATTTTTAGATGGAATGAAATGATTTCCGGGATTTGCTTCAAAATAACATGAAAAGGGAGAGGGGGAGGGGTACAGATTAACCAAGATCAGTCAGGAACTGTTGAAATTACAGCGATAGAAACATGAAGGTTTATCATTCTGTTAGTGTATCATTTGAATTTTATATAATAAAATGCTTAGAAAGTAAATAAAGCCTCTGTCCTGCTATCAATAAGGAGTTCGCTAACATTTCAACATGCTATACCCAGAACATGTGATAGACTAAGACAGAAGGGGGCAAAGGAAGCGTACCAGACTAATTGGTGACGATAATAATTTGAACATGTGCTTTCTGTGCTTTTTCACTTCCTCTGTTTCAAACAGGATGCCTGATTCATGCACCCCAACTTCCAGAGAAGCCAAGGCAGAGAAGAAAGCAAAGGGAGAATTGAAGAAAAGGGAGAGCTTTATGGTGGTGGCTTAAAGAGAGAAGTAGAAGAGATCTCCCCAAGGTCGGAAGGGGTTCTACCTTGGCAAAGCTCCCCAAGTCCCGAGAGCAGCCCAGAAACCACAGAACCAGCAGCCCCACAGCATCACAGGGCTGTTGGAGAGGTATGGTGATGTCCCCACGGTGACTAGTTGGTCCCAATGCCCAGAGCCAGAGGAGACCTCTTGGAGGATTTGGGAAAATCCGGGAATTCTTGACCTTTGCCTTAAACCAGCGGGTGTGATACTCCCATAAGGACAGATATGGAACTTCTGGTCTGTCAGATGAGATGAAAGATTAGGTTTCAAGTTAATTTCAATAAAGTAAGGAAATCTCTAATAGTGAGCACATGAAAGGGAGGGCCTAACAAACTAGGCGGCTCTGGAATCCAAAGCGGAGAATTTATTTTAATTTTTAAAACAACTTTTAAAATTTGTTCTTTTTAGATACACATGACAGTAGAGTGTATTTTGACATATTACACATACATGGAGTAAAAGTTTCCATTCTTGTGGCTGTACGTGATGTGGAGTTACACTGGTTGTGTATTCATATATGTAAACATAGGAAAGTTATGTCCAATTCATTCAACTGTCTTTCCCATTCCCATCCTCCTCCCTTCCCTTCATTCCCCTCTATCTAATCAATGAACTTCTCTTCTTCCCTCTCCCATTTATGTGTGTTAGCATCCCCAAATCAGAGAGAACATTTGGGCTTGTTTTTTCGGGAATTGGCTTATTTCACTTACATGATAGTCTCCAGTTCCATCCACTTACTGGCAAATGCCATAATTTCACTCTTTACAACTGAGTAATAGTCTATTATGCATATATATACCACATTTCCTTTATCCATTCTTCTACTGAAGGGCACCTAGGTTGGTTCCATAGCTTAGTACTGTGAATAGAGCTGCTATAAACCTTGATGTGGCCACATCACTATAGTATGCTGATTTTAAGTCCTTTGGGTATATGCTGTGAAGTGGGATAACCAGTGATTCCATTCCAAGAAAGAATCTCCACACTGCTTTCCAGAGTGGTTGCACCAATTTGCAGTCCCACCAGCAATGAATGAGTGAACCTTTTCCCCCACATCCTTGCCAACATTTATTATTACTTGTCTTGAGAATTGCCATTCTGATGGGAATGAGATGAAATCTCAGTGTAGTTTTAATTTGCATTTCTCTAATGACTAGAGATGTCGAATATTTTTTCATATATTTGTTGACAGATTGTATTTCTTCAATCTTTAGTTCCTTTGCCCATTTATTGATTGGGTTTTTTGTTTTTGTGGTGTTAAAGTTTTTTGAGTTCTAGAGGCCCTGGACAATCCCTTCACCTCCCCAAGACCCAGCTTCTTCACGTGTGAAATGCTGACAACAGGACCCACTGAAGGCTTGGGAGAATGAAATGGCAGAATGTCCCACACAGTGCATGGCACCAGGCAACCTTTACTTCTATTTCCTTCTCTTTCTCCCTTCCCAACACCCCTAATCCTGCATCTAGGAAGAAACTGTTTAAATGGAATTGTAATATGCAGTCAGCAAAGACTAATTAAGAATTTATTTTTGGCTCTTGATTAAGTGAGAATTTATCCAAAATCCGATATTTCATTTTCTTGGTTGACTATAGAGAATTCTTTGGACTCTTCTGCACAGTAGTCAGGAGGCCCCAGTTAAATCTACAAATAGGAATAAGGCATTGCTAGAGATCAGTGCTCAGTTCAGAATCATCTACCCCTCACCCTGCAGAGAAGATGAAACTCACACAAGCAACTCTTATTTCCTCCAAACTTGCTCCTTTCCAGCTCTACCTCAACTCAGAAAATGGAACACCATCCCCTGAAATCATCCTTGTTCATCTCCATCCCTCATCGTCTCCCATCCGACCCTGATCAGGGCTCCTGGCTCCATCCCACCCCTGCTATCTGCCCACTTGTCTCCACATCCAGGCCTCCTCCCCATTTCAAACTGCCTTCTTCTCTTATCTGGAGCTTCCTCCATGGTCTCCTTGCTTCCTCCTCTCTACACATGACAGCCTGAATTTTCCAAATATAAAGCAGAATCTTTAAAATATTAATTAAATCCTTCCAGTGGTGATGTATTGGGCTTAGAATAGAAATCCACTCTTTATCCTGGCATCCAGCCTCAGCTGGCCCCAGCCAGTCCTCCCATCTCATCTCATTAAGCCTGGTCCCATCTTTGCTCACATGACAACAGCCCTTCTGGCCACCTTTCTGTTTTTTGAATATATGCACTAAGCTTTTTCCCTACTTCCAAGGCCTTTGAATCTTCCCATAGCTGCCTCCTGATTCTCCAAGTGTCACCTAAATGTCATCTATTCAGAGAAGCTTTTCCTGATCATTCCATCTAAAGTAGACTTCCCTCTTCTTCTTTGTTGTATAAAAGGTTCAAAGATTATTTCTTCACAGCAAGCTGAGACTAGTTAGCTCAAAAGCCCACCAGTGGCAGACTCAAAATTTGACACATCTCCTTGTTTTAAAAAGTAAGAGTTTTAGTCACTCAGGACCTTCTATCTTTGTTTACTCCACCAAATTATACCCCTCATCTGCTGGTAAAACAAAAGCTTGCCGTTAGAAGACCCCAGCTTTCTACTACCCTTTGGAGGAATGTGACCCAGAGAGTTCCTGCTGTCATGCAGGATGTTAGCCTCTAATGCCCCATCTCTCAGGAGTTCCCTTGTCTTCCAGCCCTTCTGGAAGATAGTCCCCTTGCATAAGCTTCCAGACAGCCTCATGTCCAAGCACCACTCAATAAGTTTTATTGAATATGACTGCTTCTCATAATCAGAGCCTTTCCCTTGATCAGTCCCCAGATCCCTCAAACCACCCACACTCTTTACATACTACCCTGTTTTATTTTCTTCATAACACTATTACTCTAAAATTACCTGGTTACTTTGATGACTTGCTTTTTGTCCTTCTCCCTCATTAGAATATAAAGGCTATGTCATCATCAGTCAACATGTTTGTCAAAAAAGATATTTGCCTGTACTAATAGTCAAAGAAATCTCAAAGTAGAACAAGAGATGGTATTTTTCTTTTTTTTTTTAAGAGAGAGAGAGAGAGAATTTTTTTAATATTTATTTTTTTAGTTTTCGATAGACACAACATCTTTGTTTGTACGTGGTGCTGAGGATCAAACCCCGGGCCGCACGCATGCCAGGCGAGCGCGCTACCGCTTGAGCCACATCCCCAGCCCAAGAGATGGTATTTTTCATCCAAGGTGTTTAATGACAATGACCCTTATTACAAGAGTGCTGGGGGGAAATGGGTACATTCATATCCTGCCAAGGAGAGAGAATGCACATTGGCACAACATCTTGAAAGGTATTTAATTCAAAACCTAAAATACATACACTTGTGACCAAGTAGTTCTGCTTCTCTGCGTCTACCCTAGAGAAGCATATTTCAACAAGGAGGAGTATTAAAATTAAATAAACGTATGAACAAGGACCTATGCTGCCGGGAAAATAGAGCAGATCCACGTTTCACTGTTCTTCCTGTAAATACATTTCTTCTATTTTTCCTGTAAGTACAACAAGAAAAAAAATCCTGGGGATTATATATACAACAAACATCAAAGGCAATGAAAGGTAGAGAAAAGAGGACAGATTGGGTAAGAAACTTAGGACCCAAAGGACAACATAATGTTGAGTTTTCTTTTTGCCCTATATATCCCAGGCTTAGAGCTAAAGAAGAGAGCAACCAAAAAATGTCAATGAGCATGCACGAAAAGCGTCCCCAATCAAAATTTTTTATTTCTAGCCAAAAGACCAGAAAATGTACAACCCTTAAAGACCGAAACCTATTAGATAGTAAGTGACATATTGGGAAAAAAAACTGTAATCCTATCATTTACCAAGCATGCCAGGCCAGGTTGGGGATCTTATGTTCCATTCTCACCAAGCTATAGCAAACTTTCACCTCTCTAACTTTCCAAAGTGGCCAGGTAAGGAGTAGTCACAAGCTCCTCTCCATCCATACTGTCATGGAGACTATCTGAGGAGAGGTATCAAGGCTTTCCTACCCTCTCCAACTAGGGAATTATAAATGGAGGTTTAGTGTGGAACTTGAGCTCCATACCCACACAGCAGTGTTGAAGAATCCCCCACCTCAGGTATCAAGGAGCCAGGTGGGGAACCTGTGATTTCCACTCTCATATGGCAATAACATGGCAATAGCCATCTATCTTCTCTTGCCAGAGCAGTTTTAGTTAGAAGACAGCTAAAAGGAAAGATTTAAATAAGATACAGAGTCCATAATATAATACTCAAAATGTTCAGATTTCCATCAAATCACCTGAAACTGAACAAAAAAGTCAATCAACAGATGCCAACACTAACATGACATGAATTTTATAACTATTTGATAAGAATTTTAAAATAGCCATCACAAAAGTGCTTCAACAAGTATTATGAATTTGCTTGAGGCAAATTAAAAAAAATAGAAAGTTGAGCAAAGAAATACAAAGTCTTAGCAAAAGAGATCAATAAATACAAAGGAGAAGCTAATAGAAATTTTAGAACTTAAAAAAAAAACAACACAGAAACTGAAGTAAAGATTGGTGAATGGGCTCAAGAGTAAAATAGAACAGATGCAAAACATCTGAGAACTTGAAAAAAGAACAATAGAAATTATTCAATCTGAGAAAATTCAATTCTTCAGAGAAAAAACAGAAAAATAATCAATGTCCTCAGGGATGTATGGGGCCATAACAAGCAGCTAGAATTTATGTCTCTGGGGTCCCAGAAGGAATGGAAAAAGGGGACATGGTTGAAAACAAAATAATAGTTGAGATTTGGTAAGAGACCTATAGATTCAAGAAGGTAATCAAAGCAGGACATCTACAAGGAAATCTACCCAAAGTTATATCATATTCAAATTTCTGAAAACTAAGGACAAAGAAGAAAATCTTGAAAGTGAATAGAGAGAAATGATATTTACTAACAGAAAAAAAAATGAGCTGGAGGTGTGGTGGTGCATGCCTCTAATCCATTGACTCAGGAGTCTGAGGCAGGAGGACTGAAGTACAAAGCCAGCCTCTGACTAATTAGAACAAATTAAAAAATTAAAAATTTAAAAAAAATTTTTAAAAAGCCAGCCTCATCAAAAGCAATGCACTAAGCAACTCAGTGAGACCCTGTCTCTAAATAAAATACAAAATAGAGCTGGGGATGTTTCTTGGTGGTGGAGTGCCCCTGCATTCAATCTCTGGTACCCACCCACCCCCAAAACAGACTCTTACAACCCAGTCATTTTTCCTGTGAACCTTCTTGCATTGTCTGACATGTGAGCTTTTGGGGGACACCACATATAAACCATAACAAACAATAACAACAATAAAAATGATCAGAAACAGAGGTCATCTTAGAGTGAAAATGTTATCAATCCACCAAAAACACACAGCAATTTAAAATATATATGTACCAAAAAAAAAAAAAAAAGCCTGAAAAACACATGAAGCAAAAACAGAGAATTTAAAAGAGAAATTATATTTGGAGATTTTAGCACACCATCTAAATAATTGGTGGATAGAATTATGATATATCAAAAACTATGTAATGTTTTGAACAACCTACAATAAAAATTAATTAAAAAAAAAAAAAAAAAGATTGAATTGAAGCCAAAATAAACCATAAAAAAAAAAAAAATAAATAAATAATTGGTGGAACACCTAGTTAGACAATCAGCAAAGATGTTGAATAACAACACAGTCAACAAAGAGGATCTAACGGACATTTACAGAACACTCCACTCAACAACAGCTGAATGTGCATGCTGTTCATTTGCCCACAGAACACATACTAGGATAGATAATATCCCGAGCTGTTTCAAACAAAACTCGACAGATTTTAAAGAATTAAAGTCACATAGAGTATGCTTTATAAACACAATGGAATAAAATTAAAAATCAATAACAAAGATAAAAGGAAAATCTCCAAACACATGAAAACTAAATGACTCATTTCTAAAGACTCCATGGGTCAGAGGTGACTTCACAGGATACAGAAAAATACACTGAGGTGAATGAAAATGGAAAATAAAACATCAACTATTACATACAGTTCTAAGAGAGAGATTCCTAGCACCAAATGAATACATTAGGGGAAAAAAAACCTAAAAAAAAAAAAAAAAAAAAAGGAGGACAAAATTTAAACCCAAAGCAAGCAGAGAAAAAGAAATCATAAAAAATAAGAGCAGAAATCAATGAAATTGGAAACAATAAAGCAAAAGAAAAAAAAATACAAAGAAACAAAGGGCTGGTTCTTCACACAAAGATTAGTAAAATTGTCAATCCCCATCAAGGCTAACAAAGGGAAAAAGGGAGAAAACAGAAATTACTAAAATCAGGAATGAAACAAAGGAGACCACTACAGCCCTGAGACATCACAAGGATAATCAGGAATACTACAAGACTCCACACACATAAATCTGACAAATTAGATAAAATGGGTCAGCTCCTTGAAGCACACAAACTATCCTCATCTCTACAAATAGGAAACAGATCATTTGGAGAGCCCAGTAAGAATACTGAATTCATAATTTTAGATCTTCCCAAAAAAGAAATCTCCAGACACATATGGCTTCACTGGAGAATTCTAGCAAATATTTAAAGTAATACTAATTCTTCACAATCTCTTCCCCAAAAAAATAGAAAAAGAGGAAACACTTTTAAATTCATTTTATGAAGTTATTATCATCGTGACACTAAAACCAAAAATATACATAGCATCAAAAAAAGAAAACTACAGACCAATATTCCTCACAAATACAGACACAAAAAATCTTAACAAAATATTAGCAAACAATTTGTAATTTAGGAAAAGAGATGCTCAGCATGACCAAATAGTGTTTTAATATTTGAAAATTGGTCAATACAACCTCCATATATTAACAAACTAAAAAAGAAAAATCAGCCCAGTGAAGTGGTGCACACCTGTAATCCCAGCAGCTCAGGAGGCTGAGGCAGGAGGATCATGAGTTCAAAGCCAGCCTCAGCAAAAGCAAGGCACTAGGCAAATTAGTGAGACCCTGTCTCTAAATAAAATACAAAAGTGCCCCTGAGTTCAATCCCTGATATCCCAAAAAAGAAAAGAAGAAGAAGAAAAATCACATGACATAACAATTGATGTACAAAAAAAAAAAAAAATTCATGATTAAAACACTGATAAAAAAAAGAAATAAGGTGGGCTGGGGATATAGCTCAGTTGGTAGAGTGCTTGCCTTGTATGCACAAGGCCCTGGGTTCAATCTTTAGCACCACAAAAAGGGAAAGAAAAAAAAAGAAGAAAGAAAGAAATGGGAAGGAATTACTTCCTCAGATTGGTCAAATTTCTATACAAAATCTACATATAACCTTATGCTTAAAGGTAAAAGGTCATTGTATGTTTTCCTCACAGTACCAAGAAAAAGACAGGGTATCTGATCTCACCACTATTATTCCACCACCAGACTGGAAGTTCTAGCCTGTGGCAGAAAATCAAAAAGAAAATAAAAACATACAGAACAGAAAGGAATAAATAAAATTTTTCATTATTTGCAAATGGCATAATTTACATGTAGAAAATTTCTAAACATCTAAAAACACAAACCCAGAACTACTAAATAAGTTTAGCAAGATTGTGGGATAAGATAAATATACAAAAATCTATATTCCAGCAAATGTACACCTGGATGCTGAAATTTAAAATTCAATACCACTTAAAATCACTCAAAAATGATAGTTACATATCTAACAAACATGTATAGGTTTTGTGTGCAGAAAAGTATAAAACGTTGATGAAAGAAATAAAAAATATAAATAAATGAAAAGACATACTGTGTTTATAGATTGGCAAAGGTATCATTTTTCTCCAAAATTGATATACAGGTTTAACACAATTATTATCAAAATGCAAGCAATGACTTTTTTATATAGAAACAAGATTGCTCTTAAGTTTATATTAAAAAGCAAAGGAATTAGAGTATCTAATGTAATATTTAAAAACAAGAATAAGATCGAGTAATAATTCTACCTGATTTCAAGATTATAGCTACAGTAACCAAGACTGTGTGATATTGGTGGAGGGACAGACACCTAGATCAATACAGAAAAATACAGAACCCCAAAATAGAATCACATAAATGTACCCAGCTGATTTTTGACAAAGATATAAAAGTAATTCAATGGATTTCAATAAATGGTGCTGAAGCAACTGGATGTCTGTGGACAAAATAAAGAATGAACTTCGACCTAAACTTCACATCTTACACAAAAATTAAATCAAAATAAATCACAGATCTACATGTAAAATGTTAAACTATAAAACCTTTTGGAAATAAAGCACAGAAGAAAATCTTCAGGGTCAAGAGCTAGAAAAAGAATTATTAGACTCAACACCAAAACACTAAGTCATAAAAGGAAAGCTTGATAAATTGGATCTCATTAAAATTTTAAAAGTTTTTCCTCTATGGAAGACCTTGTTAATAGGATGAAAAGACAAACTATGTACTTGGAGAAAATATTGTAAAACAAGTACCCAATAAAGGACTGGTATGTAGAAAAATAATAATCTTATACTTAAAATTAAATATTTAATTATTTTAAATAATTTTATAAAATATAGATACAGAGAAAGCTATCAGAACTTCTCAAATTTATTATGCTATGTGAAATAAGACAGAGTCAAAAGGTCATGTATTGTATAATTCCACTTTTATAACTTTCTGCAAAAACCAAAACTCTAAGGGTAGAAAATAGATCAGTGTTGCTGTGAGTTGGGTTGACTAAAAATAGGCAAGAGGGAGTCTAGGAGTAGGTAATATAATTGTTTTATATGTTGATTGTGGTAGTGATGGTTACATGAGTGTATGCCTTGGTCGATATTCATAGAACTATACACCTAAAATAACTATATTTTATTGTATGTAAATTTTACCATAATATATAATTTTAAAAACTTAACAGTAAAATAATAAACAATCCAATGAGAACAATCCAATTAGAAAATAAGCAAAATATATAAAGAGACATTTCACCAAAGAGGGTATATAGATGATAAAAAAAGACACGAGAAACATTGTTCAGCTACATTAGTTATCAGGGAAATGCAAATCAAAACCACAATGAGATATCAATACACACTTATTGGAATGGCTAAAATATAAAATGGTGACAACACCAGATGCTGATGAAGATGAAGAGAATCTAGATCATTCCTGTATTGCTAGCAGAAATGTAAAATGGTAATCACTCTGGTAATCAGTTTTGAAATTAAAAAAAAAAAAATTATAAAATTCCATATGATTCAACAACCACACTCCTGGACATTTACCCCAGAGAATTAAAACTTAGGATTTTTACACACACACACACACACAAAAAAAAAACAAAACAAAACAAAACAAAAATCTGTGCAAAATGTTTATAGCAGCTTTACCCAAACTGGAAACAATCCAGATACCCTTCAATGGGTAAATAGTTAAACCAATCATAGTGCATCCATAACATAGAAAACCACTTTGCAATAAAAAGAAACCAACTATCAATACACACACCAACCTGAATGAATCTCCAGAGAATTTTGCTGAGTAGAAAAAAGTCAATATCAAACGATTACATATTGAATGAGTCTATAAGCAGCGTCTTTGGAATGATAAAACTTTATAAATGAAGAACAGTTTAGTGATTGCCAAAGGTTAGGGAGTGCAGGGGGTGGGAGCAGGTATGACTCCAAAAGGGCAACATGAGAAACCCCGTGCTGGTAGAATGTTCTGTGACTTCACTGCACCGATGTCAACATCCTAGTTTGATATCATACTATAATTTTTCAGTAAAAAGGGTAAAGCTACATAGGACTTTTGGTACATAGGAATTTTGTAGCATTGTTTGTATCCAAGATGGGGAAATCTGGAACCGACCTAAATGTTCTTCAGTAAAGGAATGGTTGATTGTAGTGGAATGCTGTGCAGAGCTAATCTATCATCTATCTATACGTATATATATTTGACCTGAAAAACTACTTTGCAGAACTCTTTATACAGCATGGCACCATTTATATCAAAATGCACATACTGGTACCATGAATTCTCAGTGGTGGCAGTATTGCCCCCCAAAGGGCCAATAATTGATTCCTGGGGTTGTTCAAACTCAGGGCTGCAAAGAACCAAGTGTACTGTTTACCAGTCCCAAAGAGAGACTCAACAGAGAGGTTTTGGTATTTCATTACTTACCCTTGGCCATGATGGGCTGGGATACAATGGAGTCCACCCCATGCCTTATGCCCACTGTGCAGATGGCTTCCTTCAGATGTTCTATGAGTACATTTACAATCAAGATCACTCACTGTCTATTTTTCCTAAGGACTGCAGGTAAGGGAAGCAGCCAAAACCCCTTCGGCATTTCTGTGGTTAGCACATTCTTTTAGAGACCTTCTTATCTCACTGTAAGCTTTCCTAGGCCCTAATTAGATTCCCTGTATCTAAAGCAGATACTAATAGAGAACATATATAGAATTATCTGTAGTGTTAAAATACTTCATGGACGGAGTGGGGGAAATGATTAGGAAAATGTCTTAAAAGGCTCCTTGGGGGAGTTATAGTGCAAAAAAAGTTGAACTATCGATGGCCTAGACCAGAATTTCTTACCTCAGTATGGCTGACATTTTGGGCTAGATAACTGTTCATGGCTGAGGCTTCCCTGTGCATTGCAGGATGTTTAACGGCTTCTAGATGCCAATAGCAGCCCCACCTCCAGAATTGCAGCCCAAAATGCCTCCGACATTGTCATATGTCTCTGGCAGGAGCAGGGGGGCAAAATGGCAGTCACTACAAGTAAAAATTGCTAGACCAAGGACTGGAAGTGCCACCTCAAACCCCAGCAGCGGGGTGGGCTGTGCCTCAGGAGTGATGGATCCATAGTGCTTTCTTTTTTGACAGGAGGAATATATGAAAGGTTGACTTGTGTCATTAAAACTTAATTTTTGAAAAATGACTCTCACTGGGAAATGAAATCTTTAAGGGCTCGAAGGAGGCCTGACCAATCTCTAGGAGTTGGGTCTCAAATTTCATCCCCTCCCCTGCTTGCTCTAGGACCACTAGCAAGCCCCCCAACCTCCACGTGGGCCTCTGTTTCCCTCTCCTCTTGCACACCACCCCTCACACTGAGAATCTCCACTTCTTCCTCCAGACCCCAAGCTTCTTGCTCTGTCTCCATGTTCAGGCAGCTCTGTGAGGATCTGTCTGCCTCTCAGCATGAGAAATTCTAACTCATCCCTGGACCCCCACCCTGCAGGAAGCCCTCATCATCTCCCATCAACATTGAAACAGCCACGGGCTACGATGCCATAGAAGCTCAGGTGTCCTTCAGGCAGCAGGTCACACAACCATGGCTGTTCAGAGTGTGTGGCTACTAGTCACCATCCACTCCTTCCCACCTGGATCTCAGCTGGGCTTCTCTGCCCTCTCAATTCCAGTTGGCTTGGCAAATATCAGGCACCCGCAAAAGACAGGACAGAGAGGTGGGTTAGTCCCCTCTGCACCCTCCCTGCTGGGCAGCCCCTGAGTTCTTACCAAGGCCACGGCTTCTGCAAATGATCTCTCCCCTCAGACACAGCTCTTGCAGGATGTCAGCTGTTGCATCCTCTTGTCCTTTGAAACTTAGGGTGGTACGGCTTCCCAGGGGCAACCTTACCTGTATAATTGCTTAACCTGGTCCTCACTTGTAAATGTGGAAATCCCTTCACTGAATTTTCTTATTCCTCTTCTTGAAGGTTCCTGACAGGGCCCTCCCTGATCCGAAACACGAATGCCAACTCAAACAGGGGCAACATCAGCAAACACAAGTTTAGGAGATTCTATTGTTGAGTTTTGATCTTAGAAACCCCACTGGCCAGAACTGATGGTCAGATGGACATAGGTATGAGCAGGTGAATAGACAGGTGAATGGACGTACAGCCTGTATTTTTTTTTAAACATTAATAACAACTGAAATTCCTTGAGTCACTCCACCCTGGTCTTACTGCCTGGGTAGCCTAGCTGGATGTTTGCCCTGCCCCAATCTTGCTTATCTTTGAGGACAGAATGCCTAAAGACCAGAAGTTCCTCTTCAGGTGGGTTAGAATAAAAGTCTTCTTTACTACTCAATTGTTATTGGTTTCACATTTGAGAGAAGGAGAAAGGACTCAGGCTTTGGGGACAAAAATTCGTAATACTGCTCATCAGGCCCAATGCTATACATTCACCATAAAGAGAAAAATAGTTTCTGTCTTTCTGTCCTTCTATTCACACCCAATACAGTAGGACCCCTCCCCCATCTGCAGTTTTGCTTTCCACATTTTTAGCTACCCCTGGCCAATGGTAGTCTGAAAACATTAAATGGAAAATTCCAAGAATAAACAATTCCTAAGTTTTCAATTGCACACCATTCTGACTAGCAATGATTCCCTGTGGGACACAAATCATTCTTTTGTCCACTGTATCCAGACTCTACATGCTACCAATACTTGTCACTTGGCAACCACTGGGGTTTTCAGATCCACTGTTATGGTATCACAGCTCTTGTTTTCAAATAATCTTTATTTTATTAATAATGAGCCCAAAGTGCAAGAGTAGCGATGCTAATAATTTGAATATGCAAATAGGAAGCCAAATTTGAAATGGTGAAAGTCATTACAGTATGCATTGAACGTATAGGGAAAACATGGTAAGAAAAGGTTTGGTAACTCTCTGGGGGTTTAAACATGGTGGGGCCCAGGGGACTTTGAATGTATCCCCTATAGGTAAGGACGAATACTGTACAGGACTCAACACACACAGAACACTTCACTTCTGGTCGCCAAAGTCCATGTGGATTTTCTCTTCACTAACAAGCAATTCAACAAATACTAATTGGGTGCCTAAAATTTAACTGAATTCAAACACTATCTACCTGAAGATAGGGTCAGGTCCCACAGAATAAGGGATCAGTCTCACCAGACTGCCTTCCACTTCAGATACCACTGAAAATAATTGTCACTGGGCAGCCTGGCGCATGCTTGTAACCCTAGCAATTAGAGAGGCTAAGGTAGAAGGACCACAATTGGAGGCCAGCCTCAACAACTTAATGAAACCTGTCTCAAAATAAAAAAATAGAAAGGGGGCCCAGTGTGGTGGTACATGCTTGTAACCCCAGTAGCTCAGGAAGTTGAGGCAGGAGGATCGCAAGCTCAAAGCCAGCCTCAGCAACAGCGAGGTGCTAAGCAACCCAGTGAGACCCTGTCTCTAAATAAAATCCAAAATAGGGCAGGGGATGCAGCTCAGTGGTCGAGTGCCCCTGAGTTCAATCCCTGGTACCCACACCCCCCACCTCAAAAAAGAAAGGGATGGGGATGTGGCTCAGTGGGAGAGTACCCCTGGGTTCAATTCCCAGTGAAAATAAATAAGTAAAAGTATTTATTTGTCATCTACACTTGTTACCAACCAACTGTAAATCAGCATTTACCCATTTATTATAAAAGATGTTACAAAGGATAGAAGATGAAGAACACAGGGTGAGGTAAGGGAGAAGGGGCTCTAGGCTTCCGTGCCCGCTGTGAGTGTGCCACCCTTGATGGCACCTTCACAGGTTCTGCAGTGGAAGCTCTATGAACCGTGTCCTTTTGGATAGTTATGGAAGCTTCGTTACAGAGGCATGATTGAGTAAATCCTTTGTTATGCTCGAATTCGAGACCCCCAAAAGACCACCAGAGACCCAAGATCGATGTAAGCAGCAAAGAGGTGTTTATTGCGAGCTAGCTCAGTCCTCCTTGTGCACACACAGCAACTGGTGACGCTGAGAGGCCCAGAGCCCAGGGTTTGCAGCAGTTTTGTACATTCTTTGGAGAAGGCAGGGACTTCACATACATCATAGCATCTCTTAGCAAATCATCACACACCGCGGGAAAATCAAATAACAACTCTAAAACATGATTAGCACATTCACTGGCGGGAACAAGTTGGGTAGGGGTGATTGGTCAGTACAAGAGGGGGATTCATTTGAACTGATTGGTTTAAGCCTAGAGGGGTGTACGTGCTGAACTACATGGTTTCCCAACACGTTATCAACCACCATAAACCACTGGGAGGGTCATCTGGCATCCCAGGTATTTCCCTGTCTCATGCTGATTGGTGGCTGCTAGGGGGTTGCTATGGGTCCCCACCTAGCCTGACTGAGTCAGGGACACCTGGCGCAGCAGATCTCTCCTGTTATTTGTAGATAAACAACTTAGCAGGGTGGGAATGTGCCTAGGAGTGCTCTGTGGTTTTTTCCAAGGACAAAGGCCATGTCCCTTCCTTGGACAGGCTTCGTTCTGAGATAGAGGTTGGTTTTTCACCTTGACCATTGGTGTTTGCTGTGGTTTGGATATGAGGTGTCCCCTATGTTAATGCAAAGGTAAAATGATTAGATTATGACCTAATCAATCCGTCCTAGTTTGCATGGGCTGACATGGTGGTGACCATAGGCAGGTGAGGCATAGCTGCAGGAGGTGGGTCACTGGTCTTCCCTGGAAGGATGCATCTTCTCTGTGGCCTGCCAGTCCCCCTCTGCCTCCTGGTTGCCAGGAGGGAAGTAGCCTCCCTCTGCCACACCCTTCCCCCATGAGGTAGCGCCTCACCTTAGGTCCAGAGGAACGGAGTTTGCCCTCTACAGAATCTGAGCCCCCAATAAACTTTCCCTCCTCCAAATTGTTCTGGTCAGGTATTTTGTTCACATCATTCCAAAGGTGAGTAAAACAGGGATGATTTCAACCTTCAGTCTCAAGGAGGTCATGGGGTGGGGCTGAAAATTTCAACCCTGTGATCACATTGTGGGTTCCCCAGCAACTTCCCTGAGTTTATCCTAGAACCCACCAGGAGTTGCCCCATTAGAACAAAAGATGCTCCTATCATCCAGGAAATTGAGAAGGTACCAGGAGATCTGGGTCAGGAACTAGGGTCTTTGAACCAAGAACCACGATTATCTTAGCACCCCTGTGTACAATGGTGTCAGAAGCTCTACATCAGGAAGGCGGGGGGCATATATATTGTTTATTATATCATGATATCATAGTCACCCAAGGTCCGTAACCAGCCTGAGACAGGTGTGCTATGAGAAAAGCACTCAGAAGGGTGAGAAACTCAGAAGGGGGAGATGAATTGCTCAAGGTCACAGCTAGGAAGCTACAAGACTAAATCGACCCTCTTCGGAGCTTGCCATCTTGATTACACAGGGATGTGGTTGGATCACTCTAGAACCCCAGGTCCCACAGGAGAACCCAGCGCCCCTCCTGTCCCACCCTCCTCTCCAGTCCCACCCTTCGTTTCCAGCGCCTGGGTGGCCCTTGCTCTTGTCACCGTGTGCCTGACCCCACCCCTCTGCAGCTGCCAGGTTTCTCTGGGGATGTCTGGTTTGCACCCCAGGGAGGCCCAAGCCCCGCCCACCCCGACAACCCTTGTTTACCTCTGGAGCAGGGCTGGGGCTTTGTGAGTCTGCTGATTTCTGCTGGCCTGACACTGAATTGCTCTGGCTTGTGAAGAACAGCCTCAGGCACTGGCTGTCTTTGAATTTTCTCAGAGGAGTGCAGTAAAGAGCACCGGCTTGGGAGACACACGGTGTGGCCTGCAGTGCCAGCTCAGGGATGTCACACTGGACACTTCCCCTCTGAACCTCCTTTAGAAGATACTCCCTGGGCTTCCCGCCTGGATTTCAGGAGCAAATTGAATATCACATAACTAAGCTGCAAGAGAAATAAACCACCATCATCGCTCCCTCATCCGACCTTGATCATGTTCTCCTATTTTCCCAAACATTTCTGCAGAAGTGTTCGCTTTGGCCATCTCTGTGACAATTGCCAAACAGGCTTTTCCCTCATTTGGCATCCTAAGAAATTGAGGTGCAGAGAGCTGTCGGAGGTCACTCAGCAGAACAGGCAGAGCCAGGCTCCAAATCTCCAAGTCTCTGAAACCTCTGTAAGTTCCCCCACCCCCTCACCTAGGGTTCACACTGCCTCGGGCTCCGCTGGGCGGCTTTGTTGTGGAAGCAGCAGGCACTATTTATTTCCTTCCTTGTTTATGCACTGCACGTTTGGAACAGAGCCCTTGGTGATTAAAGCGCCTCGGGACAGAAAAGCCAGCGGAAACACTAGTGAAAATACAAAAAGCAAAACAAAACATAATAGAAATATCTCAAGGCAGGGATGTCTCAAAGCAAAAGATGATGGTGACTAAGAGCAGCATCTCATCCCCTCGAGCCTGGGAGGTGACTCTTCACTACCCGGTTTCTGGCTTCCAGCCACTTCTGGCTTCCAGCCGCTTCAGGACCAGAACAAACACCATTATCATTATTAACTAGCAGCAGCATCCTTGGTCAGTTAGAGTCAGGCACATCTGGTTTACATCCCATTCTGCCCATTCTGGCTGTGTGACCTTGGATAGGCTAACAAACCTCTCTCTGCTGATTCTTCACAGGCCCCTGCAAATACCTGCAATTGCCCAATGGGTAACTGAAAGCAGATTAAAAGCTTGGTCTCTCTGCCCCCATTTTTGCATCTGTCTCCTTTTCTCTGAGTCATTCTCTCCTACCATCATCTTGGATTCCAAGAACAACACATCTATTGGATAAACAGCCTATGGCAAAGGTGGAAGCTTCTCCCCAGGTAGCAGTAACTTTCTGATCACCAACAAGTTGCTGACCAATCTTGACATAATGACCACCAAACCACAGTTTGAACAAGACTGCTTGACTCTGACTATTTCTAGAATCTTTCTATTCGTATCTCGGAGCTCAGATCAGTACCCACCAAGACAGGGTTAAGAATGTTTGATTCTCCTTGTCTTTCCAACATAGCTATCAAACCTCTGCTATGACTTTTTCCATTTGGTTTCAAGGGGAAATGGCTGGACCTGACTCATTGTGACCCCCAGAGTCGGGCCTCTGGCCCTTGATTCTAGTTACATCTCCAAAGTAGTGAGTGATATTAAGAGGCAGAATCTTTAAGAGGTAGTTAGGCCAAGAGGATTCCTCTCTCATGACCGTAATTAGGCACACCTATAAAGGGACTTGGTGAAAGAAACGTCACCATTTTGTCTTTCTGCCTTCCTTCATGTAAGGACACATCCTATCCAGAGGATGCTGTCTTAGAAACAGAGAACAGCCCCCACCAGACAACTTGATCCCGAAATTCCCAGGTTCCAGACCTGTAGGAAAATAAAATAATTTCTGTTCCCTCTGAGTTATCCACTCTCAGGTATTTTGCGATAGCCAAGCAAATCAGCTAAGACTGCTCCTAACTCTGAAGTTAGGGCCCCTTCCATTACTGGAGTCCTAAGGTTGACCATTCAACACAACCTGGGTCAGCTCTGCCCAAAAAGAACAGACTAGAAGATGTCTTGGGGACCATAAAACCTCCCTCCCCAGCTTCAGACTGACCTGGTTTCAAATGCCTTTCCTATCTGTGTGACAACAGACATCACTCAGCCTCTCTGGGCTTCAGCTTTTCCACTCTATGTGGCAGTATTTAGCCTCACTGCTCAGAGTCAGAGTGAGCAATAAATAAGGATGGGTGTAAAAGTGCCTGGCACCATGCCAAGAACACAGCAATACTCAGGAAATATTACCTCTTCCACCCCTGTCCCCATCAGTGCTCTGTCCTCCCCTCCCCCAGGGCTTCTGGCACCAGCTTCATTCCCAGCCAGAGGGACTCGATGTTCCAGCTGAGAGAGCAGCTTCTTCTCCAGCAGGCTGCCCTGCCTCCCAGGCACCTGCCCATGGCCATGTCCTTTCACCTACATGCCAAGAGCTAATGAGGCCACTGGAGGGTGAGGCCAGACACCCTGGATCCTCCAGGTCCTGCTTGCTCTCTTTCCTCTTGTCCTTTCTTCTTCCACCCCCTCCACTCTTTTCCCAACTCTCTCCTTCTCCCTCCTCCCCCTCATCCTGCCTGAAACATTCAAAAAAGCCGCTACATAGTCTCTGACAAGGATCTGAAAATTACTAACAATGTCCAAAGAAAGTACAAGATGATGTATTCCTCTTACAAACTCTCAATGCATTCTCACTCTGATCAAGGGGCACTGAGAAGACAAAGTCGAATGAGACACAGTCCTGCCATGGGGATCTCCAGAGAAAAGTGACCCATCAACAGAAATTGACAAACAATAGGACATCCCACAATAACTAAGGATCATAACAGCTGCCACTCACTTGGCGTTTTATATGTATTCCTGTTTAAGGACACAGCTCAGATTCAGAGATTGTGATTCTTACCCAAGGTCACAACAGCCAATCGGGTGGCGTTGAGAGGAAGTCCCAAGTCCATCTGATCTCAAAACTTGGGCTCCTGCTGGGGGCAGTGGGGCACGCCTATAATTCCAGTGACTTGGGAGGCTGAGGCAGGAGCATTGCAAGTTCAAAACCAGCCTTAGCAACTCAGCAAGGATCTAAGCAACTCAAGGAGATCCTGTCTCTAAATAAAATACAAGAAAGGGCTAAGGGTGTGACTCAATGGTTAAGCGCCCCTGGGTTCAATCCCTGGCCACTCCCAAAAACAACAACAAAAAAAACTTGGCACCTTACACTTTATCAAGATTTATCTCTACTGGGAGTGACCAAAATAGAAGGGAAATAGTTAACATTGCAATGTAAAACAGGAAGTGCACAAACAGCAGAATAAATTACTCTGACATAGAAGAATTCTCATGAGCTGATATGAAAAGAAGATGTTATGTATGTATATATCTACACCTATATTTATATCTACATTTCTACTTCTATGAATGTGCATATCTGTTTCTATGTCGACATCTGTGTCTATCTTTAATCTGATCTTCCATTCCCTAGACCCACACTGCCTCTCCTCTCTCTGTCTAGTACCGTTGTCCCTGGGTATCCAAAAACAACTGATTTCAGAACATCTCAGATGCTCAAGTCCCTGACATAAAATAGCATAGTATTTTCATATACCCCACCCAATCCTCCCTTCTACTTCCAGTTATCTCTAGATTATTTATAATACCTAGTACAATGTAAATGCTATATAAATAAGTGCATTGTTTAGGGAATAACCATGAGGAAAAAAGATAAATGTCCAGGTGCAACTTTAAACAACATTTTTGATCCACTGTTGGTTGAATCCATGAATGTGGGACCTAGGGATACAGAGAGCTGACTGCAGTTAAAATGGATTCACTTAGCTGGAGCCTGGAGCTGACTGGTCAATCAGAAAGTCAGGGAAAGCAAGAAATAATTTAAATAATGAACCTCACAATGCTTCTTAAATAAGCAACTTATTTTACCTAAAGCACGTATCTAAATACTTTTCTGTGGCCTTTAAGAACAGTTCTGCTGCTGAAATTCTGCACTCTCCTTTTACTATAAATCTCATCAGCCATAATATGTCCAATGCTTCAGTAAGTCTTAAAGAGGAACAAGAAGAAGCAACTTGAGTGCAGAATCCTTTGGGATTTTTATGGGTTGTTTCCCCCCTAACACTTTACAGGTCTCTCACCCCCATATTATTGAACAGAAATTAATATTTCTAGCGATTAAACTTTTTGGAGTCTTTTCAAAGCACTCAACTTGGTTCTCATAGAAAATAGAACTCTTTTTTTTTTTTTTGAAAGTAAAACGTTTTTTCCTGTATTTTATTTGCAATGAACTCACTATTTTAATTGTTATTTAGTTAAATATGATGTGAATTGCTGAAATATGAGTGCAAAAAAAAAAAAAAGAATGCTCACTGATTCCTTAGAAAGCAAAGTTAAAGCCTTTGGAAACACCCCATAGAAGTGAGCTGCTGTAAGGTAACAAATACAACAGATTCTTGGAAAACTGAAACTCAACTGGCAAAAGCATAAAGACTGGGTCAGCTCAACTGGAGAGGACTTGGTGTTCACTATCGGGGAACAGGTCTGCAGATGAGAAGTCATCGATCCAGTGAGGCAGGTACATGGAGAACAGGTAGAGAATTTCATGTACCTGCTTTATATTTCTGAGTCCCCTACAGCATCCATGTGGAGTGGGCACTGATTCATACTCTGGTTCACTCTTCATCCCACTTCTAATTCTCCCAGAAGCAGGCAATGCAATATTTTTATGATTTTCTTTCTTTTATTAGTGCATTGTAGTTATACATAATAGTTGGGTTGATTTTGACAAAATCATACATTCATGGAATTTAATTTATTCCATTTCAGTCCACAGAGCCGTCCTTTCCCTCTCCGCCACCCTCCCGCTAGTCTCCTTCCTCTCCTCTCCTCTACTGGTCTTCCTTTCACTTATGTATTTATTGGTGCTTTAGAGATACACAAAAAGGTAGAGTTTAATGTGGTATATTTATACACAATGCAATCTTCACTACTGAACTCCTACAACATTGAACAGGCTGCTTTTACTAGTGAACCAGGTCACCATGCCTAAAAAAGACCAGCTCAATGTTGTGCCCATGTTTCTCTTCTCTTACTCTTCGGGGTTCACGGCACTTATTTTCTTCCTCCAACTGGTGACTAAAAGTTAGGAGCATATATTTAAGGGGAGGGCAAAAGAGCAGAATGTGGTACCTGGGGAATGGGTAGCTATCAGTTTGTGAAGACCTTGAATTTTGGGCAAAGACGCTTGGACTTTATCCTATAGGCCATAATGTATAATAGAGCTTGAATCTGTGCCAAAGAAAGGACACTGAGGCAGTTGACCTAGAGAATGAACTGGAGAACAATGGAGTAGGGTGACCAGTAAGGAGGCTGCTACAATCACCTGGGCAAGAGATGACGAGGACTAAAACAATACGGGGAACTAAAACAGGGCAGGGGATACATGTGCTCCAAGACACCTATTAGCAGATCAGCTATGAGAAATGAGGAATGAAAAAGAAAAGTCTCTGAAACGCCCAGGTTTCCGTCTTGACCAGCCCAATAAGATGGGGAAGACAGTAGAGAACACAGGTCTGGGATCAGGAGGACGAAAGCTTCTGTGTCGGCCATGTGAGCTTCTGCTGCCTGTGAAGCATCCAGAGACATTCATACCTCCTGGGGAGATGGCATCTTAGAAATGGAACTGTTTTAGCTGCTTGAATCATTTGAAAACCACCCTCTGCCTTGAGGATTTCTGATTTCTCTTCAATTCAATAATTGGCAGCAGAGCAGGTTGAGTAGAACAAGTCAAGATCATCCAGATCGGAGTGAATAGTCCTAGCTCTGCTAACATGCTTTCTCTGTGGCTTCAGATGTGTGCTTTAATGTCTCTGAGCCTCTGTTTCTTCATCTATAAATTTGAAATAAATAATAACACATTCCTCACACTATAATGAGCATCAAACAAGATCATGGATGTAAAGCACCAAACTAGTTCCTGACACATAGCAGGTGTTCCATAAATGATGCTAACTAGTAGTTAGCTGTGGTATTTTATTTGTAATCTATAAAATGTTATTCATTATTTTCTTAATCCAATAAAAATCCAAGAGTTGTAGTTCGGGAGAAGGGAGTCTAATGATTTGAAGCGATATTTGAGAAACAGATATTTATTCATCTTAATTCAATAAGACTTTACTGGAATCCTCTGGGTGCAATAGATTCTTAGGAAGAGCCTACAGATTTTTCTGTGCTTTCCCGTAGCCCCAACATACTCTCACACAGAAGCGTGCATGCAGACGGTCACGATTACCCAAGGGGGGTTCCCCCCGATTGCGTAGGTGGTCTCAAGAGCTAAGTTAAACACATTCCATGCTGAGCAACAGGCACACAAAGAACAGTCACGTCAAGCCAGGGCCCTGGAGGCCGAGAGCCCAGTGCTGGGCATCAGTGAGTCTTGAATGAGTTTTTTCACCAGGAACCAATGTCCACCCCCGCCTCAGGCTCCCTGCCCATGCACAAGGCTGCCAGCCCATCTGTGTCCTTGAGAACATGCTGGGCTCCTGACCCAGGCAGCAGCTGGTCCACTACCTGCTGCCCCCAACCTGGCTCCTGTCCAACTCTGAAGCAGTGAGGATACAGAGATGGAATTTGAAGCTGGGAAGGAGCATGGAACTCATCCAAGGCATGGAGCCGCACACGATTCACTGCACCTGGAGACAGAAAGGAGCTTGATTTTTAATAAGCTCGGCCCTTTACCAGCTGTGTGGGTTGGGGCACTTTTCACTCTGAGCCTCAGTTTCCTTATCTATAAAAGAGGAAAATTTAATGTCTACAGGCAATAAAATGCTATTATAAGGATTATTACGATAATATACCATTAGGATTTTTGATTAGAAATGACAGATACCCATCTAATGGCAAGTTGTACAAAACAAACAAAAAACAATAAGGGGATAATTATTGATTCAAAGTGTCACCAAAACGTTTAAGATCTAACTTCAGACACCTGAACATTGCACAAATGACATCATCAAACATTTTGAATCAATCTCTCTCTCTCTCTCTCTCTCTCTCTCTCTCTCTCTCACACACACACACACACACACACACACACAGCTTCCCCTCTTTGTCTCCCTTCCTCTCTCTGTCTCAGATCCAGTGTCCTCCAGATTGGATTTATTTTCAGATAAACTTTCCCTTCAAAATGGCAGGATGTAGTCAGGCACATGGTGCATGCCTGTAGTTCCAGCTTCTTGGGAGCCTGAAGCAGGAGGATCACAAGTTCAAAGCTGACCTGAGTAACTTAGTAAAATCCTGTCTCAAAATAAAAAATAAAAAAGGGCTGGGGATATAGCTCAGTGGGAGAGAGAAGAGGGAAGAGAAGAAGGAGTAGAGGGAAAGGGAGGGGGAGATGGAGACAGAGTACAAATCTCCTCTAGCCAAATCTGAAGACTAGCCCTCATTGACTCTGATTGAACCACTTTAGTTTCCATGTTTACTCCTTAACCAATCACTGTGCCTTGGGAGATATCAGGCTCCCATTGGCCAATGTTGGATCATATGGAAATGTCCAGAACCCTAGATTCCAGATCCACTCAACTCTGAGCAGATAACAAGGACTGATAATGGAGAAAGAAGTGCATGAAGGAAAATAAGGATGCTATTATAGATAAAAGAGAGAATGGATACTGGGCATGCCAAACTATCAGACTTTAATAAACATATGTGGCATTAATTCTCAACAAATACTATCATCTTCATCAGCATTATCAGCATTATTATCATTGTCATCAGCATCAGCATCACTGTCACCATCACCATCACAGGTGAGTAATACAAAGTACCTGTGTGTTCTTATGATCCACTGCTCCTTCTGGGTATCACCCTTCTGTATGTGCCCTGAGGCGCCCTTTCTTACCTATCCCCTAAAATTGTCCAACCCCTGCCTGACTCCTTTCTGAGATGGATCTACTCCTGATACAGTCTCCGCTCTCCCCAGCATCATGGTGAGATCAATCCCAAGCAGAACACAGTTCTTAAAATTGGGAAGATGTGATTTTTCCAAGGCAACTGTCTTCATCTCCTCATAATTGGGGACTCTTGACCATCACTCTTTGAAGGCTCTGTTATGCTTCCATTGTGGACAGAAGCAGAAAGTTTGGAAGAACTCTGGCCTTGTTCTCTCTCTCTCTCTCTCTCTCTCTCTCTCTCTTTCTTTTAAAAAAAAATACTTGTATTTTAGTTGTAGGTGAACACAATATCTTTATTTTATTTTTATGTGGTGCTGAGGATTGAACCAGGTACCTCAAACATGGTAAACGAGTGCTCTACCTCTGAATCACAACCCCAGCACCTCTGGCCTTGTTCTCTAAAGCTCACCCCACACTATGCCATACTTCCAGCTCTGGCCTAGGACATTTGTCATCACTGGAAATTATCCTTGACATTATATCCCAAGTCTCTATATTACTTCTTGTATTGAGTATTGGCAAACTTTTGGCTGAAAATAAGAAAGAAGCTCACTTAAAATGTCTTTTCAAAAGTTAAAGGAGGACTGGGGTTGTGGCTCAGTGGCAGAGCACTTGCCTAGCATGTACGAGGCACTGGGTTCGATTCTCAGCACCGTGTATCAATAAATAAAATAAAGATCCATTGTCAACTAAAAAAAAAGAGATCATTAAAAAAAAAAAAGTAAAAGGAATTTATTGGCTGATGGGCATTTAAAAGTATTAGCAGTAGGCCAAGCTTCTGGCAAAGCTAGATCCAGCAACTCAACAACATCACTAAGAATCTGGTTTCTTTATCACTGTTAATTCTGTCTTCTACACTATAAAAGGCTGTAACCCTGATATTCCTAAGAAAATTTCAAGTAGATCCCTGGGCTAATATTTCTACTTGTTTATTGTTGTAGATTTATCTTTGTCATTGCTGTGACCAAAATAGCTGACACGAACAACTTAGAAGAGGAAAAGTTTATTAGGGGCTCAGTGTTTCAGAGGTGTCAGTGCCAAGATGGCTGATTCCATTGCTCTGGGTCTAAGGTGAGGCAGCACATTGGGGGAAGAGTTCAGAAGAGGAGAGCTGCTCAGTTAACAGGGGGATCAGGAAGCAGAGAGAGAAGGAAGAAGGGAAAGAGCCACAGGGAAAACGAATCCTTTCAGGGCAGGACCCACTGACCCACCTCCTCCAGCCATGCCCCCATCTGCCTACAGTTAGGGCCCAGTACATTCAAACCAGGATGAACTGATTAGGTTACAGCTCTCATAATTCGATCACTTCACCTCTGAATATTTCTGTAGAAACACAGAAGCTTGGGGGAAGCTCATATTTAAACCATCACACTTGTCCAACAAAAATTATAACTCTTGGCACCAGAATTCCTAGCCTAATTCCAACAGTTTAACTCTGATTGGACCAACCTAGGCCTCATACTTGGTTAAGAGAACCTGGCAAAATCACACCCAAGCAAACCCTATGTCTTAAAATGGGGAAGATATGGTTTTCTGTGGGAAATGTGGGGTCCTGTTACCAGGGAGAAATTGCTGGCCAGCAGCCAGAAGATGTCCATTTTTAGGTATTTTAGAATCGTGCTCAAACTCTACCAGGAGATTCACTTTCATGCAAGCCTTTGTACAAGACTTGCCTATATTCTCCAAGACTACCCGCTGTCTTTTCACTTCAACTCTCTTTTACAATTGGGAGGTGATTCGTTGCAATTTTTCCTCTCATGTCTGAATAAGTAGAATTCAGAGTATTCTTGGATGAATTACTAGATAAGTAGTAGCCAGGGCAGTGTTTGTGTATTTGCACTATCCTTGCCATTTTTTTCTGTAATACTGAAATTATTTCCAAATAAAAAATTTAAAATGAACTAATATACAGTTCATAATACCAATCCTTTGGCTCCATAATTAAGATTCATGTCATCTTGATATTTTCCCTATCTTTGTCGCAGAGAAGATGAAAAAGGAAGAATACACTAGATTTGGCCAGGATATTAGAAGCATTGATCTGGAAAGAAACTGAATGTGCATCAAGTAACAGACATATCAAAGATTTCCAAACAAAGATTAAGAAATGGAACCTCTAAAATCAAACACCTCGAAATGGGCCAAATCTTGCATTTTCAGGATCACAACTCCTGGTTCCCAATTATTCTTAGAAAACTGTATATGTCAGGGTTCTCCAGAGAAACAGGGTGTGTGTGTATGTGTGTGTGTGTGTGTGTGTGCCTGTGTGTGTGCACGTGCACACAAACATATAGTTTTTTTTTTTCTGGGATATATTACATGTATGTAGGTTCTGTTTTTCTGGGATGTATGTTTCTTCATATATACATATATGAAGAAATTTATTGTAAGGTATTGGCTCACATAATTATGGTGACTAAAAAGTCCCACAATCTGCAGCTGTAAGTTGGTAACCCAGGAAAGCCCATGACATAGCATCTGAAAGCCGTAGAGGGAATGAAGGCAGAAGAGGTGTAAAACCTTAAGCAATCAGGCAGAGTTCATTTGTCCCTCCTCCACCTTTGGTTCTATTCAGGACCTCAGTGGATTGGATAAACCCACAGACATTAGAGAGAGCCATCTGCCTTACTGGGTTCACATTGCAAATGCTAATCTCTTCTAGAAACACCCTCACAGACACACTCAAATGTTTAAACAACTGTCTGAGGCCCAATTGAGTCGACACATAAAATTAGTCATAACAGAAACCAATAACCTCTTCTATAGGCCAGGACCATATTGCTATATCCTTTGGCTGTAGGGTCTGCCTGTCCAGCTAACTTTGTCCTTAGCACCGGAAGAGGTTGTTCCCCAGCCTCTCAGGATCTTCTCTCACCACAGCTTGCCTCTCATCAGTAAAGGACAAGCCCTTCCTTGCACCCAAGGAGAAAGAGGATCAAAGATGCTGTCCCATTCCAAAGCCCCAGGATGCCTCTAACTCTCCTCCCACTCTGCTTTTCCACTTGTCTCTGCCTCCATGGTTCTTCTTTGTTCATCCCTTTCCCTAGTACTGTCCTTGGTTCTCCTTTCCATTCCACATGTATACTTGGAGATGCATCTTCAAGTGTATTCAAGTGTGAATGCTCGGATAAGTATTCAAGTATGGTCCTGGACACGTATCCAAGGCTTTCATATGGATACTTGGATATGGACCTTCAATACATATGTATGCTGCAGAAAGTACCCACCCTCAGGGCCAGAGGAACTGTGGAGATCCACAGCCACTGGTTCTTGCAATCTTTCAGAAAGAAGTAATTCACACAGAGTAACAAGTAGGAATTTATTAGAAAGATGGAAGGTAGGTACAGACATTCAGGACAGATTGAACCGGTCACCTCTGGGAGGGCAACATGGCCCTTACAGAGTCAGGGGGTTTTAAAGCTTTTGAGTCTTTTTCTTCTTGTTCTATTCTCTCAGTCCCCCTTAAGAGGTTAATCACTCTTTGGTATAGCTCTCAGCAAATTTTCTATGTGAGGGTCCTGGTGAATTAGTCACAGGTGTGACATGACTTTGGTGATGACCTGGTCGCAGATTAGCTGCGACATGGTCTTAAGACAATAATTCCCTTAAGAGGTTATAATTGTCCATGGCTGGGGGAAACTGAACATTATAGTACCATATTATAGATGCTTGTCTGCTTTGGTAAGGTCCCCTTGATTTTGATTAAGCGTTCCCTTAAAGGGTTCTAATTACCTATGGTTTAGAGTGCTTACCTGCTTTGATAAATTTCCTCATGATTTCAAGTAATAAATAGTTCCCTTTTAAAGGGACATAATTGCCTATGGATTGGGGAAATTTAGACATTCTGGTTCCCATTTCTAGATGCTTGCCTGCTTGGGATGGATCTCAGCAGTAGAGCACCTCTGAGTTGAAGCCCTATTACCACAAAGAAAAGGAAGGAAAAAGAGAAAAAGAAAACAAGAACATATCAGAACACACAATTCAAACTGGTTTAAACAATAAAGGGAATTTCTTGTCTGATAGAACAGGAAAGGGAAGAGGTAGGTATAGCTTCAGGTAAGGCTTGATCCAGAGAGTCGAATGATTCCACCAAGAATTTAATTTTATCCCATATCTCCTCTTTCTTTTCTATAACACTCATCTTAAAAACTTTACTCTATGGTGCTGGGGATGTGGCTCAAGCTGTAGGGCGCTTGCCTGGCATGTGCGCAGCGCTGGGTTTGATCCTCAGCACCAATTACAAATAAAGATGTTGTGTCTGCCAAAAAACTAAAAAATAAATATTAAAAAAAAAGACTTTACTCTAAATCGGACCCTCCTTTTGGTCATAGGACATCTGTCAGGATCTCCAAGGGTTATATAAGCCCATTCTCCAACAGCTCAATACAAATCTCGGAATTGAGTCTTATTACATCTGATTGGCTGACTTGAATTATGTGCCATTGGCTGATCTTCATGTAATCTTTGATGTCAAGAAGAAGCTGAGATATACCAAGCTAATTGGGTCCACCTTCTGGAGTTGGAGTCAATACAAACCAACACACATAGATAAGAAATGCAGGATATTTTTAGGAGGAGGAAAATGGATGTTAGATGGCTAGAAATTGACTCAAGATTACAAGTTCCGGGCTGGGGATGTGGCTCAAGCGGTAGCATGCTCGCTTGGCATGTGTGCGGCCCGGGTTCGAACCTCAGCACCACATACAAACAAAGATGTTGTGTCCGCCGATAACTAAAAAAGAAATATTAAAAAATTCTCTCTCTCTCTCTTAAAAAAAAATGTATCAACCACTTTCTAAAAAAAAAAAAAAAAAAAAAAAAAAAAGAGAGAGACTACAAGTTCTACTAAATCCTGGAGAGAGAACATGTTAAGGTCCTTAACTGTCCCCCAGGTGATCATAACGCATGTCTGCACATCTATTTTTAAATAAACTTTATTTTTTAGAGCAGTCTTAGATGCACAGCAAAACTGAGCAGAGTTTACAGAGATCTGTACCTGCCTCTCCTTTCCTCTAGCACATGCACAGCCTTCCCCATTATAATATCCCACACCAGAGGGATTTACTACATTTGATCAACATTTATTATTCATTTATTACATTTGATGAACCTACATTGACACGTTATTACCATCAAATGTCCATAGCTTACATTAGGACTCACTCTTGGTGTTGTACATTCTAAGGATTCGGGAAAATGTCTATAATGGCATTATCCACCATGGTGCTATCATATGGAATAATTTCACAGCCCTTAATATCCTCTGTGCTTTGCCATTTATCTCTCCCTCCTCCAACCTCTGGCAACAACTTACATTTTTTAAAAATATTTTTATTAGCTATAATGGACACAATGCCTTCATTTCGTTTTTTTAATGTAGTGCTGAGAATCGAACCCAGCGTCTCACACATGTCAGGCAAGTGCGCTACCACTGAGCCACAACCCCAGCCCGACAACTTGTCTTTTTAATGTCTCCATAGTTTTGCTTTTTCCAGAATGTCATAGAGTTGGAATCACATAGTATGAAGCCTTTTGGGATTGTCTTCTTTAACTTAATAATTTGCGTTTATACTCCCTCCAAGTCCACTCATGTCTCGATAGCTCATTTCTTCTTAGCACTAAATAATGTTCCATTGTCTGGATGTATCACAATTTATTTATCCACTCACCTACTGAAGGACATTATGACTACTTCCAAATTTTTGCAAAATTATGAATAAAGCTGCTATTAACATCTGTGCTCAGGTGGTTATGTAGACATACGTTTGCACAGACACCTTTTTACAGTTTACCAAGTTACTTTTATCCATTATCTCCTTGGAGCCTCACTTTTCTCTGAAAGGAAGATACTAGAAACTACCATATCCAGATGAGCAGATCAAGAGCACCTTACTAGTCAGTGACGAGATGGTATTTTGGTTTTGGTGGGACTGGAGATCAAACACAGGGCCTTATGCCCATTAGGCAAGTGCTCTACCACTGAGTCACATCCCAGTCTCCAGAGATGGGACTTGAATTCCAAAATTATGTATTTCTTCTCAACTTGTCTCTGACTTCATAGATGAGTTTCCAGGGGGTGGGGGAGAAGAGGAAGAAGAAAGAAAGAAAAGAAAAATCCAAAGTTGCCTCAAATGGTCAAGCACTGACTGAGCCCAAGTTCTTGGTCCCCCATTTAGTATACGCCCACCAAGTTAACCCGTTTTACTCTGCTCTTGGTTCTGGGCATCCTTCCGTCATCTGAGTCTGACTGATGGCATGATCCACCTGCAGGTCCCTGGCAGTCCTACTGTTCACCACTGGGAACATTCCCTGGATGCATTCAAACCAAGTCCTTTTCTTTCCTCCCTCCTTCTCTTCTTGTCTTTCTTCCTCTAACGTTTACTGAACACCTACTTTGGTCCTCACCACAGCATGGAAGCACTCTCTCTTCCAGTTCTCTGACCTTTTCTCCAGCCACTTTCTCCTCAGTCTCACCACTCCAGCCAACTGCCTTCTTCACAGTCCCACCAATACGCTGGCCACCTCAGAGCCTTTGTAAGTCCCTGTTCCCTACAAACATGGTCAATTCCCTCACTTCCTTCAAGTGTCTGCTTAAATATCACCCTACAAACGAGGTATTCTCTGACTGCTCAGTGAAAGATATCAACAGCCTCAGTTTTTCATCTCTGTCTTATTTTTTCCCGTAATAATTATCACAAATGTCTGACACATTTATGTGCTTATTGTGTATCTCCCTGCCTTCACAAGCACCTCAGAGGCAGAGGTCTTTATGTGTTTTGTTTATTGATCATTCTAAGTATCTGGAACTTTAAATGGCACAGTAGGTGCTCGATAAATATTTGTTGAAATGATGAATGTTGTCAACTCTCTTGCCTTTAGGGTTTTCCAGGCATGGGTGAGTGCCCCCCAGTATCAGGAGGTCTGTATGAAACTCTCTGAGGGCTCCCCTGAAGCCCCTTCTATGCTTAAGTTATTCTTCTCCCTCTTTCATGACAACAATGATGGGCGAGATGACACCCAGAACCCTACTAACTCCAAGGAACCCTTTCTCCTTCTGCAACTCCCACCCTTTTCACCCACGAGGCCGTCCAAATGTGTTTCAAAATCAACTAGTGAGGCAGGAGACAGACTCTTTTAGAAATGGGGACCTTGGAGAATGGGACCCCACACCCTGATTAAAACCCCAGGCTAAATAAAGCCTATTGTTTTGTTTTTGGCCGCCTGAGTGGAAGGCCCTCTCACCCTTGGATGCCCATACATTCTGCTGCTGCCCAGGCTTCCCTGACCACCCTAATATTAGGCAACCTCAAAGAGTTGTTTTGAACCCAAGCAATTCTTTTGTTGGAAGGAACAAATACAGGAAAAACTTAGGTTAACAAACACATTAAACCATCCCATTATTCGAATAAGAAATTACAATTGTACAATTAAATCATAAAGAGAACAATCAAGAGGGACTCTCCAACTCCAAGCTTAGTTCATCAAAATGGTATAAAAACCCCTAGACAGACAGCCCCTGATGTGGGACCCCTCCCATGCTGGGGATTCTTTCCTTGCTTGCTTCTAATAAATCCGCTACTAAATTTTCACCCTCTGTTGACTGCGTACTTCATCTTCAGGTGTGTGAGACAAAACACTCCAGTGCTCACACAACCCTGTGTTACATGAGTGTGTCCTTGGCGAGTGACATCTCACTTTGTCTGAGGGTACTTGTGTCCATATTTTACTTTTGGTAGGTGACTTCAGCTGTCACTGAAATCAAACTGGCCCGCTAACATACATTGCTGCACAAATGTCATATCAATGAATATTCACAAGGATTCTATAATGCAAATGTCCTTATCTCCATTTTGCAGATAGGGAAACTGAGGCTCAGAAATTTCTTCCCCTCTGGTCTTTGAAATTGGAAAAACTCCTACAAAGTATTATCTCTCATTTGCCCCAGAGGGATATAGGTATTGCTGTCCTCCACCCTTGGAGATGCCATCCCTAACAGGGAGAGATGATAGGGACTGATTGTCTGCTGTTTGCAAGGATCTGCCTTTGGCAGAGACATTAGAAAATTTCACACTCCCAGCCAGGCAGAGCCAGAGAAGCTGTGGACCCTGGTCAGCTGGATCTCTTGTCCGCCAATGCAATAAGCAGCTTGGTGGGGAGATAAACGGATGTGATTATTGGCCTAGAATGAGATTTAGGGATTATCTATGGATTTTCTCTATCCTTGTGGTGGACACAATGGAGAAGGAAGGGGCTGTGGTTTCAGAACCCAGGGGAGGGAACTAAATATTTGTGTTGTATCAAAGCTTGAGGGTCAGATGGAACTGGGCTCGAATCCAAGCTCTGTGACCTTGGCCAAGTCATTTCTCTGTGTGACTGAAATTTCCTCTGTGCATGGAAGTAGAAATATGCTGACCCTTGCCTGTTCCTGCTTCCAATCAGAAGAGGATCACTCTCCGGTGTTCTGATTTGAAGAATTTTACATACAATCATAAAGGTCTATATTAATTACTTCTAAACATCTTATCTTTTACTGCATGCCCTCAGCAACATCTTGAAACAGCAAACTGAATTTCTATACACAACAAAAACAGCAACAATAATAGCAGCCAACATTTACTGAGCTCTTCTCATAGAAGCACATTACAGGCACATTACCACTTCATCCTCTCAATAATCCTGAGAAATAGACTCTATTTTATTCTCATTTGCATATGAGGAAAACTTTACTTTCAGGTGTTTGCCTGCTGTCCCAAAGTTAGCAAAGGATAAGACCAGCCCTAAAACTCGAATCTAGTTTACCCACAGCCAATACTTTCTTAAATACCTTAATTGCATGTGTAAGATTTCTATAACTTTCTGACATGGATTTGAACTGATTTCCTGAGACTAACCATCATGCAATCCAAGTGAATCACTTTTGTGGGCATTTGCTATGCTTGTCTCTGAGTCCCTGATTCTTCATTCATAAATTTGGCATGATAATACTTCCCTTCCAATGGTTGAGGATTTGATGAGATAGATGTGTTCAAGGATTATCAGTTTTTCCTTGTTTCTCCTCCAAAATTAATATAAATTGTCTTGAGAGCATCAGTAAAAAATAAGAAAATAATTTAGGTGCAAAATGACAATGTTGGAAATTGTCTCCATAACTACCCAGGGCAGCACAATATGCTGCAGCTCTTGAGATGCTGTGTACCACACTGACTATAGATATGGAGAGTAGAGAAGACCTCATTCTTCCTAAATCAACACACACCCTGAGCCACTTTTCCAAGCACTGTGGGTACTATGATCTAAACGTGTCCCCCAAAATTTATGTTTTGGAAACTTAATCCCCAATGCAGCAATGCTGGGAGTTTAGATTATGAGGTCTCCACCCCGAGGAATGGATTCATTATGTTATAAAAGAGCCTGTGAAGACAAGTCGGCTCTCTTCTGTTTTTCTGCTAGATGAGAATACAGTGCTTGTCCCCTTTTGTCCTCCCCTTTTTGCTTTGTGAGGATGCAGCAAAAGGCCCTCACCAGATGCCAGCTCACTGATCTTGGACTCCCAGTCTCCACAATTGTGAGAAAATAAATTTATTTTCTTTTATAAATTACTCAGTTTCAGGAATTGTAGCAGCTCAAACAGACTAAGACAGTGTGTTCAGAGATAAGCACAACAGACACGCTCCTTGCTCTTCTAGAGATTGCATTCCACTGAAAGAAACAGAAAATAAGCAACAAAAAAGTAAACACGACATTTCAAAGAGCAAATGTTATCAAAAATAAAAGAAGGTAACCATGTAGTCTAAGTTGAGGTGAGAAGAAGTTATTTTAGAGAATGCGGGCAGGTTAACCTTCTCTGAGAAAAAGCCATTTATACCAAGGTCTGAATATTGAGAAGAGTCATTCTTGAAAAGAGCCATGACCCGGAGCTGAGAATGAGAGGTGTATATTCAAGGAATAAAAAGAAATTTATGGCTGTCATAGAGTGAGTAACACTGTTACAAATCAGTCCTCTATAAGTTAGCCATTAGCAGGGTCCATGTGGATCTCCCAGAGGTGGAGAGAGACAGAAGGTAGATTTTAGTTCTTGAGCCAAGACTGACTTTCATTAACATAGCGACCATTAGCATAGAAACAAATGATGGTATACAATATCATTGCCACAAAATAGAGACCATCAAGACCACAATCCAGGAGTCAAAAGATATCAAATAGAGGAAGTCCTGGCTTGGCTGGGTGTGGGCCACCTACGTGCCAATATGCTTTTCTGTATGTGGGAGAGGAAAATGTTAAAATAATTCAGCAATCATTTCGGAAAGCTAAACCCAGCCTCCTCCCCAGGGTACTCAGAGGTAGACAGCAGTGAATTTTTACTTTCTAGAGTCAACAGTTCAAAGAGTTGTACACTCATGGATTAAGTGATGCTTCTCATCCCTTCTCTTACTTGAACTACTACTATATAGCCTAGTCTATAGGCTAGACTACTGCTAGTCTAGCCTCTATACTAGACTCCTTGTGCTCAGTTTCTTCCACTTCTACAAATAGTCACTGAACACTTTCATTGGTCCAAGTTTTCTACAAGGTGTTCCAGAACAGTAAGTATATGCCCACAGGTATGGTGCCCCCCCTGGAGCTTCAGGCATACTTCACTCCAGAGTGATATAGTTCTAGTGTCAGCAGAAAGCACTTTGCAAATTGTAAAGGATTGATCCAGTGTTGTTACTGTAGGGATGATCAAGGTGGTGATGGCAGTTGTTAAAGCAGACTCTCTGCTGTCTGTGAGATAGAGGCATGGCAGCAGAGGCCAAGCCAATTCCAGCCTAATTTCCCATCCTCTATCCCCTTTATCAGTTTTGGACTCCATCTGCATCAAATCTTAAATTCACACAAGGTCCTTGAATGTTGTTTCCTCTGTCTGAAACATTCTCCCCCTGTGGTCTGACTGCAGATCCCCACTGGATCCTTCAAGGTTCAATTCAGCTTCTGAAACCCTTCTCCACAGCTTGTATTTACTCCTACCTCCCCTTGTCTGGCAGTAGCAGTGGGGGCACCTGGAACCAATCCCACATGGATACTGAGAGATGACTACACAATAATTTCAGAGAGTAATAAACACCGAAGAAAACTGAAATGATGTTAGAGAGTAATTGGGATAGAAAGCATTATTAGGTAGATGGTCGGAGAAGACTTTTTTGAGGAGGTGACGTTTGAACTAAAATCCAAATGCCAAGATTTGGCCATATGAGTCATGGTAATGAGGACCTCAAGCTGAGAAAATAGCAAATAAAAAGATATATATATTTTAATTTTAAAAGAAGCTTGGTATAAAATGGAGGTCATGATAGAGGAAGTCTCTGACTCAGAGAAGAGTTGTTGGTGATAAAGCAGGAATGCTGTCATGTGGGGCCTTGAAGTCTGTGGTAAAAATATGTAAACCAAATGAGCCATCACCTGAAGAAAAGGAAGTTACTTTGAGCCTTGCATGTGTAGATTCATTCAGCAGATTTAATAGAACATCTATGGTGTGTCATTTGTCATGCTACAGACGGAGATACAGAGAAAAATAAAATATAGAGCCAGTTTTCATGAGCTGGTCAGTTGAGGATATAGATGAAGACATAATTGTCACACGATGTGATAGGAAATCTAGTAGAAGCATGTAAAAGCTGAGGGAGGCTCAGAAGAGGAGTGACTGTGCCACAGGGGACAGGAAAAGTTTCACCGAGAATGCAAACACTTTAACTTACAGATTAAACACAAGAAATAAGGGGGGAAGAACATTGGGGCCAAAGGGAACAAACAGTAGGTACTAAGGCACTGGGAAAATCCTGTTGAGAATGAGTAGTCCTCGGTCATGAAGGGACCAGACAGATGGAAAGGAGGTACTGGGTCTTTCTGGTGAAGGACTTTAAAAACACCGTATTTTTAGAAAGATCTCTCTGGGGCAGGGTTGGTGACAAGAATAAGGTTCTGGAGGCAGTTAGGCTAGTGAGTGGCGCCAGCAATAGAACAAGGAGGTGTAAATAAAGACCTAGGTTTGATTTTTGGTCACAGAAACTGAGGGAGAGCAAGGCAGGGAGATGGAGATCCAAGAAAGGATGCCCTAGTGAGGGACCCCCCTAAGTCTCCAAACTTCAAGGCAGAACTGCGTGTGTGGGGGACTCCCCAAGTCTCCCTCTTGATTTCACAGCCACCTCTGCTGGCGCCCTCTCTCGTCCCCGCCGCCAGCCCCCGCCTCTTTTCTCAGGAAGCTTGGGTCTCCCTGGGAGCGGGTCAGCCCTTGGGGGAGGCCTCTCGGCTCGGTGCCCTGCAGCTCGGCTGACATTCGGGGTGAACAGAAGAGGGGCTCGGCGCCCCCCGCGCGCACATGTGCTAACCCAGGCAGGAGGGAGCGCCTTGGCGGAGGAGGCAAGGAAGAGGGGAGGGAGAGGCGCGCCAGAATCTCGGTCCCGGGCGCCCTGGTCGGCCGCGGAGGAGCTGCAGCCTCCAACAGGTTCGTAGAAGGCGCGCTCGCTCCCTGTGGCTGAGCCGCCCCGTCCTCCGCGCGAGCGGGTTCGCTGGAGAGACCCTGGCCATAGGCCCCGCGCTGCCGAGCTCCCCGAAGGCGGCTTCCTCCGGCCTCTCCCTCTCTCGGCAGCTCTCCGCTGCCGCCGGCTCTTCCGGGGCGAGGCGGAGGGCGCTACGGCTCCTTCACGGTTCAGCAGCACCTCGGGGCCAGCCGCCGTGCCGGGCGGGGTCCTCCTCCCGGGGTCCGCCCTGCACCGATGGACTGGGGCCGCCCGCCCGGCGGGGTCCTCTCCTCTTCCCGTCCCGGTTCAGTACCACGGCCGCCGAGGACGGTCCCTCTCCCCCGCCGGCTCCACTCCCCGCGTCAGCACCGCCGCGGCGGACAGCTTCTGCCCAGCCGCCGGCGTCCTGGCGAGCGACGAGACAAAGCCGAGGGGCAGGGGCGCCCCCGGAGTTCCGTGCGGGTGGGCGGCGGCATCGACTGGGGGGTTTCGGCTTCTCCCGCAGTTGGGGCAGGGGCGAGCCGGAGAGGGGGGGCCTAGTCACAACCGCGCGTCTCTGGCTCGGGTCTGCGGCTGGCCGAGGCCTGGCGGTGCCATGGCGGGTGTCAGCTGGAAGTCGGGAAGAGGGCAGAAGGGGAGCCGGGCAGAGGAGGGTCCTGGGCTCCGGTTGGGCGAGCTGGGCCTAGTCTGAGCTGGCAGGAGGGAATGCGCCGCCCCCTCTTTGCCCAGACCGCCACCCCAGCTCAGGACCACGGACTTCCGAGAGACTAAGCCGGGTGCCCGCGGCTGGCAGCGGCGGTCCCTGACTCCGGCTGTCCGCGGAACATCCCTAGAAAGTGTGAGGCTGAGTTTCCGAGGGGGGAGGGGGCCGAGAAAGCGCCGGGAAGCCGCGCGGAGGAACCGGGAGCTCCGGGCTCCCCCTCCCACCTGCCCAGTGTTCCACCCGCACGACCCGAGAAATCCCAGCCCGCCAGGAAGGGAGAGGGGAGGAGGCGACCCGGGCTGCGGTGGGGGATCGCGGCTCAGCTCTGGGAGACTGTAATTAGCAAGAAAAGAGGTTGAGAGAGCCGGAGGAGCGGGGAGGTTCCCAAACAGGGAAGCCAGCTTCGCGGCAGGAAACCAAACCTGGAAGAGAAACCTTTTCTCTGGGAGCTGAAGCTGGGAGGGCCTTCGGATCACGTGGTCCTCTAGATCACAGATACTCGCCCCGGGAGACTGGGCCTTGGGGGCAGAGGTGATTCACCAAGGTCACTCAGCAATTTGGTAGCAAAATTGGGCCTAAAACCAAGTTCCTTAATTCCCGGGGACTGTTGTATAATGTGGAGAAGTCTTGCAGAATTCCAGATGCAAGAGGAGCAGAGTGGTTTCCAATCTGAGTGCAATCTCAGCTCTGTCAATTACTAGCATATGACCTTGGGAAAGGGACCTCCTGACACCTTCTTCAGCTATTAAAGAGGAATGATAAGATTAATAGCACCTGCTTATGGTGAGGATTTGATGAAAAAGCTATGTAATGAGTTTAGTGTAGTGTCTATCACCTAGTAAAAGTGTGTATCACCTAGCTCAAAAAATGTAGTATCTATCACCTAGCTCAAAAAATGGTTGCTATTATTCCTTTTGTAAACATGTGCTAAGTACCTATCATGTGCCAAACACTGGCCATGTTCTGGTAGGATGAAGAAGTGTCCCAAGGATGTCACAGACCAACAGAGGAAACAGAAAACACAATGTCAATGTGGTGTGATTAAGTATGGAGGCTAGTTAAACAAGGCTGTGCGATTTGGGAGGCCGGAGTGTTGAACTGTGGGGGCAGAAAGAGGGAAAGGGCCTCAGACACATGAAGCTGTGTGTAAAGGCATAGAGATGTAAAATCACAGCGACCAGGTTTATGTCACCATGCCTGAAGGTCCTCAGGATGGGCACTGGGAAATGAGAGTAGAAAGGCTGCAGCCAGTTTCTAAATGGGCTTTTATTGTGGAATATTTCAAACATATTTTGAAAAATACAAAAACTAGTGTAATAAAATCCCACATGCCCATCATCCAGCCTTAACAGTTGGCCAATTTTTTTCCCTGTGTACTCTCATCATGCACATCAACATCTACTCTCTTCTCTTTCACACATGCAAACGCACACATACACCCCAACTTATTTTAAAGCAAACCCAAAATGTTGTACAACATATCACATCATTTCATGAGGAAAGATTTTAACATCAATAACAACTTCTGCCATTCAGATGCTGTACCACCTTGGAAGTCATTGACTCAAATCATGTTCCCTTCTCAGTCCTGAACATTCCTGTCCTTAGCAGAAAGTTTTGAGAGATAGGCCACACTTTGGTGATAAACCATATGCTTTAGAAGAAATTATTTTAGGAAAAAATAGGGGCTGGGGTTGTGGTTCAGCATTAGAATGCTCGCCTAGCACATGCAAGGCCCTGGGTTTGATCCTCAGCACCACATAAAAATAAATAAATAAAATAAAGGTATTGTGTCCAAATGCAACTAAAAAATAAAAAATAAGCATGCGGGGGCAGGCATCCACCTTCAACAGGTTTTCCTAAGGCTTGTTTAACTCCTCTACCTACACTAAGGCCATAGGCCAGGAGCTATTTGAAAGAGAGACCAAAAGACAAATGGAGCCCCGAAAAGAAAAAGTGTTTCCCTTTCAAAATAATCTGAATCAGGGACTCATGAGGATAAAAGTCTTGAAGTTATGGAAATCACTGATTTAGAAATCATCAAGCCACATTTTACAGATGAGAAAGACAAGGGTCAGGAATGGGAAGGAATTTATAGAGAGTTCCTCAGTGCTAAAGCCAGAGCCGAGGTCTTTGAACCCATAATCTGAAGTTTTTTCAGTTCACCATTTTGACTAGAATATTCAGCCTTGGAGTTTCTCCGCACATAAATATAGGATGGCATTTTCTTCACCAGCTCATAGAGGCAGCAGGAGGAAGGGGAAGAAAGCAAGAAATGTATTCCTAGTTCTCAAGAGGGTGGTCATGTTTGACAGGTGGTCTTTGGGCCCTTTGATAAATTGCCCCTCTACATATTTTTGAAATAAGTTGCTCCTGCTGGCCACTACCTTCTGGCCATGGTGCTAATCTCCTAAGTGGCCCCAAGGGCTTGGCAATCAGACACCCCGGCCTAATTTCTATGGATTTTTTCCAGTCAACCAGATGCATGGGAAGCCTTTCCTTTCTCCATTAGCCCTGAATTTGGCTGTACATCCCTCTGGACTACAGACCACAGCTCCTTTGATGTGTTAAATGAGTAGTGTTTGGCCCAGACCCTGGCAGGACTCAGAGCTCTTGAGCCTTTTTGGAGCATAATGTCTCTCCAGTTACTGATGCAATGTGACAGCTATGACGGGTTTATCTGCCCCAGCCAGGCTCTAGGGCTCTGACTACACAAGTCAGCATTTTCATTTTTCAGGAAAGCCCTTCGTTGATTTAAAAATGGGAAAGATAAGATCTCACAAGTTCCCCTAAGTCTTCAGTATGAGAACCCATGAAAGGAGTTCTTAACATCCCCAGTGAAGGGAAGTCAACAGAGAACAGCCAACGAAATTGTTTTCCTTCTGGGAGGATGAGTCAGGCAAGACAAAGGCAGGTGATCAAAATTGTGAACTTCACCTTGTGAAATTATCCCAGCTATTAGCCTGGAATGAGACCAATTTAGAGGTATTATATTGTCTCTGTCTAGTTGAATTGCAATATGTAGAATCCCAAAGGAACTGATGAGTCTCTACTCTTCCTTCAAGACACTTATTCATTGAGTGGCTATTCTGTGTCAGGCACCGTTCCAGGTGCTCGTGACATAGCAGAACAAGACACCTCACATCCCTGCTCCCCTGGGGCTTATAGCCTCACAGTAGGCGCTATCATTAATATCATTTAACAGGTAAATATGGAAACATATAAAGAGACAGACAGATCGGGACAGCCTGTCCAAAATAGTGACATGGAACTGACATCCGAATAGCAAGAAGAAATCGCTATGTAAAACTGTGGGAAAGAACATTCCAGTCAGAGGAATTAGCTCTGGCAGAGGCCCTAATGTGAGGCTGGACTGTTTGGGGACAGGCAGGAGGCCAGTGTGGCTTGAGCAAGTAAGCAAGCAAGGGAGTGGCAGCAGATGAAGGCAGGGAGGGGAGAAGATTAGGTCACACGGAACCTTCTAGGCCTGTTCAGAATGTAGGATTTGATTCAAAATACTGTGGATGATTGCCAGATGGTTTTAAGCAGGAAAATGATTAAAAACTGGTTTTGTCGTTAAATGTACCTCAGGTTGCTGCATGGAGAACGGATGCCATGAGAATGCTGGGCTGGGCACAGGGGAGGCAGGGAGGGAGAGACACAGCCTCCGCTGCCTGGAGGTGCTTAGCGTTCAACCAAGGAGACCATACACAAACAGGAACGGCAGCACCCTGTCCAGAGGGATGCCTGGGGTATGCAGCATGGGGGCATCCGAGAAGGCTTCAAGGAATTAGGTGATGGATGTTGAGTTGTACCGGGAAAATAAGAGTAAGTAGGGCTGGCATGCAGGTGACCAGAGAGGCAGCAATGATAGCAGAGCAGTGTATGGCCCAGGAGCCAGATGGCCTGGATTCAAACCCCCGCCCTGCCCAGTGAGTGGTTAGGCAAGCTATTTACCTCTGTGTGCCTCCATGTTCTCATCCTTGAAACAGAGATGATGAGAACCCAAATCCCCTTATCTAAGGGGTTTCTGTGGGGGTTAAGTTAAGTTGGTGAAGCACTCAAAGATCTGGCACTCAGAAAGTGCCACGTGAGTACTGCTAAATTAAAATGTGGCAAAATGGGGGTGGGAGAACAGGAAGCACATGCTGAGGAATGTCAACTGGAGCCCAACTCAGAGGAATGTGGAATCCCAGGCCAGGGAACCCCATCTTGCTCAGAAAGCAATGAGGAGCCATCAGAAACATTTAAGCAGGGAGGTTAAGAATGGAGAGTAAGAGAAAACCCAAAGGCCCAGAGAGGGAAGGGTACTTACCCATCACTACACAGCCAAATCAGGCAGGATTCTATTATCTGATTCCCCTGTTGATCCGATATCTGCAGGAAGGCAAAGGCAGTATATATTTTGTTCTACCACTGCATCCTCAGTTCTAAGATATTCTCGGTAAACATTTGAGAAATACATTGCTAAATCAGTGACCAAATAGGACAGAAAACATCAGAAACCTTGAATTCCTCAAAAGGTCAATGCATTTGGAAGAATTGAGAAGCCACTCAGGAAACTAGATCAAACACGTAGAGGTGTTGTGTTGGGATCTCAAGTCCCTTCAAACCCCAGGTTTTCACCACCACCCACACTTCCCTGCCACCCCACCCCACCAATCCTCAACAAGCATTGCTGCATAAGGTTCAGAAGTTAATCTTGGTAAAGTGCCTGAAAGATGAAAAAACGTTCCCCAGACATTCAGTATGGTAATTGCCAGTGCAGAGAAAAATCTATCCCTGTGTTTGAAAAAGGCAGGTCTTTGTGTTCCTCGGCCATTAGAATTCCTGTCTCTGACTCCTTGGGAAACTGCGACAGCCAGGCGGGCAAGAAGGGTCTTGCAGTTCAAGCAGCAGATGGCAAGAGGATCTCAGTTCCAGCTCTCATTGCTGAATGCCTATTTAGAACAGGGCACGGGCCCAGGCGCTTCTCCAACAGGAGAGAACCCCAGTCCAGGCACTTCCTAGCTGGGAAATCTGAAGCACGTCTCATCATTTTTCTGAGCTTCAATTTCATCATTGGCATCATTGGTAAAATGGGGATAATACTGCCAGGCCTCACTGAGTCATTTTGTCTAGTGACAGCATATGTGCAAACAGGCCTTCAATTCTGTCAGTTATCCTAAGGGGTTAGAGTTATCATCTCTCTTCCCATGTGTGGAAGCTAAAGCCCAGGGATTGGTTCACTGAGTTATCAACACTCACTGAGCACCTACTATGGGCCAATACCTGTTTTAGGAGCTGGAAAGAATAAGATAGACAAGGGCTGTGTCTTCACAGAGCTCAAGTTCTAGTGGGAGGATAGAAAACAAGCAAGTGAACACATAAAATAGTGTTACCAGGTCCCATAAATGCTAAGAGGGAAACCAAAGAGGGGAATATGGCAAGGAGGATGGGAGGGGGTATTTAAATAAGGTATCCAAAAAAGACTTCAAGGGAGAAGGGTTGAAACTGATGTCTCATGAGTAGAGTCGGGCCATGGATGAGCACCCTTGCAGAGGAAGCAGAAAGTTCAGATGAAAGAGCTCAATAAGGTTTCAGGATAGGAACAAAGCAGGGCCGGGGATGGTGGGCAGTGGATAAGGAGGGCAGGAGAGTGGAGGGGACATGTTGGATAGGCCCTTGAGGGCGGGGTGGAACATATTTGTGAGACCGAGGGGTGGTGCTGTCTAAATTGTGGTGAAGCCACACCCTCAGCCACACAGCCAGTTAAGGGGCTAGATGGAGGGAAGCCCACTTCAGAGTGATCCCCTGAATTTTCCCAGGCCCAGAGGCCCCAGGGCCATAGGCTAGTGCAGGTCAGCCAAAGGGCAGGCCAAGTGAAGCATCTGCAGGATTCACCTGCTGGGAAGTAAATCCTTTAGCTGGAGAACTGCCGTGGGCACGTGGGCGCTGCAGTGCAGTGCAGATAGATAGCTAGGCTGGAAGGGGAGGGAGAAGACAAAGGGCCAGCAAGACCCCGGTGAGGCCAGTAAGAGAGTCATTCTCCCCCCACCATGCAAAATGTAAGGAGAAGCTTAAAAACTCAGCCATCAGGATAAATAATATTCTATGCTATTTGCGGGGAGGGGAGGTATTAGGGATTTAAACCACCACTGAGCTACATTCCCAGCCCTTTTTATTTCAAGGCAGGGTCTCACTAAGTTGCTTAGGGCCTTGCTAAGTTGCTGAAATTGGCCTCAACTTGCACTTTTCCTGACTCAGCCTCCTGAGTCACTGGGATTACAGGTGTGAGCCACCACAACCCACCTCAATTTTTTTTATTTGTATTTATTTATTTTATGGTATTAGGGATCTAACTCAGGGGCAGTTTACCACTGAGCTACATTCCAAGTCCTTTTTATTTTTTATTTTAAGCCAGGGTCTCCCTAAGTTGACAGAGCTAGCCTCCAACTTCCAATCCTCCTGCCACAGCCTCCCAAGTTGCTGGAATTACAGATGTGTGCCCCCCACACCCAGCTGAAATTTTTTAAAATAAAATCAATGCCAAAATTCTATGATGACTAAAATATCAAACATTCTAATAAAGTCAGAACATAAAAGAGCTGAGATCAGAGTGCAGCAAAGATCTAGTCTTAGTCCTGAGAGTTTTCTCAGTGGCAGGGACACTGCCTAGGTCAGGCCCTGCCCCATTCAGCCAGCATTGGGATCTAGTCTGCTCATGAGGGGCCTTGACCACTGCCTGCCTCCTCTGTAGACAGAAGCCCCAAACAAGGACCACACATCAAGAAGGTGATGCAGGGGTGCAACCCAGGGCACTGTAATGTTGAGGTGACCCGGGTTCATGCCATCCCTTACATACTGTGGGACCCTGAGCCAGGTGCATCACCTTATTCCTGGTAAGGTGTAATAAGAACTGAGTCTAGCAGTGAAAGTCAGTCTTCCCACTAGTTGACCCACCCTGGGGAGTTAGAAGCCCTCTCCTGACCTCCAAGAAAATCACTGTTGCAACTCAAGCCCCAGGCCCAGGCTCAAGGCCCAGAACCCACTTGACTACTTGGAAATGGTGTCTTGGCAACCTCTCAGCCTTCACCTTGGCAACACCACCCTCTTCACTCCCTCTCCTTTGATTGGGCTGGAAGACAAGGTGGAGCTGGGATGTCTCCTGACCACTAGACCTGCCCAGAACTGACTGGTCAGTTCTTAGACCTCAATTTCCTTATCTGTGATCCCAGGGCTGATAAAATCTAGTCCCCTAGGATTCAGTAAATAATGCCTGAAGTCCTCTAACACCTGGCAATTTAAAGTGTGGTCTCCTAACCAGCAGCAGTCAGTATCCTCCTGGAGTTGATTGGAAATGCAGAATCTCAGCTGCATCCCAGACCTACTGAATAAGAATCTGCATTTTAACCAGAGCCCCTGGTGATTGGCACACACATTAAATCTGAGAAGCTGATCGATTCTTGGCACAAAAGAGATGCTCATTAAATTTTAGTGCTGCTTTCCTACCCACTGGGCTCTCAGTTAGATCTTGACTCCAGGCAAGAGGAAAAACTCAAGATGGAGAGATGAGCTCCTGAGATGGACACCTCATTAAATCTTAAATACTCAAGTTCTGAAGCCAGAATATGGGAACCTGACTAAGCTCTTTCTGCATTTCTCCATGGGGTCCTCCATTTTGTTCATCTGTAAAATGGGAATAATAATAACAGGTAACTCATATAGTTGCTGTGAAGACAAACTAAGAAGATATTAGGAAAACACTCATCAGAATGCTTGGCATGTAGTAAGTGTTCAAAAAACGCTGTGGCTGCTGATGGTTGCACTGGTAGTTCAAGTAATTTGTGCCTGAGAACAGCCCATGTAATGAAACGGAATAGATAATATTTGTCTATCTCTTTGCTATTTATAAATCAATTTAGTTAATAGCATTTCAACTGACTGTCATAACCCTTTGGGTAAGAAAGCGTGAAATATATCCATTTTACAGGAAAAAAAAATATAGACCCAGGGATAAAGCAAATTGTCTAAGGTAACCAGAATTTACATTCCTGGAGTCTGACACTAAAATCTGTGTTAGTAATAGAGCATCCAACCATGAAAAAGATCAACCATGGACCATGTTAGACTCTGGAGATGGTACTGTTCAACCTTCCTATTTTACAGAAGGGAAACTGAGGCCTGTGGAAGAGAAGAAACTTGTCCAGGGTTGCTCAGACAGAACATCAGTCTGAGATCAGAACCCGGCTCCCAAGGCTCCCAGCCTAGAGCCCTTCCCAGGATTCAGACCCACCTTTTTCACCTGACTGGTCCGTTCTCTGGACAGGTCTAGTGGTCAGGAGACATCCCAGCTCCACCTTGCCTTCCAGCCCAATCAAAGGAGAGGGAGTGAAGAGGGTGGTGTTGCCAAGGTGAAGGCTGAGAGGTTGCCAAGACACCATTTCCAAGTAGTCAAGTGGGTTCTGGGCCTCGGGCCTGGGCCTGGGGCTAGAGTTGCAGCAGAGATTTTCTTGGGGGTCAGGAGAGGGCCTCTAACTCCCCAGGGTGGGTCAACTAGTGGGAAGACTGACTTTCACTGTTAGACCCAGCCCATGAGGCTGAGTCTCCTTCATCAACTCCACACCTCATCAGGCACCAAGTCCTGCTTCCTTCTCCTCCCGTCTTGGCTACCCTGGAGCCACTGCCTTAAGGTGTCTCCCTGTCTGTGGCCTGGCTAACATCCCAGGACCCCCACCTTCACACCCCATTCTCATTCCCATACCCTCTGTGCTCCTCTCCAGAGGCAAAAGGTGGTCCATCTCAGCTCCTGTCAGGACCTTCCAAACAGGCCCTGACCACCTGCCAGTCTCATCTTTCACCCCCAGGCTCCAGCCCGACTACCTTCCTCCCAGTTCCCCGAGTGGATCATGTCCTCTCCACGCCTTTGGGCCTGCTGTGCCTTCTTCCTGGGAAGCACCCCCACTGTCTGCTTGGCCTCCTCTATGCCTCAGCCATAAGCCTGCCTTCTCAGAGGTGCCCTCCCTGCTGCTCTTGGCAGAGGGAAGCCCCTTTGGCAAATCTGCATTCATTCGAGTGGGAGTCACACAGCATGTGACTCTGTTCTCCTGTTTGTGTCCCTGTTAGGCTGTGGACTTTTTACATCTTGCTCCTAGAATAAGGCAGGAGACCTGGGTTACAATCATGCAAGATCAAGTCCCCGATGAGCCTCCTTGCCATCCCCTATGAGATAGGAGCTGTGACATTGGCCTTGCCAAGCTAATGAGAATGTTTGAAATAGTGATTGTGAGGAGCTGGGTTCATAGTTGACACACTGAAAATGGACCCTCACCTCCACAGGGAGAATAACTGGCACATGAGGGGGTTCTATAGAATAAAGCCCCACTCAAGGATAATCATTCTGGAAGTTAACACTCGAATCCCATAAGGCCCCAAATCCTCTCTGCCCATCTGTCATCCATTCAACAAAAGCTTACTAAGCACCTACTATGTGCCAGGCAGTACCTTATATGTGCCAGCAATGTGCTAGCGGTTGTGGACTCAGCAGTAGGTCAACACTCAAAATGTTTTTCTTTCCTTGCCATCTTAAAGGTCAGGTGCTTGACCGTGCATAGAGGTGGCCCTGCCCAAGGACAGGGAAGCTGCCATTTTCTCTGAGCTGCCCGAGGCTTCATTCCCACATACCCGCCTTTCTTAGCTCCCTGCCCCAGCCCATCACAAAACAACAACTCTGCCCAGTTTCCAATCCAGCTGTGAGTTTTTATTGTCAGCTCCTTGAGAGCAGGAGCCATGTTGCTCTTTTGACTGCTGTGTCACCAGCATGTAGAAATAACCGGGCACACTCATTCACTTACCACATTTACTCATTCACTCAGCAGATACCTAGCAAGTCCTGCTAAGGCACGGGTGCTGGTGAGCAGCCAGTCCCTGCATCAGGGAACTAATTCTGACAGTGGGATTGAGGGGTTGTGGGGGAGGTGATAGTGCCATAGAGAAAGTTAGGCAAGTTCACACTGTTGAGACCCAGGGGTCAGAATGCTGTTGTCCAAGGTGGTCTAGAAGGCTGCTGGTAACATAAGGGACTTAGAGCCAGGCGTATTTGTTAGAACCCCTCCTTCACCCCTTACTACGTCTATGATCTGGAAGCTCTTCATTCTTCTGAACCTCAGTCCCAACTCCCATATATGATATTTGCCCCCATAGGACCACTGTGAGTAGTTACTGAAAAGAAGAGAAAATAGAGGAAGAAGTAACAGGTTATATGCAGGGGAGGTTGGCAAACACTGCAAGCCCCTTCAGTGGCCCAGACCTTAGGGCTTGACCAAGAGAGGCCCCAACTGCAAAAGAGAACAGGGACTGGCGTGAAAAGAGGGAGGATTGTGGGTTCAGATCCCAGCTCCACACTTATCTCTGTGTGACCTTGACCAGACTATCTTACCCTCTCCACCCCTGTTATTCCCAATCTAAAAATGGAGATGAAACATTGACCTCACTAATCCTAATATGTGAAAGAAAACCCAGCAATCATGTCAAGTGATGGTTAGTCAATAAACGCTTCATGGGGCCTATGTTCTGCCAGGCCTTGGGCAAGGTCTGCAAACAGTCATGAAGGACCATCCTTACCTTCTAAGGAATATTTGGTGCCCCCTAGAACAAAGCAGAGGAAGGTAACTAAAATTTGAGAGGCTACAGTGTAATAGGCATCTTCTTCAAAGGTATGATCATATTTAACAATAAGAACCAGAACTTATACAGTACTTAATGTAGGAGGGTGGTACTATTAGAAACCCCATTTTGCTGGGTGTGATGGTACTCATGTGTTACCCCAGCAACCCCAGAGGCTGATGCAGAAAGTCAGAAGCTAGTCCAGGCAATTTAGCAAGACCCTGTCTCACAATTAGAAGTGAAAATGGTTTGGAATGTGGTAGAGTGCCCCTGGGTTCAATCCCTAGTACCACACACCCGCACACATAAAAAGAAAAGAGAGAGAGAGAGACAGAGAAGCAGCGGTCCCATTTTACAGATGAGGAAACTGGGTTCAGAGAGCTATGACAGATGTTCCCAGAGCCAGAAATGAAAACTAAATATGACTGACAATGAAGCCTATCCACTGACATTGGTCAGAAATCATGTCATAAAACAATGTGTTTATGTCATAAAACATTGTAGCCAGCATATAATCCAAGTATTGCCTCAACCAATGGGTCAGGTAGGCAGCTGCTATCAGGTTAGTAAAGTGGATCAGCAGTTGGGGCTGATGCCTGACACAGCCCCATCCTGCCCAGTCATTTGATACAACTAACAGAAGCAGTAGTGGCCTTCAGAGACACTTCATTTGCTCCTGGGGTTCCATGTGCATTCGGGAAGTTGCCTACCCCATGAGCTCTCTCTTCACCTGCAAAATTCTCTCTTCCTCTAGGAAGTTGGGCATCTCTGATGCTCTCTGCTCTGCTCACTGGCTGAAGGCTCCTACATCCCAGCTTAGCCAGGAAGCAAAGGTAAGGGTACTGCCCTGGATCACACCTATGGGTGGTATTCAGAAAGCACCGCTGCACCCACCCCCCCAGCCTTGGGGCTCTGACAAAGAGGGTCATGATGACATTCCCCCTCTGAGTTCACCAAGAACACTCCCTAAGTTGGAATGAGATGGATCAACTAGGCAATATGGCAGAATGGTGTTAGATTGCATCTGAAGAGTCGTTTACGACAGAGAAGGGCTTTCTCATGAATTGTCTTATTCTGAGCTGCCCTCCACTCCCCAAAATGAGGTGAATATTATTGTCCCCAGTTACAGATGAGGAGATTGCCCAAATGTATATAGATGGTAAGGCTGAATATTGACCTATTTTTTCTTGTCTTGTGCACTTTGTAGATTCTTGGTATCTGTTTGATGAATGAATGAGCTAATTGATGAATTGCCCAAGATGAATAGCAGGGCAGGTCTGAGCTAAAACTTGTCTTACCTGTCATCGCCAGGTCCAATGCTCTTTCTGCTGAATCACATCTTTTTGCACTAATGAGCTCAACACCCCCACCTCTACTCCCACCCCATCCAAGGATCTCAAGCATCTTAGGAATGGTGTCCATTAGCCCCTTCTGCTGTGGACAGAAGGACAAAGGTGGAGTAGTCAACCTTAGCTCCTCTTCCGGGTAGCTGGCCAAGCTGAGATCATATCTAGCATCCCTCCCTCCACATCATCTCTTCCCCACCACCCACTACCAGTAATCCAGTGTGCCTAGTTGTAAACTTGTTTCTTTAAATAAACAGTCTTGAGTTTCATACCAAATAGTCTTTTAAGAGGAGGAACGACTCCAGGCCACCTCATATTTAGCATACAGTGAGCCACATATTTGCACAGAGAGAGTGTGTGTGGATATAGAGATCGCTCGATCGCTATAGATATCATTGCTCATCCAGATGGGAGCTATTTATGATGCTGAGTCATTTGCAGAGAATGCCACTGAGGGATTCCAGGCTGGGCTCGGAGCCCCAGCCTCACAGACCTCACGGCTCTCTGCCTTGTCATTACTTTTCACAAATGGAAAGAGGGAGAGAGAGAGAGAGAGTGGTCCCCCACCACGGTGCAGGACAGAAGAGGATATTTTGGCTGCAAGAAATAGAGACTTTCTCATAACCAGTTCTCCTTCTTCAAGTCATTGTCCTTTATTCCGAGCTCCCCAGCATCACAGGTGAACTAATCCAATCCCTTCATTGCTGTAGGAGAGAGAACTGAAACCCAGAAGGAAGAGACTTGTGCAGTGTCACACAACGTGTCAGCGATAGAGCTGATAGTAGACCTCAAAGCTGATTGTTGGTCTGGGGATTTTTCCACTCCCTCAGCCAACTTCTTCAATTTTATCTCCAATACCTTGGCACTTCATCCCTTTGAGGAGTTTCCTGTCCTCTGCAAACTTGGAGATGTCACTGAGCACTTCCTTCCTTAGGCTTCTTCAGGACAGGAGCTAGGTCCTGCTGGTTTTGGGTAACCCCCATGTTTAGTTCAGGGCCTGTATACCCTGGGTGCTCAATGCATGAGTACTGAGCATTATATAAAACCAAACTCAGAATCAATTCCTGGGGATCCCTAGTTCTTCATTTGAAAAAGCACCCATTTATCTCCACCCTCTTTCTTGTCTCTAAGCCAGTTCTCTATCCATGCAAAAATAGACTCCCTCCCACTTACCACCCACCTCTGCCCAATTCTATAATGAATCAATTTTATTAATAGGCTTTGGGATAGAAGCTTGACAAAGGTTTTTTGTGAAAGTCACCCTTTATCTCCCTATATAGTTCACTTCTCAAAGGATTCTAATAAACCAGTCAGGTGGGATTCGGCCTTACATAAAATATTAATTAATCCACTCTTTCCCTCCATACACAATGTGTTTGTTTAAGTATTTAGTGATCTCTACCCTTTGTGATAGATTCTATTCAATGTTCTAAGAGACACTGAGATGTGATGCAAACGAGTACAGGCTTTGAAATTAGGTTAAAGTCTGGGTGGTCACTGATTGCACAGAGACCTGTGTAATCTAATTTTCACAGAATTAAATGAAATAACCTTTGTAAGGTGTCTGGCACACGGTAAGTGCTTAGTGCAAGTTTTGTTTATTTGTTTAAATGAATAAAACCAGACCCATATGAACCAGATTCTAAAAGGAAAGAGGACAACTGACTCTGTGATCTGAGGAGTTAGGGTCGTACAACACCAAGAGGGTGGATTGGGAAGTCTCGGGTAGCAGATCTGAGAGATCAGTCTGGTTTGGCTGTTTGTAGTCTAGAAAAGGAGATTTTTTTTTCTTGTGCAGGGGCTTCCCACAGCTGAAGGAAAAGTTTGAGTCTGGAATCTAAGTTCAAAACGAAGGCATTCCTTGAGAGCCGTAAGTGTGATTTGTTATTGGCTAGATTGTACCTGTCTCCAAACTAGAGCCTGACTAAGGGTGTTGGGAAGAAGCAGAGGAGCACAGTATGTTTGCATTGAGCTGAGCTGACTGGCTTGCTTTGGCCTGGGTAGAGTTTATCTAATGGACCTGGCTCGAATTGACTTGAGTATTTTTGCATTTAGGGAATGAACCCAACTCTCAGACTTACCAAGAAAGAAACTTTCTGGAACTTGGGCTTAGCTAAGACCCAGTACTATAGTCAAAGGATATCCCAAGGGTCTCATTGAAAACATTTGGGGAATCTTCCAAAGATAGAAGCATCACAGAGAGGATCGCGATATAGCTAGAACTCAGGGGAAAGGATAGCAGCCTTGACATGGTCAGGGGACACCCCATGCAGAATATCCTCTAGGAAACCTAAAAACATACAGAAGTTCTGCCAGGATGTTTCCATGTTTTTAAGGCAAAAGGATCCTCTCTTCCTTGGTGCATACTCCAGTGGGAGGTTAGGGAGTCAAATAGTCTCCATGATGAGAAGAAAAGTCAGGCTGAGGCCAGGAGCTAGGCAGAGTTTCCTATTACAGATGCTGGGGCAGTTGTGAATTGGTCCTTTTGGAATGAGGATTCAGGGATCTGAACAAGGTATGATTTAACACCAAATTTATATCAGGCATTTTGGGCTGAAGGCAGGAGTGACCTAGGAACTCCAGCAGGGAATCAGGGAAGACCCTGGCATCACCATGTGAAAGGGAGGGGAGACTGCATACTGGGGCCCCTTCACCAGCCCTATCACTGCCCATCACAGAATGCAACCAGGGTCCTGGGACAGAAAGGAACAGAGCCAACAAATTAATTTCAGGTGAGCAGGGAGGTTTTCAATGCTGTACTTGGCCATGTCTGTGTTTGTCTCACACATTCATCTTGAGACCATCAAATAAAACATATTCTTTTCCTCTCAGTTTCCCCTTTGTGCCCTCTAAAAACCTGGGTACTGTTTAGACATCAGTGTTTGATGAATGAATAATTAGGTCAGAGTGAAGCTTAAAAAATCCAGTGGAATATTTCAAGATGGCAAGATGGAAAATTTCAAGATAGCAAGATGGCCAAGATTCAAAACTAGAGATGCCCAGCCAAGAAAGACAGCATAGAACCAGAAGTTGCCCCTCAGGAGTTTGGCTCACAGGGAAAACTGAACTAAATGGTGCCAAGGGACTGGGTAGTGGAGTTTGGGTTTAAAATAATGTTCCTCAGAGTCCCAAGCTTCTAAGAAATGTTCTCAAGAACCATTAAGAAGATGGTTTGGGGGGTTGGGGGAAAGGTCCCAAAGAAGCAGCACTGGATTCCTGAGCCCCACTTCAATCACAAAAGCTGTGCTTTTATTTGTTTTATATATTGGGTTTCCACACACAATTTTATCTTTAAATGATTCTTTGTATTTAAAAATAGCATTTGGAAGGCACTGGTGTTGAAAGAGCCTAAGCATTTAGAAGTAGACTGTCTAGATTCAAATCTCAACCCCATCCCTTTCTACCAGTGGAATTTCAGACATCTACATTCAGCATCTACGTTCTCTTCCCTAAGCAATCCTCCCAGGGATGTGTGAGCATTAGCTAAGATGCCACAGTATTTCCCAGAGGCTGGCACATATGTGATTAATGTTGTATAAGATGATTTTAGGAGGTGGTATACAGATGAACATTTATTATTTAATAGCTCACAATTGATGCATGTTAGAAATACATCAAATTCTGATTTATGGAAATAATATAGCTTTTCATTCAAAAATAAAACCATGCATTTAAAAAAAAAGGAAATCAATTTGAAGAGAAATTCTAAATCAGTGAATAGGACCCATTGGGCAAAAATCATAAAGGTGGTGCATTAATGATGGCAGTTGATTGCAGTTTGGGGAAAATTCAGATAACCTGTGTAAACCACCATAGTGACTGCCACTCAGGCAAGTCCCAAAAATGTTAGTTCTCCAATATGCATGGTGGCACACACCTATAATCCCAGCAGCTCAGGAGGCTGAGGCAGGAAAAGCAAAGCCAGCCTCAGCAACTTAGCGAGGCCCTAAGCAACTTATTTTGAGACCCTATCTCAAAATAAAATATAAAAAAGGGGTGGGTTATGACTCAGTGGTTAAGCCCCACTGAGTTCAATCCCCCGTACCAAAAAAAAAAAAAAAAAGATAGCCCTTTTATCCTTCTCTTCACTTCCTGAGAAATCTAGGCCTATAACCAGACTCATTTAGTGGGGCAAAGCAGATGTCCTGGCCTGGTTGGCCTAAAACACAGAATGAAGTAGGCATGGGGCAGAGAGCAGGGGGCCAAGTTCAGAAAGGAAATAGGGGTCAAATCTGGTCAAGTAGCTAGCCAAATACTCTTAGAGCAGGCAGAGGCCACCAAAGCAACATTTTTCACAAAGGAGGTACAAACCATCAGCTGGCATGGGACAATTTTAAGAGTTATTCAGGTACTAGTTAAAACTACTGGGAGAGGATCTGGGCACAACCGCGCACATCTGTAATCCCAGCAGTTTGGGAGGCTAAGACAGGAGGATTGTGAGTTCAAAGCCAGTCTCAACAACTTATTGAGGCTCTAAGCAACTCAGTGAGACCCTGTCACTAAATAAAATATAAAATAGGGCTGGGAATGTGGCTCAGTGGTTGAATGCCCCTAGTTCAATCCCTAGTACCAAAAAAAAAAAAAAAAATACTACTGGGAGAGGGCTGAGGATGTGGGCCAATGGTCGAGCACTTGCCAAGCACTCATGAGGCCCTGGGGTTGATCTCTAGCATGCGTGCACACACGTACACACACAAAAGAAAGGCCAAAAGAAAAAGTAAAAATTTTTAAATTTGGATCTTTTGCCAAGCTAATGATATGTGGTTAAGATCCTCTCTCTAGAAATACTGGTTAATGATCTCTCTAGAAATGCTTGGCAGCGGCAGCAATCACGACTCCCAATCAGCCATTTGATCATGAGAGGAAATAACCTCTGCAGCACCCTGCATTACCAACCTAGGGTGTTCTGTAGGTCAGGTGGACCAAGGCATCTCTACTTGTGCGATTTTATGATGGGTTTAACAGGACATAGCACCCCCATAAGTTGAGGAGCATCTGATCTGGTTTCGTGTTTTGAGAATGATCTTGTATTCCCTTTTAAAATATATGTATTAAAGGCTAAAAAAATGAATTTTTCACTCTTATTGAGTACAAAGTGAATAATATTCTAAGCAAAATGTACACAATGAAAAGAAAAAGATAAAGGTAGATAAGCAAGGATGTCTCAGGTCCCATTACAACATTCAAGTCAAACCTTATCCTGGAGAGGGCAAAGGAGGCCCCATCCTAAGAAGGAGCAAGATTGCTAGGGAAGTAACCCAGAGCCAGGAGCTCAAGAAACAGGACGGCCCCTTACCTTGGTGGCCAGTAGGACCATGACTATCATCAGAAGTTCAGTCTAACAGATCCCAGGCCTCTAGCAAGGCAGAACCTGAAAAGGATGATCCAATGGTTCCAGAAGAGAAGGGGGAAGGAGCTGAGAGCCAGCTCGGCATTCAGAGAAATCAGTGCCTTTGAGAGGAGCTGCCTTTGAGTTGAGCTATGTTGGTAATAAGCATCAGAAACCAACTCGGCCATATTCAAACAATAACGTGGGTTGGGATAGAGGTGGTCATTGCTAGTACCCAGAATCAAAGGGAAGGCTGGCCACCAGGCTCAGGAAAGGGCAGGAACCAAAGAGTAGTAAGGGCTGGAGCCAGAACTGGAGCCAATGATTCTGAGGTCCTCTGTAGGATGGATCCTCCATGACTGGGCTTTTTCCTGCTTGTGTCATTCTGCTCAGGATTCCTAGCCTCAGGAGACAGTCCAGTGGGCCTGGCCTCGAGTGCTCCTCTTGGGCACAGAAAGCATGAAAACCTGATTAGACTGCTTCTGTGATTGAACCTGAGGAAGGGATGATTGCTAAAAGCAAAATCAAGGGGCTGTGACCCAAAGGAGAAGGAATGGATTCTAGGTAACCTAAACCAGCAAAAGTCTACTCTAAGGGGCCAAAGGACTCCCGGCAACATGGTTCCCTGGGCTCACTCCCTGGGCCTCCTTTCTTCACCTTCGCTGACTGGGGCCAGTGCTGAGCTCTCCTGGGGCAGGGCCTCTTCAGGCTTCCAGTGAGGGGCTTCTGGACCCCCCCTGATGCTCTGGGAGCCCCAGTCAGAGGGAGGACAAGCTGGACAAGCCTGGCCTTTGGTCTCATGGCTGAAAAAAATCTGCTTCTCTAAAGAGAAGTAACTCAGTCAGTGATTACCAACCCCGTCATCCTCCAAGTAGGCAGGGAGCAAAACCACCACAGGAACCTGGTCTACGGGTGCCTGTCTACACAGCAGCCACCACCAGCTCCAGTCGATTGTTACCACAAAAGCATGAACCCCAGAACTGATAGAGATCCTGATTTGCTTTAAGTAAAGCCCCAAATCCAGATTTTCATGGGAAACTCCATTTTTAAATGTTAGCAATTAATGAAAAAATTAATATTGTGCTTACTGAACAGCACACAATGCCAGTTTGTAAGCCCCAGGACTATCTTCTGTTCTTCCACTACAACTCCGCTGAAACACCCCTTCCTCCAGGAAGCCTTCTATGACTTACTCTTCCTTCTACCTTGCTACCCTTCCTTTGGACACACACAGACCCCACCTTTCCTCCTATCACAATACTGACCCTCTTTATTATGAAAGCTCCTTGGTTCTTGTCTGCTGTTCTTGGCTAGAAGTTCCCCAGGGCAGCCTACTATGTCATGTTGTATCCACTCCAGTGTAAAGACTGATGCATACGTGGTGCCGTGGCATCCATCAAAAGGGAGGGGATATAGGGACTTCAGCATAGGAGCAGTGGGTTACACCATGGTACCCCTGAATCCTGAGATCTTTGGGGCTTCATACAACAAAGGTCTGTTCCTCCCTCACATGAAGTCTCCAAGCAGCTTCTTTCTAAGCTATAACTTGGAAATCCGGGCTAGCTCCACCATTATGCACAGGGGAAAGAATTGAGTGGAGACTTCACATCCACTCTTAAATACCAAAGCCTAGAAGTGACTCTTATTGATCAAGGGACTGGGAAGATAGGCAAAAGCACGTGAGAGTTCACTGAATCCATGTTTCTACTATTTGGACACTGAACTGCAGCTGGCAGTGTCAGGGAACCATGGGGTCCAAGAGGTGAATCACGCTCCCAAATCCAGGCTGTCAAGCCCGGAGTTCACAGGCAGCAATGGCCAATCTGCATGTGTAGCTCAATATATCCTGAAAACTGGGAAGAGTGGAGAAAGAATTTCATTTACCCAGAATGTCTGCCTTACCTTACTTTTCTAATCAGTAAACACTAGGAAATGAAAATCAAGTTGATGGAAAACAGAGGTCAAATGCCACTGAGCAAACCCTTCACAGTGAAATTGCCGCTGGCCCCCTTGGCATCTTACTTGAGATCCACCATGACCCAGAGGTGACTGCAACTGTCCACCGAGCTTCTCTTCTGTGATCTGCCAATGTACTCAGGGATCCTGACCCTTACTGCACTGTCTGCCTTGGCCAGACCAGACTTGTCAAACAGCAAGTCAATGAGCCCCACTCCAGGGAGCTCCAAGACGTTTTCCAATGCCTTCATCAGGCTGGGCAAGATGCAATAGTCTCCTGGGATAGAACCACTGGATCTTAGACATACTTTAGAAAAAAGGCAAGCTCGGAGATAAGTTCCAAGTAAGACAAATTCTTAGCAAAACTCTTCACCTCTCTGACTTTTGGTTTAATCATCTCAAAAATTGAACAATGACATCTTCCACCCAGGACAATTGTGCAAAGTCATGAGATTACACATTTAAAGGACATGGAGCACAGTAGGACCTCAACTGGTATTATTTTTCTTCCTTTTCCCCATTGATGTTGGAGGGACTTCATCTAACCTCCCAGCAGGTGCGTTCCCTGACTATTGGCAATCATCATTCTCATTTGCATATCTCTGATGATAAGAAGTTCATAGCCCCCTCAAGCATCCTGTGTTCATGATGTCTCTAGGTTCTGGTGTCTTTAAGGACTAAGGTTTGAGGGAAAGGATCTTGGCCCGACTCCCCTCCACACTCTGGTTGGCCAACCAGCTTGGCTTCCAGGAGTTGTCTTTGGGAACAGAGTGGTCAGGATGAAGCAGGTGAGGGGATGGAGGTAAGGGAATGTGTGTCCATTTGTGGTTCATGAGGAGGAAACCGGGAAAGCCATTTTGTAGGAGACAGGATCAAGACTAGGGTCATTTATCCCAGAGAAATCTCTGGAAGACATGTCACAAGACAATGGTGTAGGTTCAGCCTCAGAGTAAATATGGGGAGTTTTAGACGGGCACATAGGAATCTAAAATAAGAATGAGTTTTCCTTCATTCATTCTGCAAACATTCACTGTTGGTCCACCATGCCAGGTTTCCTACAGAGCATAGAGGACAAAGAATCAAATCAGTTGCTGGCCCTGATCTTAGGGGAGTGGTAGGTAAGTAGATACTGGTTTGTGGTTTTGCTTTTTTTGGTGCCAGGGATTGAACTCAGAGGCACTCAACCGCTGAGCCACATCCCCAGCCCTATTTTGAATTTTATTTAGAGACAAAGTTTCATTGAGTTGCTTAGTGCCTCACCCTTGCTGAGGCTGGCTTTAAACTCGTGATCCTCCTGCCTCAGCCTCTCAAGCTATTGCGATTACAGGCATGCACCACCATGCCTGGATGGTATTAAAACCATAAGATTCATTGAGATAAAGTCTGTGATGGGTCCCACAAGCTCAGATGAGGGGTACTTAACCCACCTGGAGGGTATTCAGGAAAGGATGAGGATAAGGAGAGAGGGAATGCTGGGCAGAATTTGTCATGGGCAAAGGCACAGAGGTAACAAACAACCTGCTATGTGAAAAACCTACGCCCATCTTCCGCTGCTTGAGGTGGGGAGACATGACAGGTGGGCCTCAGATGACAGTATAGGGCCTTAAATGACAGTTTAAGCTAGGAACCTGTTCTAAGTTAGAAGAGAGCTCTGGAGGGAGTTCTTGGCTTTTGTTTCTGTTTTGTTTTTAGGAAAAAATTTTCTTAAAATATAATCCACATTACTAAAATATTCCTATAAGTTTACAGCTTAATGGATTTTCACAAAGTGAACGTACCTGTGTAACCCACCTCAGATCAAGAAACAGACATTTACTAGCATCACGAAAAGCCTCCTTTTATCTTTTTTCCGGTCACATCTCCGGGCCAAAGGAACCTCTCTCCCGATTTCTAACTCATAGATTAGTTGGCTTGTTTTTGAACTTCATGCAAATGAAATCAAGCAGTAATTAAACTCTTCAGTGTTTGACTTTTTTCATTCAGTGTTATGTTTAAGACTCTCATGTCATTGCACTTGGTTGAAATTCGTTTTCATTGCTGTATTGTAACCCACCGGGTGAGCCTACCAAAATGTATTCATTGGTTCTACTGTTGATGAACATTTGGGTTGTTTTCAGCTGGAGGCTCTTGGAAAGATCCCCCTATAAAAATCCTTACATGAGTCTTTGGACAAATGTATATACATGTTTCTGTTGAGTGTATGCCAAGGAGTGGAGTTGCTATGTCCCAGAGGATGCTGCTGCAGCCTCAGCAGGTACTGTCAAATGTTTTTCCAGAACGATAGTGCCAGTGTACACTCCCTCCTGTACAGTGTGAAAGTTCCAGTAGCTCCAACTTCTCACCAACACTTGGCATTTTCTGTCTTTTCCATTTAGCTATTCTGGTAAACATGTAATGATCATATAGTTAAATTTGCCTTTCCCTGACGGCTAGTGAAGGCAAACTCCTTTTGAGATCCTTACTGACCATTGAACCTCCTCTTTCGTGAACTGTCATTTAAGTGTCTAAAAAAGAGAAGGACAAGGTCTCCATTTCATTATAGAAGGTCATTTCAGGCAACCAAGAAAGGTGACGAGAATAATGGAAGTAGGTGCCCTAGCTGGCTAATACCGACAGCATCTCTCTTGGGTCCTGGGCTTCATCCACTCTCTCTGCCTTCTTAAATCCTCACTGCCACCTTGAGAGATCAAAATTTGTTATCAACATTTCACAAAGGGGATCTCACAGCTGGAGCCCAAGAATGGGGGCCCTGAGATCATTTCCATGCCAATCTCAGACTGGACAGACAGCCCCAGGAAAAAACAGAACTCAGCTACAAGGACACCTTGTGTCCCTTTATAGCTTGCAGAAAAGGAAACTGTCCCTCTCTTTCCCCTTTTTCTTCTTCTTCCCTCTCCTATCACACCCTGGCAGAGGGGAGCAGCCATGGGAGACCAGAGCCTCCCCCAAACTGATATTACGTTGGACGCCCCGTGGTATAAAGGAAGGAGCTCTGGATCTAGTCCTGGCTCTGCCGTGCTCACTGTACACCCTGGACTGGTCATTTTACCTTCCTGAGCCTTAGGCTCTTCATCTGTTTCAGTAACCTTTTCTCAGAGACTTGGGAAGAGAAATCCATGAGACCAAACAGATGAAGTGCCCAGCACAAGACAGTCCTTGTTTACTTGGTACACCTTCATCTCTGCCCATCCTCAACAATCTAGAACTGGTGGGGAAGGACTCCTCCCTGCTCCCCGCATCCACTGACCCCCGCCCACCGCCCTATAGCAGGGTCAGCCTCCTTTGTCTCATGCGGCTACCTACCCTACCTACCGCAGGCCCCTGGTGTGGTGGGAGCGGGAACCACATCCCTCCCCTGGGACTTCTGTCTCCTTGCAGCTACCTGCACTCTGGCTGACAGCCACACAATTAGCCCCAATAGGGCCTTTCTCTTCTCAAGGGCTCTCATTTTGGAACCCAGGTGCCTTTATTTGGGGAGCCTTGCTTTGTAAAGTGCTTCATCAAAGCTACCTCCAAGCAACACTCACCCCCACCCCCACCCCGCACAGCGGGCACTGCCTTCCCGCCTGACCTTCCATTCACTAATTGGCTAAGCATTTAGTGAGCATTTCCATGTGCCATGCTCTGCACCAGGAGACCCCCAGAATCCCTGTCACGGAGTAGCCTCTGCAGTGGGAGAGACAGACGATAAGCAAGCAGACAGACACAGCAGTAGGATAACTCTGGAGGGTGCTCCTTTATCCCCATCCAGAGCATAAAGGGGAAAGCGGTGATAGAGAGGACTCAGCTAGAGCAGAGTGTGGAAATTCACAGTGGATCCTTTCTGGCATTTCCCGAAGGAAAGAACACGCCATAGACCCCTGAGGGGAAGTCCCAGGAGGGGGCAGAACCTAAAGGTCCTGGCTGCTCCCGACCACCATTAGCTAGGCTACTTTCCTCCTCCTCTCCTCCATTGCTGAGTCTTACCAGCTCCTCACGATTGTCTTGCATCTCCTGACCCCAGTGGCAGGGAGAGGAACTACAGGAACACTTCCTTGAACCTAGAGTCTCTCCTCACCCACCCCTTAGAGTTCCTTCCCGGCAACTCCATTGGATTCTGAGCAAATTGAATTCTTTCCACATAGTTCTGCCACAAAATAGCTGTGGCAAGGTACACTTCACCCCAGAAAAGTCCAGCAGACCTTCTCGAATCTTCACACCCAAGACTCATCCTCTGATCTCTCCTGTCAGGCCTCCCACTTCCCTGACTTGGTCTCTATCTCTGTGTCCAGCTCTCTTTCCCTTCTGTATCTCCCTGTCACTCTCATTCACATCCTAAATTGACTTCTTATCGTTTCCTTCAAATAATTTTTCTTTTTAAATGCATTGAGCTCCTACTGGGTGCCAGGCATGGGATTAGAAGCTTGGATCCAACCAAAGATGATGAAGGCAGGGGCTGCCCTGCAAGGGGGGTGAGTCATGCACTGAAATAAGAGAAAGGGGGCCTGATAGTGACCTTATTATAAGAGAGTATAGTGGGTCTGCAAAGCATCAAGAGAGGGGATGGCTGGTGGCTTCCTGGAGAAGTTGACATTTTCAGTTAGACCTTGAAACATGGCCATGCAATAAAATGTGAGCTGACTGTGGGAAGGAATGTGCTCGCTCTCCAGTGTACTCATTGCCCAGATGCCATTCATTTGGCTGGAATGGAAGGAACTGTATTGTTATCTTTCTTCTACTTTTACATTTCTCTGATTATGATTCATTCCTTTCAAAATCTCGCCACCTTCTCCATGTTCCTTCTCTTTTTCATCCATTCCAGTCCCTTCACAGAACAGAAGGCAGTGCTTTGCCTTCAATTTCCCTTCCTTAATCCTCTCCTCTCAAACCTCTCTTCCCTCCAGCATCCTTTCTACTGAACCTCTAAGGCATCTTGAGTAAAGCATGGATTTCGGTTGCTGCCAGACCTGGGTCTAGGTCTGCTGACTCAACTCTCCAAGTCTCCATTTCATCATCTGTAAACAGCCTCCAAGGGCTGTTGTGAAAATCAAATAAGACAAAGGATATGGAAATGCTTTTCCTACTGTTAATGAGGCTCTTTACTGTTCAGAGGGCTCTTTTGACTGCAAGTGACAAGAAAATGACTCGAAATGGCTTAAAGGGGAAAAGGAAAGTCTGACATTGCTGGCATCAGACACATCTGGATCCAGGGGTTGAAATGATGACTTCAAAACCCTATCTTTCTATGTCTCTCCATTCTGGTCTCCTCTATGTTGTCCTCACTCTTTGGCAGGCTGTTCCCTTCAGAGTGACAACACAGCCTCCACCTTTCTACCAGCTGAGCAACGCCAAGGGAAATAGGCATTCCATTCTCCAAGTGACTCTAGGTTCTGGGACTGAACATCAGTGGATTAATCTCCAACCCATCCCCACAGCCTGGGTCACACACTGTCTCCTGGAGCTGCGGTTGATGTGCTCTTCCCACCAAATCCATAAGGTCATTGGGGGAGAAAGGGGCCAGCCCTCCCAAAGAGATACTGTTTCATTGTCACAAAAAGAAAGGGGAACAGTTGCTGGGAACCAATTCCCCTTGAGTAATGGAGACGAAGAACAGGAGAAAGCAACAGGATTACTCCTTAGCTCACAGGGTTCAGCCTTGGTGTCATTTCCTCAAAAAAAAAAAAAAAAAAAAAAAAAATTCTCATTTTTGTTAATGGGGGGAACTCATATTTTTGTGACCAGATGTTGAAACTCTGGGAGAGAGGAGAGTTCCTCCTAACCATAAAATCTCTAAGAATGTATCGTTAAGAATCCAATTAATAGGGGCTGGGGATATAGCTCAGTTGGTAGAGAGCTTACCTCACATGCACAAGACCCTGGGTTCAATCCCCAGCACCAAAAAAAAAAAAAAAAAAAAAAAAAAAAAAATCTAATTAGCATGTATACCTAAAAAAATTTAATTAGTTAGTTAAAAAAAAAAAAAAGAATCCAATTAAAATCAGTCAGCATGGGTCAGGGTGACCATGATAGTGGGGACTTGAAAGTCTGTGTCACCTTGCTGTCAGTCAAAAGTAAAGAGGTGGGTCTGAGCCTGACTCCCTGGAAACTTCTCTGGGATCCCCAATAAACCTGGAGTGCAGAAGAGGCACATGTCCCTCTCTGAGGGGACCTAACTCTCTACCTTGAGAGGGTCCCCTTCATCTTTTCTTAGTCCCTCAATAAACTCATTCCTGTTACTCTGGGCAACATGTCTGAAATCTTTCTGACTCGATTGCAAGAATCGGGGTTTGAAGAAGAGGTCTTCGCGCTGCCTCGGTTTCTCGGAAGGCCCCAGCTCCATAACAATACTCATCAACTTTATTACAATTTTCTATTTACTTGTCCATCTTCTTCACATGACTTTAAATATTGAGAGGAAAAACCCAGGGCCTGCCTTACTCTGTCACTCTAGCCCCAGTGTTGACAAATGCTGAACTCTTAGTAAACGGTGGGTGGATAGACGGATGAACAGTTAGATGAATAGATGATATATAGATGAGTGGATAATGGATGGGTGATAGGATAGACGATGGATAAGTAAATGAATGGATGAATGAATGAGTGGTTGATTAGTGGATGGATGATTCTATGAATCAGTTGTTGGATTTAGGGATGGAAGGATGGGTAGATAAGATAGATGCATGGGGATGGATGGCTTGGGACAAAACTGATGAGATCAGTTTGGAGTTCACCAAGCCTGAACTGCCTATGACCAAGCAGAGCTGCCCCTCAAGCTGTTGATAGGTGGGCTTTGAGAGGTCACAGAGCCTTTAACAGGAGACTGTCATGGAGGTCATGGAGTGGGTCGGGATCATGGGACAGAGGGCAGAGTGGTGTACCCGAATTTCACACAGCACATAAAGAACACTGAAAGCCACAGCTGTGTGATGTCAAAGCCTGCCTGGTTCCCTCATTCCAAGGCAGCCTGGCCACTACTTGAGGTGGCAGTACAGAGTTAATGTCTCTCCATTCTCCCCTCCCTCCCCCTCCTCAAACCACTCAGCCAGAAGGGAGCAGCTGCCTGGGAGGACAGAGAGACAGATTATGTAAACTGTGATTGCCACCCACAGGAGGAGGAGGAGAGTGAATAGGTATTGAAATGCGCTTTCAATAATGCATGTCCTCCTCCGCACAGGCCTGGGGCTTGGTGGTGGGGAGAGGAGCCTTAAAGGGACCAAGCCTCCTGTCCCTAGCTGTAGGACCACAGACCTCCCACAGCCACCCATGTCCTCTGTCCACAACCAGAGAGCTCCCTCCGTGGACATCCACTCTGTGAGTCCCCAACCTCTCACCTGTGAGGACACCTTTTTGTCCTCTCCTTGCCCCAGTGAATTCGACTTTTTAAAGATTCTGTTTCCCAAACACACTGCATTTACGTCATGATTAATTCATTCCCTCCATTTTTTATTAATCAAAGACACTTAACTGCCAGCCAGAGCTTTGATCAGCAAGAGATAAGACACAAGGTGATATCACTCTAGCCCAAAGCTAAGAAATATGACAATGTTGTTAGTCAGCCCAACCCTGCTGCCAGAAAATGCCCTCTCCCTATCCCCTGTCCACTACTGTATTCGGAAAAACTCTAGAAATAGAAGAACCCCAGGTTGGAGAGCAGGGATTCCGCCCAACACTGTCAGTTCACAGAAGAGGAAACTAAGAAGCAGAAAGGTGAATGAACTTGCTTAAGGTCCCAGGATCACTGGGATATGAAGGCAGAGGCTTGGCCTCTCTCCAGGTTTAACTGACCTAGAACTTGGCAATGAGGCCATAAAAGGGATTTGACGATCAAGAAAGGGGGCAGATCCATCAGACTCAGCATCTGTATTGTGCCCCAACTATGCCCCAGACCCACCAGATAGAGTCTCCAGCTTTGTTCTTATGAAACAACACCCACCCACCCCCAGGAGCTGGTCACTCCTGTTGTGCACAGGAGGAGACTCAACAGCAAAGAGGCTTCCTGATTTACATAATCCACATAGTCAGGAAGTGAAGGATCAGGATTCCCTGCAAATTCTGTCAACTGGTCGCAAAATCCCTCCTCCTCACTGGCGTGGCTGGGAGTGGGGCAAGGAAATCGCTGAGATCAGATTTGAAATTCTAATTTCCACTTAAAAGCTATGTGAGTTTGGCTAATGTTCTTACCTCTCTGAGCCTCCATTCCTTAACCGTCTGGTTCCTTGAATGGTTCAGGGATCATGCAGGATAAACAAAGGGTTAAAGACCCAGCACAGAGCAAAGGGCACAGTATTTAAAAATGGCATCCTCTCCCTCCATTGTTCCTGCTTAAGGTGCAGAAGCCAGGGCTTGAGGTGGAATCACTTATGTCTTTGCAGATCGCCTAACTGTGGATCAGGAAAACATTGCCTGTTATCAATTATGTGAGCTGTTTTCCTCTGGTCCAATAATTCTAAGACAAGAGTCAAAGGTGGGACAAGGATCTCTCCCTCAGACTTCATTGCTCGCCTGGTCACTTCCATCTGCTTACATGTCTGGTTTTGTTGGTGTTGGATTGGCAGTGGCTTAGAAATTTCCACCACACTCCTGGAAACCCCATGTACTGCCCCAAAGCAGCCTAATGGAACTGGAGTGGAAATTTCAGCTCTCAGCAACCAGAGAGGGTGATCCTGCTGCACTCACCACAGTTGCTTCTCTAAGATAAGATGGAAGTTAAATAATTGACTCTCTGGTTTCCCCCTGAAAGTGGTTTTAAATGAGTAAATGGGAGTGGGGGGAATGTGGTGACTGAGGTGAAGCACTAAGCAATTCCTTGAGTAGAAATTCAATGTATAGTTGCCCCCACTCCAAGTTATATTGTGGGGAGTATAATTCCAAGACTCCCCAGTGGATTCCTGAAACCACAGATAGTGCTGAATCTTACATGAGGTATGTTTTTTCCTATACACATATACCTATGGTGAATTTTAATTTATAAATTAGGCAAAGTAAGTAAAAAAAATGATTATAACAATGTCATTAGAGTAAAACAATATACTATGATAAAAGTTATAAGAATATACTCTCAAAATATCTGATTATGTTATACTCAACCTTCTTGTGGTAATGTGAGATGATAAAATGCCTCTGTGATGAGATGAAGTGAGATGAATAAGGCATTGTGATTTAAGAGCCTACTATGTAAGGATTACGTGAATGGAAGCACTGAGATAGTAACACAGTTGGTCTGATAACTCAGATGACTATTAAGTGATTTACAGATAGGTAGCATATACAGCATGGATACTCTGGACAAGGGATAATTCATGTCTGGGGCAGGAAGGAGTAGGATAGCATGAGATTTCATCATACTACTCAGAGTGGCCTGCAATTTAAAATTAATTATTTCTTTCTTTAATTTTTCATTTAATGTTTTTGGACCATAGTTTATACAGGTTACTGAAACTACAGAAAGCAAAAGCTTGGATAAAGGGAGACCACTGAATCAGAGGCTTAAGAGGCACTCCCTGTGTGATATGGGCTAGACACTGAGGACTCGAGGAAAGACAGGTCCTGACCCTATCCTCAAGGAGCAAACAGCTTTCAGGATGGGAAAAAATGGACATGGAGACAGACTAGAACCACCAGGGAGTGGGAGGGCTGTGATACGGGCCTGTGCAGGATGGACTACACTATTGACTCAAATCTAGTCGTGTGCTGGATCTACTGGATCCTCAGGCTAAGCCTTAGCCCCACCTAATCTACAGGCAGGAGACTGGGTGCAGAATAGTTCCCTCCTCCAAGGAAATGAGGGCACCCTTACTAATGGAAGGGGAAATGTATGCTCAGAATGCAAAATCACCAACGGTGTTCTTTGTCACTTTGCCCCGTCAGCCTGGGGCTAGCCAGAGTGGCCACCATACTTTCAGTGTTTGACATCCATAACTTGGTGTTATACCCAGAGTTTCTCCACATACCCGTGGAGTCCAAAAGAAGAATGAGCAGACAGATACATTGACCTTTTGCACACTGGAAATAACCAACTGGAAACACCCATGTAGGTACCCATTTGCCTCTGTACACCCTGGGCAGCGCTGGCTGTCATGGGTGATGGAGAGACTCCAACTCTGCCCTCAAGGGGTTCACAGTGAGTGAAGTCTATTTCAGGTATAATTCTCCGATACAATTTAGTAGAGTAAGACTTACTGTCCAAAAAATACATTTCACTGCATATTTTTTTTTTCCTGGCTTTTATTTCCTTGTAAATTAACTGCCGCCCATGAAAATCAGGAATTGAAAATGCCTTTAAAATTCCCCTTTCGCTTCTGAGTCAATTTCGTTTCTACTAATAAAAAAAAAAAAACAAAACCAAATTGTTATTACATTTATTGAACACCCTCAATGAGGCCGCCTCTGGGAGTTTTATAGTATATTCTCTGAAAATCTGGCTTTGAATCCTGAAAAGGTGTCCTGGTCCCTTTGCTGACTGAGAAGGTAAAAGTCTGGAAGTCGTTCTGTTAGAACAGAAGACTGCAAAAGTCTGGACTAAAGAAGACTCAGGGGCATGTGGTCTCTATGGTTAAGCATCTGTTAAGCGATGCATGTTGATCCTGTGAGTAGCAGTTGTCGGGTTTAGGAATCGATTTTTTAGCTCCATGTAAAAGAGAAAGATTTGGGGACCAGAGCTGACCACCTCATTCCTGAAGGTAGTCGGGGTCTTAGGTTGGGATATTGGACCAAATGACCTCAGCCTTTTCAACCAGAAGATTCCTGAGCCATGAGTTGCAGTTCTGGCCCAGTCACTTTTTGGCTGTGTGACTTTGGATGAGTCCCTGCCCCTCTCAGAGCCTCAGTGACCTAGATAACCCCCATAGCTTCTCCTCTTCTAAATGCCTTGCCTTTGCACAGTCAGGTGCACACATCCCAAAGCTCCCAGTGCCTGAGCAAAGCAGCCCACGGAGCCCACAGGTGCAAGGCAGCTTCGGTCTACTCCTTCTGTTCCTAGAGACACTATGATTCACAGCCCTAGGGGATGCTTCCCCCATCTGACAGGTGGAGAGAATGAGGTCCAGGGGAGGAAAACAGCCAAAAGGGTAGGATGCATACCCTACAAACACCTAACTGGGCTCCTCCCTCTCACCTTCTCCGTGGCCCCATCTCCTTGATCCTTGATCCAAAGATGATTCTAGGAATTGGCCTCTCACCCCGGGTCAGGCCTCTGCCTTTAGAGAGGCAGATACAGATCAGTCTAAGAGCTGGAAAGTGCATTTCCCAGAGGTCTCTTCACGAGCTAACTTAAGAATTCTTTTATTTGATTTTCATAACAACCTTGCAAAGGAGGCCCTCCCCCAGCCTGTGGAGATGAAGCTGATACTCAAGAGAGGCTAGCAGTTTCCTGAATCCGGCTGGCAAATAAGTGGTGGTGAGGGGATTGGAGCAGGCCCACCTCCCAATGCTCCTTCCCTAAGGAAGGTGGAAGCTCACCTTCTGGAAGGGAACACCAAATCTCCTAGGAGTTACCCCTTTACCAGGAGAGTCATCCAGAGCCAGAAATGACCTCCACATCCCTCTGCCAGTGTTTGCCAAGGTGGAAGGGGTGATCAGGTAGGCCTGGAGCTCCTCCTGCCTTCGGAAGTCCGCTGGGTCTTTTGGAGAAGTCACTTGCTCTCTCTGGGCCTGCATTTCCCTATCTGTAAATGAGTGACTTTTTCCCCCCAGAACTAACATCTTAAGACTCCATCATTCTAAGTCTTCTTCCCCCCCACCCCAAGTCTCCATCTAGGTGGCGGTGAAACCTTTGGGCCACACGTGGCTGACAGAGTATCTTCCACCGCTTGTCTACCCTGATGTGACCTCGCCACGTGGACAGTAGAGGACCCATTCTGTGCAGATGAAGAAACCAAGAGGTTGTATCTCATGCCCAAGATCAGACAGTTAGAAGGGCACAAACCAGGGCTGAGGCTCAGGTCGTCATCACTGTAACAGTGCCTACCCAGAACTCTCCTGGAGACTTAGTTGGTGGCCACAAGGTTCATAGGGATGTGAGGGAAAGCCCCGGGGCCCACCAGCTGCCAGATCTCTGGGGGCCTCGTGGAAGCCCAGTTCCTGCACCAACAAAACTGCCCTGCCTTCTGCTCTTGATGGGAGCCAGGCCCAGGCTGCTGCCTGGGGGTCCCTCTCACCCACGTTTGGCCAGATAGCCCTCTGAGCTCTCTGGATGATGGCTGATTATCCAGAAAAGAAGCAATGTTAGCTGGAAGGGTAAATGAAGGGGCAGTGTAGGGGACACCAATAGTGTAGGGGACACCCAGGAGACTAGGAAGAGAGACAGGAAGGGAGGCAGCTAGCAATGTGGAGCAGGTCTGGAGATGCTCATGTGAACCAGGCTGTTCTCCACCCCTGGACAGAGCCAAGGAGGATAATGATGAGGCTTACTGCTTAATTTCACAACTCAGAAGGGAGGGAGACGAGTAGCCCCATTTTTTGGATGAAACACTGATACTTAGAGATATGATGCAACTTGTCAAGGTTGCAGAGCCCAGATATAAGCTACCATGTCATGCTGTCTTCCTGGAGGTATGTGATGCCCCAGCCAGGAGAGGTGAGCAAGGCAGCCTTCCTGTAGGAGCGGGGTCTAGTGGTGAAACAGCCCTCTGCCTCCCTTAGCCTCGTCCTCTTTACCACAGGCTCTAGAGCACTAATAGGGAGGCTGGTGATCTCTCAGGGAGACTCTTGTGCATAGTTCCACAGGCAGGCAAGGGACAAGCCAAATCAAATCTCTGAAATCCTCATTCCCCAGAGCTTTCCTGGAAATAGCAGGAAGCTATTTTTAAAAAGCAGCATCCATAGACAGTAACCTGGGAGATGAGTCCCCATCCTGATCCCACCCCTGTGGGTTGAAAGCTGCGTTCACTCTACTCCTGGCTCAGCCAGGTAAAGCAGCTGCGACTCCTTCATGTGGCCCAAGGTCTGGAGAGAAGGGAGGGGGCTGTTACCTGCAAGGGAAATTCAGGTCTACTCCAATGACCCCCAATTCTACCTGCTAGAAGAGACCTTGGATTGACAAAGGAAATATGCATGTGCTTGTGATTTCACACTTGTGGGTATCTATGAGACTGTGTGCCTGTGTATGGCCTATGAAGTCAAGCCTTGTGTATCTGGGTGTAAATGTGTCTTTGTGGCAGGCTGACTGTCTTTGTATACTTTGCAAGCATGACATTTAGGTACATGTATCTCTGAAAGCCAATACATGTTGATGTGAATGTACCTGTGTGTTTATGTGCCTGGGTACGTGTGTATCTGTTTATATCTATGTGCATGTGTGTAGTTGTGTGCACATGTGTGTGTTTACATGTGTCTGTCTTTCTCCAAGAGACCCAGGAAATAAATGTATGGGATTTTAGGAGTGGAAGACGCATTTGCTTTCTCTGAAGCTCAATCCCTTCTCTCCCAACTGCTGAAGAAGCAAAAAGGGAAATTGAAGCTCAGGGAAGAAAAGGGATTTGCCAAGTGCAGAGAGGACTACACAGGGGCTCCCAGAGCCTCTCCCCTGCATAGCTCCATACCAGCTCCATTTTCAAGGTCAACAGCTGCTCCCTTCCTGCATCCATGGATGGGACCAACTGGGTCCATCATCCCACTGAGCTTCAAATGGGCTACTAAGGGGTGGGGAGGGCTTCAGAAAGAGGAGCATCTATTATGAGCTCTGAGTATTTCCTGCGAGGGAAAAGCATCAACTAAGTCTGCCAGCAGCTTACACATGGGCCCACAAAGATCACAAAGAGGCTGGACATGACCCTGGCCCTGGAGAGATCCACAATCTAGCAGGAGGTCATATAGGTAGATCAAAAACTATGACATCATGTCTAGTGAAGGCATGAACAGAAGCCCAAAGAGGCCCAGAGGTAAGGTCAGCTGATTCTGCCTAGGGGGGCAAACAATGCTAGTGAGGAGGTGATATTTGGGTTGACACAGAAGAGAAAAATGAATATGTCAGACATTGAAAGAGAAAGGGTGTTTGAAGTCAGGGACACAATCCATATGAGAGTATCTTGTCTACTTCCTGAAACTTTGTTCTAAAGACATCCAGCTCCTCCCGGGGCTACCTAAGACTCTGTTGTTCTGCCTTCCATGTCTCTTCTCTGTGTTCCTGCTAGTCTTACCATTTGGAACTAATTCTTCCTTCATCAAATGTTCCTGGGCACCAAAAAGTCTCGGGCCCTGAAAGTAGTATGGAAGGTACCAATGTGACTTTGAGCACAGTTTCAGTGTCTGTAGTGGGAAATGAAAGTCATTAATAGTCAGCCAACCATAGCTCCTCATTTCCAATGTGACTTGCATAGCATGAACAGGACCAAGGGTCCTGTTGGGTCCCTGCACCAACAGAGAAAGTTAAGTTCTGATGGCCCCATTTCTGGAAAGAAAATTGAGGCTCAGAAAGATGAACTGACTTATTAAGATTGTGTACAGTCCTAAGAGCTAAATGAGGTCTGTGTGACAGAATCTGGGGTGGTTTTTTTTTTTTTTTTTTTTCCTGTCGAGCTGAGTGATAACCAGAAATGTGGGCTCTGGAAACTGCTTTCCGCTGTTTGTTCGCCTATACCCATCTCCTTACTGGGCCCCCTACGCTTTCATTTATGATCCTTTTGGAAGTGCTGGCCAAGCTGACAAACTCAGGGGAGGTTATCAACCCTTGAGCGTCAAGAAAGTGGAGTCAAACCTTTCCCCCACCCCTCCGAGGAGCCAAGGTGGGCTCAACAGGCTTGAGGTCTTACAGGAGCACAGGCCTGAACTCAGGGGACATGGTTGGGTTGGGCTCCTCAGTCTTCCGTGCCTTCCAGAACTCTGCCCAGGACTCTTCACTGCTCAGTCCAAAAGAAGGAAGTGGGCACTGAGAGGCCACACACAGGAAGGCCCTAGCACTCTCTGCTCTGCAGCATTAGCTAAAAAGAAAAAAAAAAATTAATCTGCATTGAATCTTAGCTATAAAATTTTGGAGGGTTTTGAAATCTCATTTATTAGAGAGTCTTTGTAATCTAACGTTTAATGAGGAATCGCCACACTCATTTTGCAGATAAGACGTGCTGGCTGCTAAGGATTTGGCAATGAAGAAAGCACGGTCCCTGCAAATGTGATCAAGAAATGTGAACATACAGTGAGACTCTGGGGTGCTCACATCTGGCATTAAAAGAAGCACGGGAGATGGGGCAGGAGGGACACATAAGGGACTTCCTTTCCCACATGGAGAATCTGGGAAGGCTTCCTGGAGGAAGCCAAGACCTGGAAGATGTGTTATAGTAAGTCAGGCAAATGGAAATGGGAAGGAACTGTATGCAATAGATCAAAGACTCTAGTGCCAAGCCCAGATTCAAGCTATGGCTCTTTTAAATTTGGTTTGCCACATCCACTGGCCATAAGGATCTGGGGTAGGGATGAGAAGCTAAAAAGGAAGTAGCTTATCCCTTCACCCTAAGTCAGCAAGTCCCAGACTATAAGGGACTCTCTCCACTAGACATAGCCAGGCCCCTTCTTTTGGAAACTCTACCTGACCCTGAGCTGGGTTTTGCTGTCAACTTTGTACTGCCTCATGCCCCTTTCTTGGTGGCCTGAAGTCCTGTCTAACCTGCAAGCAAGGTTTCTGCACACTGGCCTCCACCCCAGCTGAAAGAATGGCTCAAGGTTCCTTCCTGGGGGACCCCCTCTGGCTATTGCTTTAGCACAAATTTTGCTTAAGGGTAAATCATATAACATTCCCCAGACCAACAGCATCTTGGCATATAACTGAGATTCAGAGGAAATCCCTGGATTTGGAGCCAGGAAGCCTTTGGGTAACAGCTCTGCCATTTATGCAGCTTAGCAAGTCAATACGTCTCTTCGGGCCTCAGTGTCCACAAATGTAAAATGAGGTAATAACACCAACTATGTAGAATTACTGTGAAGAGTCCAGTGAGACACTGCAAGTACAAACCACTCATAAACCATTTAGAGAAGTGAAATGTAAGTGGTTTTATTGCTATGACTGTAGTCATGAATAACAATAAATGTTCATTCACTCAACAAGTATTTACCAAGGGCGCCTGTGCCAGTCTCTGTTGTCAGAGCAGGAATCTAACAATGAACTGAATAGATGCAGGGGCTTCATAGTATAGGAAGGAGACCTATTAGACAATTTCAATATAGTCATGCACTGCATAATGATGTTTCAGTCAACAACAGACCAAATTTGAAATGGTGGTACCATTAGATTATAATAGAGCTGAAAATTTCTATTGCCTAGTGACCTCATAGCCATCAAAAAGTCATGGAACAATGCATTATGTATTTGTGGTGATGCTGGTGTAAACAGACCTATGAGCTGCCAGTTGTATGAAAGTATGCATTGTACAATTGTGTAGCATATAATACTTGCTAATGATAATAAATGACTGTGCTACTGCTCTATGTCTTTATTATACATGTTATTACTATTTTAGTGTGTCCTCCATCTACTTACAATTAAAAAGTTTTACCATTAAACAATAAGCCATGTTAACACCAGCAACAGCCTCACACATCCTGTATTTACTGAGTCTCTTGATTGCACCAAGAGGCCACATCAAGTGATTGATGTATGCCATCTAGGTTTGTGTAGGTACATTCCAGGATGTTCACACAGCGTTGCATTTCTCGGAATATGTCTCGCTGTTAAGTGATGCATGACTATAATATGATTCATGTTTCAGTAGGGAAGCATGGCAGGCAGAGGTAGTCAGGGAGTCACCTGGTTCAGCCTGGGAACGCCAGAGACATTTGCAAAGGCTGCATCCCAATGGAGTGAGCCAGGGCAGGGTTAGAGAAAGGTGCTCCAGAGAGAGATGACAGCATGAGCAGAGGCCAAGAGGCTGGACCAAGGGATCGACCTGGGACACCTCATAGAGCAATGGGTAAGGCTGGAAGGCAAGCAGGGTGCATCAACTTTAACATAAGATCAAAGTTAACCACATTCTGTTCATTTCTTTTAAACAGATTGCAAGCAATTTGTTGCTTTTTTTAAATGTAAAAACTGCAAAATCATAACACATAAATTTAGATCATATTATAGTTACCGGAGCCCGGTGGAGCCCAAAACAAGAATCCAGGGAAAATGTTGGGAAACAAAATGTTGGGAAATAGTTCAATCAACGCATAAGACAGAAATAGTGAGCAAAACAGCTCCTTTTTTTTTTTTTTTAAAGAAATTTATAGCATCAAAAAATCTGAGCCATGATTCACTGGAAAATTCTACCAAACATTTAAGGAAGAAATAATACCAATTCTACATTAAAGGTTTGAGAAAACCTTCCCAACTCATTTTAAGAAGCCAGCATTAGCTTGATACCAAAACCAAACAAGGGCATTCATTATAAGGATAGACCAATAACCCTCATGAACACAAAATTTTGCACAAAATATTGGCAAATTGAATACAAATGTCAGTACCTTATTCCCAGACTAATGTCTATGCTACTCCCATTATTGAAATCAAAGGTTTTTATGAGAATCAAATTTTTGTTGTAGGTTAGTTCACAAGAAAAGTTTTAGTTGCAAGTGGTTTTTAAAAATTCAGACTGCAAGAAGGTACAGTACTGGATCATGCTATGAAAACTCAGGCACAGCTACAACCAGGGTATTATTAATAATGCCCTCCTCTGGGTTGTCCCATTGTCTAAAGCAAGTTTTCCCCATGGGGTGGCAAGAGGTTGCCATTAGTGGCAGGTGCTTGTCCTGCCAACTGCCAGTCATCTGGAAAGAGAAGACCTCTTTCGGGGCTGGAGTTGTGGCTCAGTGGTAGAGCACTTGCCTAGCATGTGTGAGGCCCTGGGTTTGATCCTCAGCACCACATAAAATAAAGATATTGTGTTCATCTACAACTGAAAAATAGATATTAAAAAAAAGAGAAGACCTCCTTCAGGAGGGAGCCCAGATTTGGGGTTCAGCCTTGTGGGTTATATGTGGGTTTGTCTGGGCTTTCTACCTCCAACCAGAGGCCCTGGGGGCATAGAAGAGGAAAGAAACAGTGATCATCATTCCCATTGCACTGCCCTTTATAATCTAGAAAGTCATCATCTCAATTGATCTTTGTCCTGTAAGGTAGGCAAAGCAGGTGCCAATGTCATGCCCATTTCTCAGATAAGGAACATGAAGTCCAGAATGGAGTAGATCTCACAGGTAGAGGGGCCAAAGCTTATGTTCAGAGCCACAAGATTCCACATTCCAGATGTTTTCTATTTTCACAAATCCTCTTCAAAGGAAATAAGACCCCAACTTGGGTCCCCTTAAGGAGACAGAGAAAAGAATGGTCAGTGGGCTCAGGGCCAGTGCATTCTCACGCATGGGGGTCTCATTCATTCCCTGCTCCAAGTCTGCTGGGCAGTATTAGTGACCTGAGGCTTGGTGAGGAGTCATGCCCTGATCAAGGACACACAGCCAGGAAGGGGAATTCAGACCCAAGCTGTGCTTTCCCATGACCTTCACTCAGCTTTACAAGAAAGGCCTCCCCAGAACCCCACAGAACGCCAGGGCCTGGGGGGGCTTTCACATCAGGCAGGAGGGGATAATTGGAAGCTGGAGTCTTGCAAACTTCATTTGGCCCCGCCCTCCTCCTCTCCACCTGGAGCCAGGACCATCTGTTCCCCTTTTGTGGGGATGCAGGAGAAGATGAAACTAAATTTAAATACTAATAATACTTAACATTTGTCTGGAAAGTGTTTTGCCCTCTAATTGCTGATTAATCCTCCCCAGGCCCCCGAGAGATCTCCCTGCCTTTGTGTCCCTGACATGCAGACAGTCTGGTGACTTTCAGACTGAAAGGAGTTGGACAGAAAACTAGAAGATAGATTTGGTGCTTAATAAATAAATGCATTTGGTTCATTGTTGCTCCATAGTTAACAATAAAGTTGGGAGCTGGGTCCAAATGATGACTTGGCTAGCTGCCAGCTGCTTGATCCTAGACAGTCCCTCAACCTCAAAGGACATTGGTTTCCTTGTCTGTAAAATGAGAATAATGTTGCCTGTTGTTTTGGTTGGTCATTCACCAATATTTATTGAATCCCACCACAGGCTGGCCTTGGGGCCAGGTACTGCGATGCCCTACTGAAATAGTCAAGGTTCTTGCTCCCACGTAGCTCGTGGTCTGGATGGGAAGACAGATAAAACTAAGAATATGAACAAGTGAGATAATTACAGTTTGTGATCATGAGGTTGTTAGGAAATAATTTTATGAATGTATTTTTTTAAACAATGATATACCGCAAAAATTCTTCCAGATGGTAAAGTCCTATTTTTCTTGCCACATTTATCTAGAAATCAGAGAAACATCCTCCAAGAAATAGGCACAGTAGACAGAATCATGGACCCAGGAATTTTGCTGGCATGGGTAGAGGAGAGCCCTAGTGGATCCTGGGAAACATAGGGCACTGACAGCATCTCACCCTTACATTTCCTTGCAGGGGCGGGGTGGGGGGCAGCTGTTTCTAGCACTTTTCACATCTTTGCTCTTTTCTCATTCTCCTTTATACTTCCTCGGGGCTTCCAGAGCTATCTGCCAGGTCTCAGAGCTGGGTTTCTCTTGTGGAGTTGGTAGCTTGTACCCACATGGTTTTCTAGCTGTGCTCTTTGAAGTCCCAAGATTCTACAACAGGCCTCACAGAGCACCTCAGGGAAAGAAAGCAAACCTATGCAGGGGTCTCCAAGGCCACCAGCCACCTCAGCCAGAGCAGGTTCACTCAAACTTTTCTCACCTATTTGGCTTCCACATGAAATTCATCTGAAACAAGGATCCCGTTTCTTTAAAGGAGCTGTCTTCATGGAGATGACTTGAAGTTGGGAGACCAAAACTTACATCCTGGTTCTCTCTCCTAACACTGAGTAACCCTGAGCAGGATGGGTGCATTGCAAGTAAAGTAGGGCTGCTGTCTGACCAGAGAACATAAGGAAAGTCATGTGTGCAACAAACCCAGCATGCAATGCTTAGCTCAGTATGGCTTTTTTTCTTTCAGTTGCTTTATATTAATTAGCTTATTTTTATTTTTTTAATGTTCACACTGATGTGTTATAATTATGCCTAATAGTGGGGTTCATTGACATATTGACACATTGTGACATATATATATATATTTTTCACATATGCACATAATTTAATCTGTTTCATTTCCTAGAACTTTCCTTTTCTCTCCTCTCCTCCTTACCCCTCAGTTCCGTTCATCTACTCTACTGTTTTCCCTTCTGTTTTTGTAGACTCACACTTTTTATTTTTTTTTCTCTCTCTACCTTTCACATACGAAAGAAAATATGTGGCACTTGCCATTCTGAGTCTGGCTTATTTCACTTAGCATGATGTTGTCTAGTTCCATCCACTAACCAACAAATGGCATAATTTCATTCTTCTTTATGGCCAAGTAAAACTCCATGGTGTATATACACCACATTTTCTTTATCCATTCATCTGTTGACAGACTTCTAAGCTGGTTCCTTAACTTCACTATTGTAAATTGCGCTGCTATAAACATTGGTGTGCACGTATAGTATGCTGATTTTAGTTCATTTGAATAAATTCCAAGAGTGAACTGTGGTGTTTCCATTTCTAGTCTCTTGATAAGTCTCCATACTGATTTCCCTAGTGCTCATACTTGCAGTCTCAGTGGAGCACTTGATAGCATTTTTTTTTTTTTTTATTCTGCATCTTTTCCCTGGGTATTTAACAAGGAAGAATAGAGCTGGGTTGCAATATCCAGTTTCACCACCAGGTGGATCCTGCCTGAGGAAGCCAGAAGAACGCAAAGCAAATTCCCACCTTAGTTTATCAAGGCTGTAACTTTGAACATTCTGTGTAGCCCTTTTCTTTTTAAAAAGCCGAGGCCTCTGCCTTTAACTCTACCTTTCCACTGAGGGTGGAAACTCAGCACAATTCGTTGTAAAGTCGAGAAAGCCCACACAAGCAACATTTTTCCAGTGCAAAGGCGTGCAGTTATTTTAAGTTACACAGCAGGTTTGAGAGGGTCTCGCCTCCTCTGCATTAGCTGGTGCCAGAGAAAAGGGTGGGCATGGCCAGAAAGTAAGGAAATTGTCTTGTAAGAATGTCAAGGAAACATCCCAGCTTATGCACCGTGGGGAAGCAAGCGGAAGAACACATGGCTTGACAAGACTTCTTTCTATAGCACACTCAGCTCAAAGAAGCTCCTCTGTGCTGGCCACACAGGTGCCATCTCCAAGCCACAAAAGAGTGACTATCCTCATCGCACAGAGGGAAAACCAGTGCCCAGGAAAGTGGATAACACTAGCCTCCCGCACAGCAGATGGTGAAGCCTGGATTCAAACTGCAAATTCTCTAAAGAGCCCTGCCAGGAATGTTTTAGGGTAGAGAGATGGAAAGGATTGACCTTTAGCTCAAGGAGCAAGAACTTTGAGGGGGAAGCTGAACCCACGGCAGTGTCTGCTGGAGGCACTCCCCAAGCCTCCTGGACACTGCAGTCTCCAGAGGATTGCGGTCCCTTATAACAGAGACACACAGGCACCTCTACTCTAGGGGGCCTCTCAAGTGGCTCTCAGACACATAGGTGAGCCGTGGGGACCAGGGCAGGTCTCCCTCCTATGTCTTAGACCACTCGGGACAACAGTGTCCAAAGCACAGATAGGTGGAAATTCCAGATCCCCTCCTCCCAGCTGTGAGTGACCTTGGACAAGTCTTCATTCTCTCTGATCCTCAGACTTCTCGTTGGCAAGTTGGATATCTCAGCTTCTTGTAAGGCATTAGGGAGAAATAAGATAAAGGGTGTAGACCATCGAGGAAGAACTGAATAAATGCCCATTGCCTTTCCCTTGACCTTACCTTTCTAATACTTGCTGCTCAATGCAGCAGACAGGCAGATGGACATCGTTCAAACAGCCACAATGATTTCTCCTATAGTTCTTTCCCTCCAGGAGCTCTGGGAATTTCAGAGAAGACGGGGACATAAACAGATGGTGATTATCCAGCATGAAGCGCTGTGAACAAGGGAGACAATTGGGCACTGTGGGAACCCGGAGAAGTCTGCTCAGAGCTGCCAGGCAGGACAGGGACCACAGGGAGGGCCACACTTCCACTGAGAACAGCAGATCTCTCAGTACCTTTGGTAATCATTTTCTGCAACCCCAATGTTGATACTTATTGAGCACCTCCTGTGTGCTAGATACCACACATTCATGTTCCTGTTCCGTGAAACAGTGTTCCAATAACATAGCAAAGACATAATTATTATCTCTTCTACATAAAAGGATATCAGGAAGGGAGGACTGACCTGTCCAAGGTCACAGAGATGAGAGTCAAGGCAGATTCCAAACTCCATCTTCCCCTATGTTCTCCACTCAGCTGCTGTAACAAACCCCCATATCTCACTAAGTTCATTGGGAAACCACACTGTCCTCCTGACTGCATGTCTCTGCAGAGCCCAGCACCATGGATGCTAGATAGCCATGGACCTGCACTCTGCAGCCCTAGACAGGCCTCTGCCTCAGTGACCCACCTACACTGGCGCTGGCCCGCACCTCCCTGTGTCAGGCCACCTTTCCAGAACCAGGGAATCTACTAGCTCTGCCCTTGCTCTCTTGCTACACAGTCAACTTGTGACAATGGTTTCACAGAGGAAGAAACTAAGGAAAGTGAGATGAGGGTCTCCAGAGGTGAGGACCAGGGCCCATGTTCTGAAGAAGACATCCACCAAGTTTCCTCGTCAGGCCCCAGGGAGGCAGTGAGTCTAAAGACCCTTCTCCTTGCTTCTCCATGGGAATCAGGAGTCACAGCTCCAAACAGCTAATCGCCCACAGGCTGAACTAGGATTAAGACAAGCTTCCCAGAGAACGGGTGCTGAGCGAGATGAGTCAGCCAGCAGCAACTGGGAGGGCCAGTCGGTCTGGCAGACATGGTGTCCCTCAGCCAGTCTCTGAGTCAGTCAGATGGGGTCTGCTGGTCAGACGACAGTGAGCCGGCTAGCTCACACCCTCCAAGCCTCTCTCTCTCTTCCTGACTTCCTCGTGAGTTTTGAGGCAGCACCCAGGCTTGGATGCACCGCCGTGACATATACCCGTGCATGTTGTGTTGTGTGGCACACAGAGACACACTCAGAGTTAGGCAACACTCAAGCATGCGCTTACCCTGACACACGCACACATGAGCGTGCAAGTCATGACATCCACACCTGTGCACACACACGCCTCCACCACAGCTCACGGCCTCCTTCCCACTATACTTGTGCACTTGGGTTTTCCATTGCTGAGGGGGCTCCTGAGCAAAGGAACCCTCATCCCAACCGTCATTTAAAGGGCTGAGGAAGACTGGGAGTGTCAGTCCTCACCAGTGAAGGTCAACAAGGGAGCAAGGCAGAGCCCACTGCGACCCTGCAAAACCAGGCAGACTGCTGCTCTGTGCACCTCGGGAGGAAGCGATGGGGGGCCACCACTAACCTGGAACACTGGGGACTCCAGTTCTAGTAACTAGGCCACCAATCTTCAATAAAGAGGACTCCGTGGAGCACACCCCCCACCTCTAAGTCCTCCCCACCCAGGGGCCTCTCTTTTACTGCCTCCTCCTCAAGGTTTTGCCTCATGTCGGGCAGATTCGAGGGCCGCAGATCTGTGAGCCCACCCAGAAATGACCATTGCTACCCACCTGACCTCAGGAGTGTCCCAGCATTTCCTCCCCTGTGGGACAAGGTTAATAAGCTTTACGAGAAGAAGGCATGAGCTAGGCACATGGCGCATACCTGTATTCACAGCAGCTCAGGAGGCATAGGCCGGAGGTTCGCAAGTTCAAAGCCAGCCTCAGCAACTCGGTGAGACCCTGACTCTAGGTAAAATACAAAATAGGGCTGGGGATGTGGCTCAGTGGCGGAGCGCCCCTGAGTTCAATCCCCGGTACCCAAAAGAAAAGGAAAAGTGGGCGTGGGGTTTATGTGCCACCTTGTCTAGGGAGAATTTGCAGAGTGAAACTTGACCATCGGCTAGCCTGAGCCCAAGCAGAGGCAAAGGGAAAGGACCGAAGGTCCTGTCACAGTCGGGGATGTTAGTGGTGGGGGCTGGTCCCTCACAGGAATGAGGACCACGGGGAAGGCAAAGAGCCGAAGCCTCAGAAGAACTCCAAGCACCACCTCCAGCCCAAAGATGAAGAGGACCACATGGTGAGGGACACAGGCGGCTCCTAGAACTTGACAGTGGCCTCCCAAGGTGACAGCCGACAAGGACGTGGAGACCTCAGTCTTCTAACCACAAGGAGCTGAGTTCAACCAACAGCCTGAGTGACTGGAGCCTCAGAAAGAGCCCGTCCTCCCCAGAATCCTGATCATGGCGTTGTAAGACCTGAACAGAGACAGCGGAGCCCTTCTGTGTACCTGAACTGCCAAACTGTGACATAATAAATGGGTGTCAATCTAGGCCAGAAGGAAGGGAGGAAGGAGGGAGGAAGGCAGGAGCTTGCTGATTAGGAAAATGGCACTTACCATCCAGAAATGGCCATTCAACAGACCTCTACTGAGCTGCTACCCTGTACTAGGCACCGAGTTCTGAGACCAGTGGAGACAGATGAGGATCCCTCTTGTGAAGCTTCCGTCTGCTGGGAGAAGAGAGTCAAGGAGTCAGGTGGTTCCAAGGGCAGTAGGTGCTATGGAAAAGTAAAGCAGAGAGCTTACCGCTTGTGGCCAGGAGGGTGACTAATGGGATAGCAAAAGTCAGAGAAGTCCCCTCTGATGAGGTGACCTGAATTTATCCTACCACCTCAAGTAGAGGCCACCAACCAGGTGAAGAAAAGAACAGCAGCTTGGGGCAGAGGAAACAGCAAATGCAAAGACCCGGAGCCTGGAATGAGCTGGCCCTAACTTTAAGAAGAAAAGGAAGTTCTGTGAAGCTGAGATCATGTTTTAAAAATAGATGTGAAAAGGCGGGAATGGGTTTTCTTTTTTTGTTTTCAAACTGCATTTGCAGAGAGAGAAAAGGACTAGATTAGGTAGGACATTGTGAGGGCTGTGATAATCAGTTTTCTGCCACTGTAACAAATACCCGAGGTAATCAACGTATAAAGAGGAAAGTTTCTTTCTGCTCATGGTTACAGAGGTCTTCGTGCATGGTGGCTTGGCCCTGTTGCCTTGGGCCTGTGGTGTGGCAGTGCATCAAGACGGCAGCCCCTGGCGAGAGGGAGGTGCTCTTCTGTTGGCAGTTGGGAAGTAGACAGGTACAGGAAGGGGCCAGGCTTCCAATATCCACCCCCCAGGACTCACCCTCCATGACCTCCTCCCTCCCACTGGGCCCCACCTCCTAAGGGTTCGGCATCTCCACCAAGACCCCAGGCTGGACGCCAAGCCTGGACACGGGGCCTCCAGGGGTATTCAAGATCCAGACTGTCACAAGGACCAAATAGTAAGTCTGTAAACTCTAAGGGCTGGGAAGATGGGCCTCTGTTTAGGGGATGGACTGCATCTTAGGAAAGCAGATTTCCAGGTAGGAGTCCCTAGGATGGTAGAAGACACCAGAATAGCTACAGAGCGAAGGCTCAAGGGGTTTCAGCCAACCCTTCCTCACCCAGAACATCCTTAAATGAGGCTCTTAAAGAGGAACCCCCTCCCCGCCCCGCCAGACAAGGACTCCCTGGGAGAGAGAGTCCTGGGGACCAGGAGGCCTTCCCAGTGCCCATGACATCACTGATCTGTGGTTCTAGCACCAGTAGCCCAGGTTTCCCATTTTCTTCACAACTGTCCTGGGCGAGTGTCAACAGCAGACCCTTTAACCTCACATGTCCCTCTCCTGCTTACAACCATGCAAGGATACACTATCCTTGGACCAAAGTCCACAATCCACTCCAGGCCCCTCAGGGCCCTGTATGACCTGATGGCCTTGACAGCCTCATTTCCAAAGCTCTGCTTAGACCCCCAACTCCAGCCAGATGCTGTTCTATTGCACCAAGCTCATTCCTGCCCCAGGGCCTTTGTACCTTCTTTTTCCTCTTTGTGGCAGATTCTCCCATCATACAAAGGTTACCTCCTCCAAAGGGCTGCACCCCCTAGAGCAATCCTTCCCAACTTTTGCCCATCACCTCACTTTGTGTTATTTTGTCTCAAAAGATCTTGTCCTTTGTTTGTTAAGGTGTTATCTGTTGCCCCGACTAAACTATGAGTCTCTTAAGGGCAGGAGTCTCGTTGGTACCTGTCCCTGGGGCCTGGCACAGAGTAAGAGCCCAGGGGACAAATGGATGAACAATGTGCCCAAGGTCATGTGACTATCAGACAAAAGAGGCACCAATACACACCTAGGCCTTCGGCCTTCTAAGTCCAGAGTTTCCTTCTATTCCTCCAATGTCTGCCCGTGTCCTCCCCAGAGACAGGGGAGGGCCCAGCACTCGCCATTTTGCACCCTCAGATTTCTAATTCTCCATGCTCCAGGGTTCCTGGGAGCTCCAGGAGGTAGGACCACCCTGCCCTGGACAGAGGGCTGGGGGAGGACTCAGGTACGGAGACTCCATCCCTCTCGGCCTCACTCTGGCTGTGCGACTTTGGACCGCCCTCCTCTGAGCTTACGTTCCTCATCTGCAAAATGGAAACAGGATGAATTGAATGATCTTCAAGGAATCTTCCAGTTCCAAAGAGAAAGAGATGTTTTTAAATACAGCACACTTACTAAACACCTACTGTACACCACCAGCACATTTTATTCTCACAGCAAACCCATGACCAGGCTCCCGGTCTCTGAAGGATAAAGGGATTTGACAGAGTTGCAAGTTGATCCAGGTCTGCATCACTCCTCCCAGAAACTGCTCTAGAACCTTCACAGCCACTATCCCATGCCTGTAAGGCAGGCCTTCTTCTTGCTCCATCTGAGGGTTTTGTTTAGACAGAAGCCCTCTTGGGCTGCGGGAGTGATTTGCTGCCTCCTGACAATGGAGGTCCTCAGAGCAGCAAGGCTGCCCACCCTGAGGGCCTGGCTGAGCTCAGAGACCCCAAAAGTCTCCAGAGACAGTTAAACCCCAGCTGGGTGACCTTGGGCAAGTTGACCAACCTGAGTCTCCTTATGTATAACAACACAGTGAGGACATTCTTTTTAACTTAGGAGGTGTCGAGATGAATCCAGGAAGTGATGGCACCAAGACAAAATAGAGACTCCAGACTGGGCTCTGGGTGTGAGAATGCAGTGTCAAGGGACCGTGGTGGGCTTTGGGGGGCCTCATCCCAGGCAACTCGAGGCCACTGCAGGAAGTGTCTGAGCAGGGGAGTGATGTGCTGCCAGGGGTATTTTAGGAAGGCTCTCTGGCAGCACGGTACAGGTTGAGTTGGAGGAGCCGCGTGGGGAGTGTGAGCAGCGCTGGTGCCTGGGGAACACTTGCAAAAGAGCCCCCGGCTCCTCCCTGTCTGAGGCTATCTGAGAAATAGAGGCTGGGGATGGAGGTCTCTCCCCAACTCGGGGCCTCTGGCGTCCTCCAGGCCAACTCCAACTGGGCCCTCTTTGAGCTGCATTAGCCTTTTTGGGTCATCATAAAGCACTTGCTGGCTCATGTCCCTTGCCACACCACCCAGCTCAGAGCAGTGCCGACGCTGAGGGTCTGGGATTAGAAGTGGGTCCGCAGGACATCTTGCACCCTCAGATTTCTAATCAGCAATGCCGAGAGAGAAGCATGACAGGTCAGTTCTCCATGCACCGGATTCCTGGGAGCTCCAGGAGGCACGACCACCCTGCCCTGGATAGATAGTCCAGTGCGCTCCCTGCCAGAGAGGTGGGTCCTTCAGGAGAAAATGAGCCAGTCCCCAAGACCCTGTCTGGCCTCAGCTGGGCATCCCTGGCACAGGGCAGAATCAGAGGGTGGAAAGTCTTGCTCAGTCTGAGTCCTGCATCTCTAGAAGGTGGTGTGGAACTTTCCCAGATCACAGACAGGCTGTGCCAGTCGCCCTGCAGTGAGCCCTGGCTTCTCTGGAGCAGGCAACGATAGTGGAAGAGAAGGCACCCACAGGCACCACCTAGGACCCCCAGTCCGTCTCCCTCCATCCCTGTCATTAGCAGAGCCTTGAGACTCAAGCTTCCTTGGGTGCCAGCAAGCTTCCTGGCTGCCCACCCGGATGGTGCTGTTCTAAGCACCCCACCTAGCAGCTGCCTACGGGGTAAACCATCACTGCTATTCATTCAACAAACCATTTATGATGCTTTGTGCTAGGTCTGGGGCATGGTCCTAGGGCCAAAGGGACATTCAGAAACAATTCTGTTCTCCATCAGCCTCTAAGTTGGCTTTGGAGACCACGGAGGTGAAGGGTGATGGGGGAAGATGGTCTTAGGAGTAGGGAGGGTTGGGGGAGTGGGTTTCCTCGACCAGCTGCGGAGTCCCAGGAAGGTTTCTTAGAATCCGCCACACCTGAGGGTGGCCTAGGATATGCAGGACCGGCTGGCGGGGAAGAAGGAGGAGTGACCAGGCAAGGTCAAAGGCTGAGGCATGATGGGAAACCCAGGCATGGGATGGACACTCAGAGGGGTCAACATGCCTGAGCAGGAAGCGTTCCCGGACCACGTGATGCTGGACTGAATGTTGCAGGACATCTAAGCAGACCAGGTGACAGGAGGAGGTCACGCTGCTGCAGGCAAAGGAAGCAGGCGCTACACAAGAGACAAGAAAGAGCGGGGTTCTTCTGGGAACTGCAAATGTGTTATCAGGACCAAAGGAGAAGAGGGGTATCAGACCCTCTGAGGGTGGTGCCAACAGGGGGTGCTTCTGGCAGCAATGAATAGAACACATGAGCTTCCTTCCTCCCCTCACGGAAAATCTGTTTCAGTAGGGAAGGCAAATAAAAAAAAAAAAAAAAAAAAAAAAAAAACATGCCAACAAATATATTTAAGCAAAGATAAAATAATTTCAGACAGTAGCAAGTGCCACAAAAACCAGGAAACAGTGGAATGTGATAGGAAGTGACATCTTGTTTTGAAATAGAGTGAACAGGGAAGGCCACTTTAATGACCTCTCATCTGAGCCAGAATGTGAATACCAAGAAGGAGCTTCCCAAGGAAAGATGTGGGGAAAGTGTCTTCTAGGCAGAGGCACAGCAAGCGCAGAGGTGCTGAGACAGGAATAAGCTTGGCAGCTCAAGGCAGACAAGGAGTCCAAGCACCTGGAGTAAAATGAGTGAGGGGAGAGGGAAGGGCAGAAAGAAGAGGGGTTCAGTTCACATGGGGCCTCAGAGACCCAGGAAATGACTCTGAATTTTATTCTGTGGTAGTTTTATTCTAAGTTAATGGAGACTTTTAAACAAACCTGCCTTCTTCTAATTTATGAGGATTTTTTTTTTTTTTTAAGATTCTTCCACCTGTCACAGGGAGACTGTGTTGGTGTGTGTTTTAATGCCAACCAGTATTGCTGTGTATGCTGCAATGACACCCACATTTCAGCAGGTGTAAACAGAGAACGCATTCATTAGCTTTCTTATTGGGTGATACAGACTTGTCTGCTGTCACCAGCCATCCCCAGGAGATGTCACCCATGCCATCAGCCATGGGTGTCTGTGGTTCAAAGCCATGTCCTCAAGTGATGACTAGTGGGCCATGAGTCAGGTCAGGGACTGGACTTACAATCCCACAGGAATGCTCTGGACATCAATGTGTATCTTGCTGGGACTGTTCCCCCCAAAGTCCAGAATATTCCTTGGACCAAGCTGCTGATCCCTCATCTCATGCATAGAAACTCGTGTGTGCAGCTGAGCCCCCTGTTAGATCTGGAGGTGCAAAGACAGATCTGACTCCACCGTGAGGAGCCCCAGGTCTGAAGGGGGAGACCACACAGAGCAGAGACCCCTGAGTGTAGGGTGGCTGCTCCTCAGGAAAAGGCACCACCTCCCCCGGGCGGCCCTGTCAGGGAGGAGTGAGGGGGGGCTCTGACCTGGGTCCTGATTGGGGTCATAAGAGGAGAAGCCAGGCTTTGGAGCTGGAGCTGGACTCACCTGAGTTTGTGTCTTGGTTTATCAGCTTTATGATCTTTTGAGGGGGGCGGGGGAGGGACTGGGGGTTGAACTCAGGGGCACTCAACCACTGAGCCACATCCCAGCCCTATCTTCTATTTTATTTAGAGACAGAGTCTCACTGAGTTGCTCAGTGCCTCCCTTTTCCTGAGGCTGGCTTGGAACTCACGATCCTCCTGCCTGTGCCTCTGGAGCCACTAGGATTACAGGCGTGCACCACCGCGCCGGGATCTAACTGTATGATCTTGAGCAAATCCCTCGACCTTTCCAAGACTCCCTCTCCCCTTGGGAGCTCCCTTCTGGCCCTGTCCCAGCCATCAGGTGACAGGGCAGGAATTAAGCAGCATCCGGTGGGCTATCGGTCAACCTCATTCCCCCTCCTGGAACATTCGTAGAACTGTTCCTTTGGGGGAGCCCACCATGTGACTAAACACCAGAAGCAGGTAGTTCTGCGTGACGTCTGGGCCATTGAATCAGGAGTCCCACTGCACAAAGGGGCCACGTATGCAGATGTCATCCTTGGAAACATGCAGGTCATGCAGAGGCCCTCAGCCACTGCGTCGGGATATGTCCGTGGAGTGACGCATCATGAGCACGGGGCCTGCTGGTGCTGCTCATTAAAATACCAAGGGCTGTCAGTGAGGGTTGTTTTTTAGAAAATTAGAGTGGATCCCAAGATCTCCCTGTAATGCTGTCATACTCAGGGTGGTCTAACATCTGCAAGATGTGGGGCTCTGGGACAAGAAGAGGGAGCGGTCACCCGTGCTGCTCACATCATTTGGGAGGGCTCCATGGCAGGGAGCAGATGAGGGGTGACACTGGGATTGGCCTTGAAGAAAAGGCAGGTGTGGACCCCTGGGAAGAGCGAGCCTGGCAGGAGGGTGAGTGGGCGAGAGGCAGAAGCAGAAGGGCTCACAGCCTCCCGAGGTGCTGTTCTGGGCCAGGGTTTTCTGAAAGTAGGAGGGCAGCCAGAGCGTCCGTCGGAAAGGTAGACCAGGTCACTCTGAGCTGGGTCTTGATTGCCAGGGTTGGGAGTTGAGCGTTTTCTTAGAACGCCCCTTCCCTGGGTGTTTTACTACATCAAAAGGTTCACGATCAAGTAAGTTCTAGAAATGTCACACGCTGTGCTGCCTCTCTGAGAATCACAGTCCACAACAGCACATTAAAGGCCCGGAGAAGTCCTGGAGGGGAATCGGCTTGGCTTCATTTGGCCAGTCCCCACTCGCTTGACCACAGGCCCCTTTGTCCTCAGAACCTCTGCGAACACCCGCACAGCCCACTCTGGGAATGCTGTGGGGAGCCAGGGCTGCCGGCTGGGTCAGAGCCAGGAGTCAGCTCCCTGCGAGGGAGGGAACAGAGGTGAAGCCAAGAGCAGCAGGCGGAGGGGCAGGAAGGGAGAGAGGGGAGCTGGGGCGGGCAGGAGACATACCAGGAAGGGGGTCCACACATGGTACTGGAGTTACGTTTAAGAAACTGGAAAGATGGTAAAGCTGTTGCTCATGGCAGGTCTGGTCGGAAGTGAATGAATCCAATTTGGGGCATCTTGCATGTTAGAAGCCTATGACAAGTGGCACTCTGGAGACCATAAGCCTGTCTTCCTGTCTCCCTGAAGACTGGAAGCAACCTCCTCTGCTTTGAGTTAAGAAGATACTTAATGAAACACACCAGTGCGGTTCGTTCACTCATTTCTTTGGTTAGCATTTGTTCTGTCTGCCCTGGGCCAGGCCAAAGCCCGGCCTATATCTCAAACATGACTCTGTCCTCTCAGGGACAGGTCACCAGGCAGGGAGATAAAGGGCCATGGTGAAGCTTGTACAAAACTCTAATAAGGCAGGGACCAGCTGTGCCCAGAGGGGGTGCCATGTGTCCTGTATTATACAATCACAAGAGGAGAAAGGGTATCGCAGACAGAGACACATGCAGCTCAGAGGTGCAAAGGAGGGTTTGGAGAAAAGATGACACGGCACAAGGGAGATTCCCATCACAATAAATCACATCATAGACTGGGCCTCAGTTAGCCAATCTGTGACATGGGTGTACCAGTCACTTCATTGCAAAGTCCACAGAGGAATGACTGTAGACCCTCCCTCCTTCATGTGCCAGCCACGGGGACCACAGAGAGGAATAAGACCAAGGTGAGCTCCTTCATGCCCCTGGCATGGAGTATCTATTTTCTTCCCTCTGGAGCTCAGGAGGTGTGTTGTTGGATCCAAGCCAGGCTTGTCCTCAGCTCCCAGGGGCCAGGTTCCAGATGTGCGTGTCTGGCAGCCACTCTGCGGTCCTGGCTCCAGTCTGAGGATCCGTGGGCCGCGCGAGAAGAGCAGATGTATTTTGACAAGGCTGCCACAGCTCCGGCAGCATCCTGAGTCAAAATAAGCCCTTCTCTTGGGCAGCCCCTGGGACGGCTATTTCTGCACCACATTCTTTTTTTTTTTTTTTCCACACAGGGGGCTGAGCAGCGATGATTTCAGCTAAAAACAGAAGCTGCCTCAGCTGGAACCCACAATATTCCCCTCAACAACAGACACATCCGTGCAAAACTGTCATGAACTCAGGAAGTCTTTCGTGTGGGCTCAAACTCCGCATTTCCCCTGAGGACAGTCAGTCCAACCCCATGAGCACTCTCATAACCTTCCAACCCCAGAGAGTTAGAGAGAATCAAAAGAAATCTTTACATATGTCTGAATAGTCACCTATGACAAAGGTTTTGTGTTTGGGGGTTTTGTTTTGTTTTGTTTTTTGGTTTGTTTGTTTGTTTGTTTTTTGCCAAGACAGTCACTTGGGGAGATGCCTGCTATTATGCCCATTTTAAAGATAAACAAACTAAGGCTTAGAGGAGACCTGACCCTGGAGAGAATGGAGGAGAGAAGATGTGAGCACACAACTGTCAGACTTTCTTTGTCTGGAAAAAAAGAGCCTGCAAGAGAGGAAATGGAATTGAGTAAAGGTGGCTGTGAGGGTTCTCAATTTGATCAGATCAAGACTGAAGGGCAGGAGTCACCTGCTCTCAGTGTTAGCAGTAGCATCTTATTTTACTCTTCTGAATGACCTTGGGAATAGGAACTGCTAGCCCATTTTCTGGATGGGGAAACTGAGAATCCAAGTGATAGAACATCTCCTTTGTATCATGTATACTTCCCAAGCATCCTGAGGGATTTATTCTTGTTCTTCAGGTCTTTCATACGGGTACTTTAGCTGAATCCATGAGAAGGTCTCAATTAGTGTGTCCTTAATACCTCTGCCACACTAGCTCTCTGCCTCCAGCAACTCAAGGGCTAGCCTCAGACCAGGGCCAGTCAGGCCTTCCCGGCACAGAGCCAGATATTAACAGTGTTTCCGTCTCTGCATTCATGTGCGTTGTCCCCTCCTATTACCAATAGAACCGGTTCGCTGGTTTAAAGTTGTCCTCTGGGGTCTCTTTTTTGAATAAATGCACTGAAGGGTTTTATTTTGCAAGTGAGTGAAATTAGAGAGAAATGATAGTCAATAGCACAGGTGGCACGTAGCTGTGGCAAAAACCACGGAGGTGCTACTCCAGGGTGTGAAGCTGGGAACACACCGCTGCTCACCTGGGGCCAGGCCCCAGGGCCAGCCTCAGAGGGTTGGACCCCTGAGAAACTGGCTCAATGCCCCTCCTCCAGGGAGCTGCGGGGTCTGCTCCTCTTCTACCTCTGAGCGCATGCGGGGCTCCGCTGCCCACAGCACCAGCCTTGGCCCCACCACCAGGCATCTGCTGCCCGAGCCAAGCAGCCCAGGAACTGTTCACAAGTCTCTGAGCTCCAGGGCCAGATATGCTGGGCGATGGGGAGGGCATGAGTCCAAGATTATGCACAGGGTAAAATCATGAAAAAAGAAACTTGGAACCAACCATAAAAGCCCACAGAACACAGAGGCAAAGGTCCACAGGAGCCCCTTTCTCCCCAGTACCCAAGCTCAGAGCCTCCCCGGGGAGACCAGAAAGATCAAAGGTTCTAGAGTCACTCTTCGAGAGCCCAAATCCCAGCTGCTTTTTACTCTGAGTGATCTTGAGCGAGCGAGTGGCTGCACGTTCGGCTCAGTCTCCTCTCTAGAGTGGATCCTCAGGGTGACCACATCCCAGGTTGCCAGGAGAATTCATGCAGGTGGAGAACCTTCAGCAGCCCTGGCACGTGGCCTGCACCCCATGCATGGTACCCATTAATCCACGTCAGGCCCTGGCGAGGCAATTTACCGAAGCCTGGCCTCAGCCCTGCAAAGTGGGCTCAGAGAGGTGCAAAGCCTTGCTCTAGATCATACAGCAAGGAAGTGCTGAGGCGCTGAGGCGCACCTAGGAGCCCAGGCTCCCTTTCTCCAGCAATCTGAGCTCTTGCCTACTCTACACTCCCTGCCCCTGAGGCGTTCCTTCACGTCACATCTCCTCCCTTCTTTGATTGCTCACCAAAAAGACTCCTCCTTTCAACAGGGACAGCCAGGCCTCCATCTGCTGAGTCAACCAAATTGCTCCTTCCAGCATCCCAGACTTTCTGCTCTCCTTGGCTTCTTCCAATCCAGTCTAGCACGGACCCGCCTAAGTCACTCAGAAAATGAGGACTCTTCTGATTGCACGAGACAGACACCCAGTTCAAACAGGCAGAGCAGAAAGAGCCAACTCGAGCCTCAGTTTTCCCTTAAGTACAATGGGTTCATAGTAGTGCATATGATGCGGCTGATGTGAGGGTTCAATGAGGCGATGCATGTTAAAGCCTCAGAACTGAACCTGGCAGATGGTAAGTGACCAGTGATTGTGGACGACTATTAAAGGGATGACGGCCAGAGACACTGGCCTATCTTCAAAGAACTCACTGGTAGGAAAAACCATACCTATGAAAACTCAGGTAAGGCAGCATCCGAGGTCACAGGGAGCTCACGATCCAGTAGAGCAAGAAGGGATTCTGCAGGGTCGGAATGATCCGGTGCTGCAGGCAAACAGGTGTCCGGCCATCCAGGGCCACAGAGGGAGTGAAAAAAATCACACGATTCATTTACTCAGCAAACATTTACCAGGTGCCCACCACGGGCCAGGCGCTGGGCCAGAGCATCGGGGCTGCAGCATCAGGCAGACAGACGTCACCTCGGCCCTCCTGGGACTCCCACCCAGTGGAAGAGATAAACCTAGAACAAATAATTATTGAAGTTCAGTCAAGCTAAGAAAAATTGTATTATGCCACAAAAAGGTCCACAATGACACAGTTTAGTCTGGAGGTAGAGCCAGCAAAGGCTTTTTCCCCGAGGAGGCGGGATTTAGAGGGATGAGAAAATAGCGAGGAGGACTGTGGGAGGAGACTTGGAGAGCAGACATCACAGAATCTAAATTACGGTTTCACCCCCAGGACTAAACAGAGGGTGAAATCAGCCTTCTACCCTAAGGCACAACAATCAAGGCACAGCCTAGAGTCAAAACGCCTGGGGTCTAATCCCAGCTTTGCCACACGCTAGCTGTGACACCAAAGCCAAAGTAATCTCTCTTAGCCCCGGTTCCCTCATCTGAATAATGAACACAATGTCAGCTACCTCACTGGATTAAGTAAAATAACAAAGATGGGGTACCTAGCATAATGCCAGTAAATCCCATTTTAGATTTAAGTGATAGAAAAATAAATAAAAATTGTTTAAGGAAAAAAAGGAACTGAAGAATTCAAGGGATGAATAGATTTCAGGAAGGGCTTGATCCAGCAGCTCAAGCCATATCACCAGGTTTAGTCACTTTCTGCTTATCTTCAGCTTGGCTTTCCTCTTGATCAGGCTCCTTCTATACTTGTTGCCCTGAAGCACTGGGCTCACACTTTCCCAGTCCAGTAACCCCAACAGAAAGAAAACTTGTCTAGTATTTCCAGAACAAGCCTCATGATTGAGTCTCATGGGACTTATCTTAGGTCACCTGTCCATCCTAAATCCTAGACCTAGAGTGTCTGCCAATCCCTTGAGCTTGAGGGAAGGGGGATTCAACTCTATCCAAACTACATGGCCAGAGAACATGGGAAGGGTGATTTCCCCAAAGGAATATTAAGGTCTATGAGAAGAAAGACTTCAGGATCAAATAAGATTCCTGTGTCTACCACAGCCATTTGTCCTAGCCCATTTTCTGTTGCTAAAACAAAATACATGAGACTGGGCAATTTATAAGCAGCAGAGGTTTAGTTTGGATCATAGCTCAGCAGTCTGGGAAGTCCAAGAGCAGGACAACCTCATCTGCTCAGCTTCTGGTGAGGTCTTATGCTGCTTCTGGTGACAGTCTCATGCTGCTGCAATTGGTGGCAGAGGGCGAAAGGGGCATGAGGAAGAGGAAAAACATGAGGGGAAGCCTTATTTATAACCACCCGCTCTCACGGCAACTAATCCAGTCTTTTGAGAGGGAGAACTCACAGGAGCGAGGCGTCGGTCCATCCATCAGTGCACCCCACGACCCACGCCTCCCGTCAGGCCCCAGCTCCCAGGGCTGCGCATTGAGGAACTAAGGTTCCAACACATGAACCTGTGGAGGACACAAATCCTAGCAGAATTCCCCCGACACAGGACAGATGTACGAGACCACTCAGTGGCACGCCATCAGTCTGAGTAACCACCGGGTGCCACCTTATCCTACACCCAACTGGAGTGAGTCCCAGCTCCCACTCAGAAGAACAGGCTAAGAGTGCAAATTCCAGGCCAAGGCAGCCTGGATGCAAATCCTTCGTGGAACCTTCTAGCTGTGTGACCTTAGCACATCTCCTGTCCTTTCTCTGCCTCTTTCCTAGTCTAGAAAATGAGCATAACCACAGGACTCACCTCATAAGGTTGTTGTGCAGCTTAAATGTGTGCGTGTGTGTGTGTAGTTCATGTAAGACTCATTTCATTAAGCCCCCTACTGTGTGCTTCACCTTCAGCCAAGAACTCACCTAATCTTCATCATAGACATTAGTTATTGTGCCCCTGCATTTTAGATGAGAAAACGGAGGCTCAGAGAGGTTCAGTGATGTGCTTAAGGTCACCGAGCTAGTGAATGACCAAGCCAGTGCCCAGCCCTAGGCCTTCAGATGTGTCCTCTGTGTTCCTGCCATGCTCTGCGTGGAGCCATGCCGGGGAATCTAACAACCCAGCAGCCCAAGTCCAAAGAGAGAGCAGGTTTCCAAGGAGAAGGAGGAGAGGTGTTGGGAACATGCAGTTATTTACAGGATGCTGTGTGGGTTGCTGCATGCAGGAGGGAGCTGTCCTGAGGTGAGCAGGGAGGGGGATGTGCTGGGTCCTCAGTTTCCTCATCTACAGAACAGAGGTGACGAGGGCAGCCTCGGGGAGAGCCGGTTGATGGGAGGGAATGGCACATGCACGCTGCCCCGCACCACTGCTCATGCGCAGTGGATTCTTGCAGCAGAGGTCGGGGCAGGGAAATCAGGTAGCCGTGGTCTACATCATAGGTGCCAGGACCTGACCCCAGGAACTGTGGGCCTCAGTTTCCCCAGAAGTGAGAGAAAAACCTGCCTGGATTCTTAATGGAAGCCCTCAGTTCTCCCAGAATGGCTATTTGTTAAGGAAATTGGGCTAATGAAATCAGGGTGTTTGGGAGTAGGCACAGAGAACCCACGGGGGGCTTGGCCTCCTGTGGCTCCCATTCCAATCTGATAATATCCAGGCCTCTCATTAGAGCTGGCAAGGTCCCACATGACCTTGGTTCCTATCACACTTCTGCCACCTGGGTTCCATTCTGGGAACAGGCTCAGGGAGTGACCTTCAGACCAAGCCTTCTGCACCAGTTCTTCACATTCAGCCAAGAACTTATGCACAGCCTTCATCTAATCTTCCTCATAGACATTAGTTACTGTGCCCCTCTTCCTGTCCTTCAGACTAAGAATGAAGGAAGCTTTCTTTCTTGGACCTTCCTGCTCCCTATTCTTTCTCCCACATGTGGTTTTATTTCTTTAGAGCACTCACCACAATGAGTGACCTATCTTTTCCTTTGCTCATTGTCTGTCCACTCCGCTAGAAACGCTCCATGAGGCGAGATCCTCCTGCACCTCACTCCATATTCCAGGTCCAAGGCACGCCTGGCCCAAAGCAGGTGTTTGAGAGACACTGTTATATGAATGCATAGTTGCGGATCTTCCCAGGCACGGGTGGGATGGTTAATTCCAGCTGCTGTTCACTGCATTCTCCCAGGTCCTGTGCATGCTATTTCAGGCCAGCAATGTGCCCACAAGGAAAGCATCTGTACCCCACTTTGCAAATGAGGAAACTGAGGCACAGAAGGGTATTTACATGCCCAAAGTCACACGGTGGAGACATGGGAAAGTCCAAATAGGAATCCAAAGCCCCTTCTGTTCAGCCACACCCTGGGAAGAAAAGCTTTGAAGAATAACATATGACAGGCGGTAAGACAAGTTTCTTGGAAAGACATGTGTGTAGGTGCAGAGTGCTGGGGACCAGAGTTATGAGGTGTGCTCTGCGGTGAAGAGGACAGAGCACATCCACATCCGGTTTCTCTCTCTTCCTGAGTATGAGCAGCACCACCCTTCCCAGCCCCTTGCAGGGGGTGGGCCCAAGGTGCTAAGTCTGACTAATGAATGGTGAACAGAAACTGGCAAGGAACATGGACCACTCCTTCTGGGTCCTCCGATAATAATAATATATAATAATAATAATAACAATAATGTAGGGATAAGGCCAATCCCGACAGCAGGGTGCAGCTCCCTAGGCCAGCGCCTGTGGGGAGCCATTACCACCTGAAGGGCAGGGAGGGAGTGGCAACCAAGATCTGAGATCATACGTGTGTGGAAGGGACCATTGGACAGGAAACATGACCTTCAGCAGAAGGACCTTTGATCATGCCCTCTTGCTTTCCTCTAATCCCTGCCGGTTGGGTTTTTCTGATAAAACCCAACCGGAAGCCCGAGGACAGAGCAAGCCTGTTGATGGTGGCCTGCCTCCTGGGTATAAAGCAGGACAGGGATGGGGGAGAGAGGAATCAGAGGAAGAAACAGAAAGTAGCTGCAAGGTCACCACCCAGCATGGGAACCTTGGTTCCCTCTTCCTACCACAATGCCTCTAGATGGTGGCATCACAGAGGAGCCACTTTGAGTCCCACTAACTCTGCACACAGCTTCCCTCCTCCCACCACAGCATTGCATGGTCTGAACATTACAGTGGGAAACGATAAAAAAAAAAAAAAACGCAAAAACAACAAGCTAAGGAGAGAGATCTGAGAGGCTACCGAAAAGCCAAAGACATCACTGGGACAAGTGGTGACTTGGAATCAAGAGGCCCCATTCAAGGCCGAGAGGCCTCCAAAAGTCACCTTGGGAAGGTCTCTAAGACCAAGAATAAGAGATCTTTCAAATGCATCAAATTGAAAAGAGGTCAGAAGAAGTCCCAGCAAGATAGATACTCGATGATCGCAGTTCTCGGGGAGAGCACAGCAATGAAAAAGAGGTGTACAGAAGATCTGAAGAAACCTCCGTCTCAGCCTCACTGAGGAGGACCTCGGGGAAATTCCCGCTCCCAAACTGTCTTTTGGAAGTAGGGGCGCCAAAGGCACTGCTCTCTCAGCAAATGTTCTAACTCCAGTTGACACACTAGATGCAGACAAATCGCTAGGAATGGATGGCACCCACCCAAGAATGCTAATGCCACTCAAGGGTGAAATTGCAGAACTGTTGGCCAAAACTATGTGCATGTTCCAGGGGATGTGGATCTGTGGATATGAAGTTTTAACTCTGACAAAGCTTTGAGTAAGAACTGACATCGCCAGCTTCTTCTCAGACTTCAGTCAACATGACCATGGGGACTAAGTTGCAGTAGGTGAGGAGGTGGCTTGGAGATGAACAATGATTGAGTCCCTTCTTGAAATGAAAGGATATTATATGGTGGGTCCTTCCGGGGTCAGAAGCTGCCTGATGAAAAGTTCTCCGAGAGAAGGAATGCACAGCTCTGAGACGACAGATCCCTGCTGGTCTCTTCCAGGTAGCTAAAACAAAACTTAGTTCAAAGCTATAAAAGTCAAACAGTGGATTTATTGGCTCGCTCAAGTGTGAAATGCATGAATGGATAAGGCTGAAAAGGATCCGGGTCCTCCAACACCATCATTAGGTCATCAGGGATGTATCTCCTACCCTTCCATTAGCTCTGTGCTTGTCTGTGTTGGCATCACCACCAGGCAGGCTCTCCTGGAGGGTGGCGAAATCACCAGATCCTCAGGACCCTATTCTGCCAGCCCTGCAAAAATCCCACAGAAATAGTCTATTTCCCATTGGTTCCAGCTAAAGTCCCAAGCTGATTCCTATTAGCTTAGCTTGTGTCACTTGCCATGCCAGAGCTAATCGCTACGGCCAGTTGGACACCCAATGCTCTGATTAACTGGTAATGGGATCTGTTGCCCACCCACAGAAGTGGGGCACAGAGGCAGCCCAACCCCAAATCATGAAGTCTGAACATGGGGAAAGAAAGGGACTCCAAAGAGATACTGGATCTAACAGCTCAAAAATGCATTACTACTACAGCGAGTGACAGCAAAAACTTCCCAAAGTCAAAATTCCACTATGATGGGGCCTAAGTATGCAAGGAACTCATGTATCTGTGTGTGTGGACTTAGAACTGCAGAAAAGCTTTGGGACGGGCAAATGCAAGATTTAAAAACAGATTACCAGAGTTGTTGTGGTGTTCTATGGCCCAGGGTTACAGTTTGTATATGAGATTTCCTCCTAAAGCTCCTGTGTTAAAGCTGGAATATTGAGAGGTGAGATGATTAGATTATGAGAGCTGAGACTCAATCTGTTCATCCTAGTTTGAATGGACTAACTGGATGGTAACAATAGGCAGGGGAGGTGAGACTGGAGGAGGTGGGTCACTGGGGGCATGCTCTGAGGGGTTCATCTTCCCTGTGGCTCCCTATTCTTTTGCTCTCTGCTTCTGACCGCCATAAGCTGAGCAGTTTCCCTCTGCTGCACTCTTCGGCCATGATGTTCCACCTCACCTCAGGCCCAGAGTGATGGAACTGGCCAACCATGGACTGGACCTCTGAAACCATGAGCCCCAAATAAGTTTTTCCTCCTTCAAGTTGTCCTTGCCAGGTATTTCAACAACAACAAAAAAAAAATGAACACACCCAGCAAGGAGCCTGGGTCTGCAGATCCCTCTCCTGAGATGGGAACTTCAAGACAAGCCATTTCAACCCACACAAATAGCATAATACCTGGAAATAATTTAATTGTTTGCAATCAGAAAAGCCTTGGGTTTCACACTGGTGATTAGAGATGTGCAAAATATGATCCTTGCCTTCAAGCAGCTTATATCCAGAAAGAGGAGACAAGCACAGAGGGGTAAATTGAGAAAGGAACCAACAAACATCAGAGGGAGGGCTGTTTGGGAGAAGAGTAGCCGTGAACAGGCTGGGAAGGGAGCTGGAGTCAGACGGAGGGAGGCCCTCGTGGGTTTGGACTGGATGCTGCAGGCAAGGGTGAGTCATGAAGGCTTTTGAGCATGGGAGTGACCTGAGCTGGATGAAGCTTCCTCATCTTAAGAGAGCCTGATGAGGCCCAGTGGAAAGTCACAGGCAGGATCAAAGGGCTGGCAACGGGCCTGGGCCTGTGGAGGGGAACGGGAGAGTGACGACTGGAAAGTCGAAGGCAGGGAGCCTGGATCAAAGTCAGCCAGGAGAGCACATCATGCTTCCTGCACAGGACCGAGGCAGGGAGGATGAGGCACTGGGAAGTCAAAGGGAAGGTGGCTTTGTTCATCTCCCATGGGAAGAGGCGAATGCTTCTCCCGCACATAAAATCATTTATATAACTGTGACCACCCCGCTCCCAAGAGGGGGTGTAGTCTGGAAATGGAGAATAAATCACTTACCAAAAGCTTCCAGAAGAGTCCCTGTGACATCACAAAGAAAGGCTAAGAGCCACTGCTGGGTGTTCATTTATTGAACAACCACTTTCTGAGGGCCTGTCTTGAAATCTGAAGCGAGGGACATAAAGCAGGTATCCCTTTTTCTTATTCTGTCTTAGCCCTCATCTCCTTTTAGAATCACCCTGTTCCCCGTGTGTTGCCTGGGTTCAATTCCTCTAGTAGATGAGATAGAAATTTGTACTCTGCTTTCACCATGGTGTGCTGGCACCTAGAGAAACGCTGGCATATAATAGATGCTCAGTACATACAGTCACCCCTGGGTACTCAGGAGGCTGGCTCTAGGAATCCCTTCCCCAATGAAACCACAGAGGCTTGAGTCCCTTATATAAATACCACAGCATTACATTGACCTACTGCTCATCCTCCCATATATTTTAATAATCTCCAGCTGACTTAAAAATACAATGCAAATACTATGTAAATAGTTGTTATATTGTTTAGGGAATAATGACAAGAAAAAAGTCTATACATGTTCAGTACAAATGCAATGTTTTCCAAATATTTTTGATCCATGGTTGGTTGAATCGAGGATGAAGAACCTGTAGACACAGAGGGCAGGCTGTGTTTCATCTGGATCACATGACCTGGGCTAAGCCAATCAGTGCGTGTGATCCCCCTGGCTCCAAAGAATATGCACAGGTTCTATGCAAATACTACACCACTTTATACAAGGGACTTGAGCATCCAAGGATATTGGTATCTGCAAGGATCCTGGAACCAATCCCCCGCAGATACTGAGGGACAACTATACACAGATGGGCTTCTCCAAGCCAGTGTCACACGAGGGAGGAGTGGGTGCTGGGTGGCAAAATAAGCTGTGACCACCATGTGTTTTAAAAAGAAGAGTGATGCAATCATATGTATGTTATAGAAAGCCACGATTCTCCTACAAATCTGAAAGCCAGTTAGAAATTAGAAGGCAAGAGCAGAGGCAGACACACTGGTTAGAAACTGGTAGTAAGAGCCAGGCTGAGCTGGAGTTGAGCAACGGACTGTCACAGAGGGGGGTTTCTTATGTAAGACCTGAAGACATCACTCTGGGGCTTTGACCTACAGCCGCCACCACTTTCTTCAGACTTGGAACCTATTAAAGACCAGTCCCTAGCAAGTCCCCCTATAGGATATGAGTGTCACCCAAACTCTAGAACCAGTTATCCTTAAGCTGCAGACCCAGGCTTGGCTTCCAGGAAATCACCCAACCCCCACTTTGGAAATATTGCCTCCTGCAGATACACACCAACGCCAAGTGCTGATTCCCTTGCTTCTTGGCTGTGTTACTCTGAACAAGATGCTTAACCTCTCTAAGTCTGAATGTTTTATTTGAATATGAAGTGGATGTAATGACATTTAAGGTAATGTAGACACAGGAGTGGGGATTAAATCAGATAAAGAGTATGAATCACTTATCTTAGTGAAGAGCTCAGTAAATGAAAATTCTTTGTTCTGTAGCCCCTTGAAGCTTTTCCCTGGCTTCATCTTCCCAAGACCTCTCCAACCCTTGTTTTCTTGCCAAATAAAAGGGGGTTTGGCTTTGTTTTGTTTTGTTGCCAGAAAGAAACAACTGGAGGTTGAGTAGCACAGAACAGCCATTTTTAGATTTGTGGGTGGAAAATTCCTCCTGTTCTTGGTCCTGAAGCCTAAGCCCTCCCTGGACTTCCTTCAGGTGGGCTCCCATTTAGGGAAGCAATACCCCAGTGTCTTGTGCTGGAGAAGAAGAGGGAAGGGGAAAAAAATGTAAAGAAGAAAAGCGTCTTTCCCATTTTTCTCCAATTTTTAAAATCTTTTCCTTCTCATTCCAACTTAAACTCAGGGAAATGACAGAGTTCTTTGGTCAAGAAGGTCCTAAAGGAGTCTTTGTCTGATGGTCACACTGTCCCAGACTCCAGAAGAGAATACGATGCCTTGCGGGTGTGGGAGGGAAACAGAATTAATGCTTGCTAGGACCCAGCTGCCTCCCAGCTCCCTGGCAGGTAGGTAGGGATCATTGTCCTGTTTGCACTGATAAAAAAAAACTGAATCTCAGAGAAAAGTCACACCCACCCTAGTCACATAGCCAGGAAGGGATAGAGTGCTTCCGAGATTTAACCCCACATCCCTAGGTGGCACAGCCAACCCCCTCTCCTCCAGGAAACTTCTGAGATGACTTGGATGGCCCCGGAGCTTGGGTGCCTCGAGAGCAGGCGCCGGCTGCCCCTACCCATTCCCTGCTTGGAGCTTCCCCTTCCATCTGGCTTGCAAGCTGTGTGTATTTGATTCTCCGCCTTGGAGCTCCCTCTTCACTAGGACAGCACTTAGCGTGTGTATTATCGTGGACTGTTTGCGGGCATCTCTCCCCCGCTTGCTTCTGAGAGTCTCGGATCTGAAAAGATCTTGAGAGTGTGAATCGGTGCATGTGTTATCTCACTCTCAATGGAGTATTTATTTGCTTCTCTCGCAGTGGAACAAAGAGGGGGAAAGAGAAACTCCAAAATTCTTAAACCTTTGTGTGCACTGAAGAGTGCCCGGCATGTTATAGCCCTACATACATGTTTGATGAATGAATAAGTGTGTGAAAAATACCTACCACAAAGAAACTTGGGGGCTGGATGCTGAGTTATGCCAGGAAAGAATATTTACCTAGGAGTTAGAAGTTTCATGATCTTTTTTAAAAAATATTTTTTAGTTGTAGATGGACACAATATCTTTATTTATTTATTCTTATGTGGTGCTGAGAATTGAACCCAGTGCCTCACCCGTGCTAGGCAAGTGCTCCACCACTGAGCCACAATCCCAGCCCCAGAAGTTTCATGCTCTTGCTATGTAACCTTGAGAGAACCTCTTCCCCTTTTAGGGCCTGTTTCCCCATCTGTACTAGATGAACTTTTCTATGTTATGCAAGTTTCATTGTCTTCCTTCATTCTTTCCCCCTAAAAACGAATACACGCACGCGCGCACACACACACACTCGCTATCAATCTCTAAAATAGCTGTTTCCCTTGGCATTCTCTCTCTCTTTCATTTCCTTGACCAGAGGCCCCATGAGCTTATTAACCTCTGTTGTCCATGTTCCTCAATATTCCTGCTTCAGTAAGACAGCAATAATGTCCTCTCAAATTCATTTTATCAAAGAGCAAGATCTGTTTTGTGAGCCAGTGTGTGCTGAACCTAAATGGAAAGTAGAAGTCATTTCCTGCTCACCCGCCCTGTAAATGCAGGGGTTCTGCCGGCTGCCTTTGCACCAATATGGAAAGAACATCTATCTTCACAAATGTAGGCGACACTATGGAGACAGCCTTTCAAGGGACAGGGTGAAAGCCTTCCATTCCAAAAGAAGTATGGAAGCCAAAAAATAAAAGTTTTCCTCCTAGAATGGGAACAAAGTCACACTCCAGGGTCACTTTCAACTCTACAATTCTAGACATTGAGATTCTTGCAATTGAAGATTCTGAAGTGTGAGTGAATATGTGTCATTGGTCAATTCTAAACTTCTGTTAATCCTAAAATATTCCGATTCTGTGATCTCATTTTTCTGTAAGACAAGAGCCCAGGATCAGAGGATTCTCAGCATCCACAGATTCAAGGCGAGAGCTTTGCAACCAATAGATGAGTCCGAAATGCCTGGGAATCTGGGGAGAAGATGCAAATTCCTGGGCTGCCATCTCAGATCCTTCCGTTTGCTTCATGTGGGATGAAGCCCAAGGATCTGCAATTTTTAACAAGTCCCCCACTCCAGTGGTTTGAGTAGGAGTGGGCCACTCTGACATATAATGCTGTGGGAAGCCTGTAATTCTGTGATTCTAAATGTGATTCTGAAATGGCCTTTTGCTTTTGATTCTAGTATTCTGCAAGTCTTTATTCTATTTCCATGTGCCTAAAGAAAGCCTTTTAAGGTGTAAAGACTAGCTTTCTGAGCATGTGTTTTACAGGGGGAGGAAAAAGGGGGCCAAGTACCTCAATGCCCCAATGAAGGGGCACTCAGCAAACCTTGATGCTGCATCGATGGTGCTGGAGCAAGTCCAGAGCTAAGGATCAGAAATGTGGGGCTTAGCTGGGTCTGGGGACCTGCTTGTCTGAAAAGTTCCCCATGGACAGGGACACCTGACCATGTCCTGAAGAGTTGGGAGGACTGAGGTTGGAGGAAGGGAGACAGAAGTCACAGTCCAGAGCTTCAAAAAGAACTAGAGGCGAGAGAGGAAAGATGTATCACCAAAACATCCTCCCTTTGATGGATAGCAGGGGGTACTGCAGACTGGTGTGCAGACATGAAAATGCAAGGTTTCAGGAAAGCTCCAGATGAGAGGGAGCCAACTGTGTGGGGATATCCCAGGGTACACTGCGTGGGCTGGAAGAGGACTGCTTTGACATGCTAATGAGTGCCTGGATCTGGGAGGGTGAGGATGGGATGAAGGATGCAGAGGACCTCTAAGGAGCTGGTAGGTGGATGCCGGGAGGGGAGCAGCTCTGAGTGGGGGCAAGGCTCTGGGATGGAGAGGGGCTCCCCAAGGAATCTCCACTCAGGCTCCATGCACCACCAGTGTTGAATCTGGAACCCTCTTTCTGAGAAGCAGAAATGGAGAATAGAAGGCCTTAGGATTTCTGCAACTTCCCAAACAGGCAAGAGCCAGCTTGTTGGTCACTCATGGCCCCTCTGGTGGGAAAAGAATGGAAAAAGAAGGGTTAGTCACTTCTAGTGACATATTTTGTCTGCATGCCTGCACAGCGGTGATGACATATTCCTGACTGCACATAGACACACCCACACACCTCTACTGCCCCACCCAGTGACAGTGACATATGTGCCAACACATTGTGACATACTTCTGCACTCTTACCTGCTGAAGATGACATAGGATTACACCATTTCATATCCATAACACCCTAACACTTGGGTCATCCCTAGTTGACAGCAACATTTAGACATACACCATTACACCGAAATAGTGGCATATCCCTAGAGCATTTGTACCTGGTACGGTCTATGGGGCCCTCTGTGGTTGTACAGTGCACAACCTGCACATCTTCTATATGTGGTGCCCTTGCCTTACACCCAAACCCCCTCACAATGCCATTGCCATATTCTGCTCTATCAAGGCATGTAGCTCTACACCATCACATTCCTTCACATCTGAAGGCATACTCCACCACACCCTGTCGGTCACATGGCCAGAGACCCACATCTGCACTACTGCACACGGATGGTGGCACACAGCACATGCATCACTCCACACGATGCTGGGTGGTCCCATGCTGGTAGCTGCACACACAGATGCACCACTGCACATGGATGGGTCTGCCTTCACACTGTGTCACTGCACATCAAAGGAGGCAGACTAGGAGCCTCACGGCACACTCTTGCAGTGATGGCACCCTCGCCATTGTTGACAAAAAAGAGGGAAGGCACTCATCAGATGAGCAAGGTGGCCTGGAACCCTTCTCTGAGCTCCACCCCCGCAGCTCTGTTTCTGCCTCTGGCATCTGGCCACCCTCTCAAATCAAGACCAATTCTCCCCCTCCCGGCTCAGGCTAGAATGCAGGATGTGGAATCCATCTCCCTGGACCAGCCGGAGAGCTCAGGATCAGCCCATGCTTCTTAGATTCCTCCTCATCTCCCACATCTTCCATCTGACTGAGGCAATTGCAAGGAAGAAATGGGCTGACCTTTGGACGGGTGCCCTATGAGAGTCATTCTCCCTGAACACCACATTTACAGTCTGTGATAGTTGTCATTCCTCACACATTGTTCCTCGATCCTCACACAAAGTTCTAACATTAGCTCTCTTAATCAGCTTCCTAGTGAACATTCAAGGCATACACATATCATTTTATGAATCTGTCTAAATCTGGCCCCAGGACTCATAAATAAAAGTAGAAATTCAGTGCCTGCCAGGATAAGACACCTTAAGCACAGCCACATCCATAATTTACTGAATGACTCTTAGAAGCTGTCCACAGAGCAGGCTCTGCAAGGGCCAGAGGCTGAGACTGTTGGCACTTTCACACACTCAGGCTCACTCAGGGTGAGCTGGATTAGCTATGCAGATGAAGGAAATGCTGGTAAACCACACAGACAGGAAGTCCCTGATCTGGGTGCAAATTCATGGCAGGTTGTGTGTGTGTGTGTGTGTGTGTGTGTGAGAGAGAGAGAGAGAGAGAGAGAGAGAGAGAGAGAGAGACAAAGAGACAGAAACTGAGACAGACAGAAAGGGGGAAACTCAAGAACGGGGACAACTATAAATGTCAATGTAAAAAAAAAATCTGCAGAGCAAAAGTAACATTTCCATAGGCTGTGGGATGTGTCAGACGAGAAGCAGCCCCATGTGGTGTAAGGACCACAGGAGTCAGTGTCAGGCAGGCCTGGCCTGGACTCCTGACTCTGCCAGAATTTATTTTCTCTCTCTGGGCTTTGACCTTCCCATCTTGAAAATAAGAGTGTATGTAAATTAAATAAGAAAATGTAATTTATGTAAAGCACCAAAGTTAGCATATGAGACATATTGGAAGCTCAGATTGTTGCTATGCTTAGTAGTGCTCTCACTAGGAAATGCTTATAATAGTTAACAACTTTTCTTCAGTAATAGTAGAGTATTTGGAAATCACATCCAGGCAGGTAACACTTAACAGAGAGCAAGTATTCATCTCTTTACCAGCTTTCTTCTATGTGAAGCATCAGTGCTATGATTTACTCCTGATTGTTCAATGGAATGAAGCCACCAAAACTTGACTGGGCTGTCCTAGTCATCAGCTAGACACAGTTCATGTCAGCCCAGGCAGTTTTTTATAGAAGCCCAGGTTCAAAGGAGCTTTAGTTGTCATGTGAACCAGCCGCTTACCCCAGTACCATCTTCCAGGGATGGTATCCCTGACCTCACAAGAGGCAGCTAAGCTATGGCTGGACAGCTCCAACTAATAAATGGTTCTTCCTCTTAGAACTTATCAACTTCCTTTACCTTTCCTCCACTGCCCTAATTCTATCTCTAACAGTGGCAGAAAGCAGTAACTCTCCTCGCTCTTTGCAATGGTTATTTATCCACTAAACAAGCATTTCTTTAGACCAATTTTGCTAGGCATCAAAGTAAGTGCTGGAATTATAAGGTAAGCAAGACTGGCCTTCCCTCATTTGACGTGACTTCCAGATGCCTACTGCAAACCACGTTCTTCCCAAGCTTAATATAATGGAGTTGACCAAAGTCCATCTTAAAATGTGGTGCCCACAACTGAGATTGGTATTTTCTGAAGTCTACTTTGGGTTTTTTAGCCCAACTTGGTCAAAGGCAATGCCAATTGTGGAAAAACTCCAATTATAACTAGAGTACTGTAGGCCAGGTCCCACTTAACTGAATATATTGTTGAATAAAATGGAGAAAAGAGGAAGAAATAGGGAAAGAGTAGGACTATAGCTCTTGAAATAATGTGATGTCAGATCTCTGTGCTCCTGGGGCATTAGTGGTGAGTCTAAGTCACTCTAATCAAACACCCGCCTTCCCCCATCCCTTGGTGTCTGATGCCCTAGGAAATGGGGAGGAAATATGGAATGAGACACTTTTCTGATTGCCCAACACAGTGCTAAACAGAGAAAAGGCCATAGGAAAGGGTCTTCCTTACACATAGCCCTTTAGCCCATTCAGAGAAAACAGAGGTGAGCTTCAGAAGATGCCTCTCCAGGTGAAGAGGTGGTTCCACAAATGCCCTCTGGCTTGTAGGGATCCCCAACTTTGAGACCTCTGCTGTGACTGTGTGCAAAGGAATAGATTCCACTTATTGGAATGGAATTACACCTCCTTTCTCTCCTGGATCCTGTTCTTCCACAGCTCCCTTCCTGGAAGGAAGCCATCCCCTTATAGAAGCAGAAGTCATTTCCACCGACAAAACCCGGATTGATGCATAAACTCCTGTAAATTTTTCAAAGGCCTGATGCAAGTCCCCTCCTCTCTGAAGCCATTTTCCTACATATCAGATTAAAGGAAGCAGTTGAAAGCCAAAAAATAGCAGGCAGAATGGAGAGGCTCATTAGGAAAGAATAATAAAACAAAAAGAGTGTGGGGGGGGCGGGGAGAGGAAAGGCTACTGTGGATGGGAACAGATATTGCCTTGCCTCTTGAAGCTTCATCCGTTTTGTTTCCTGGCCATAGGAGGAAAGGAAAACGGCCTTCTAGAATAACTTTGCCAGAGGATCCCTTTTTCTTCACAGGATATTAGATCAAAGAGGGATTGGTGAGTGACTCAGCTAAGGTCCACTGCAATTTTGCAGCAGTCTGATACCTCTCAGTCCACATCAGAGGGTTCCTGACTCTCTATGAGGCCCTTACTCACACTCCCCACCAATGGTTCTTGAGTTGTCATGTGACTGGACTATGGTGAGGGGCAGCAAAGAGGATCTTGGAGCTGCTAACAGGCAAGATGCAAGCGAACAGATGGAACAGTGGTGGCTGAAACAGGGATTCCTCTAGGGGCCGCAGGAGCCCTGAGGAGAGTGTGCCCATTCTTCCTGGAGGAACTAGGGAGGGCTTTCCCAAGGAGGTGACCTTGGAGCTCTGCTTTAAAAACACTTCCTCCACCCCTGCCCCCATTCACTGCCCCCTCTCCCAAAGCAACTAGTTCGTGGTCTTTGGAGCTGTGACCAGAACTTCTGTCTGCAGGGACTGGGGAAATGTGATGGGGGGGGCAGCTAAATGTAGAAGAGGAAGGGGATTTTTGAAGAGAGAAAAGAAGAGAGAATGGGAGATGAAGAGTGAGAGAGGGAAGGAGGGGAGGTGCAGAAGGAGATGGAGAATGGGAGATGGGGAGAGAGAGAGGGGAGAGAGGAGGGAGGGAGGAAAAGAGGGAGAGAGGAGGGAGAGAGGAGAGGAGAGGAGAGGAGAGGAGAGGAGAGGAGAGAGAGAGAGAGAGAGAGAGAGAGAGAGAGAGAGAGAGAGAGAGAGAGAGAGAGAGAGAATATGAATATTTGAATTTCCCATCTGAAAGGGTAGCGGCAGCACGTCAGGGCCTGGCTGAGGGGTGTGATTGGAGGGCGCCTTCGGCAGCCGCCCGCGGCAGGAGCCGGGCCCCAGCTCGCTCCGCGGAGTTACACGAGGCGGCGGCGGGAGCTGGAATAGCAGAAGGAACCGCCTGGTTGAGTGGGTCGGAGCCCTGCAGCGGCTTAGACGGTTGCAGAGACCGCCAGGTCGGTGCTGGCCGCGGGCCGGGAGGGCGGAGCCGGGCTGTGGGCAACAGGGTCCAGGCTCTCGCCTTGAGGCTTCAGGGCAGCCCGGGAAGCTGGAGAGTAAGTCTTTTGCCGGGGACGGCTCCCCAAGATTGCCGGGGCGCTGGAATGGGAGACTGCGCGGCGGCTGCGGGGACCCTCCAGAGCGCGCTCGCCGGGTGCTGAAAGGACAGCTCCCCGCGCAGCTCGCTGCGGGGAGGAAGTGCGGCAGCCGCGCACCGGGAGGGAGGCGGGAGCCCGGGAGCCCGAGACCCCCCGGCAGAAGCCTGAAATAGCCAGGACCGCCCCGAATACGAGAGACTCAAGTCTGAACCTAGAGAACTTTGAGCTCTCAGGGCTAGGGTCGGGGGACGTCGATCTAAGCTACTTCTTGCTTGCGGTTAACCCTGAGCCCGCCAGGGCCCTCTGCGCCCCGGAGAAGGGAGCCTCCCCCTGGGGTAGAGTTCGACCTCCCTAGTGAGTCAGAAGGTGGCGGGAGGGAGGCGGACAGACCGAAGGTGGAGGGGAGGAAAACCTAAACGTCGATTGTGGGTGGGGGACCAGGGGGACTCTTTGTCCTCTTCCCCCAGGCGCTGAGGTTGAGCAGCTCACCTCGGCTGTTGGGGTCAATGGGAACAGTCACTGCGTGCCCTCGCGCTCGTCTGCCCCACTCTGCCCCCTCCCTTAGCAAAGTTTGAGACCGGGCTGGGTCTTGGGGTTAAGCTTTTTGTGCTGGGGGAAGGATGCTCTCAGTGGCCAACTGAAACCTGCAGGGCAGAGCATCTGGGGATGTTGGTCTCCGAGAGGAGCTCCTGGGTTCCTGTCCTCTGGTGAGGGGATCGGGGAGCCCCCGCCTCTTCCGCTTTTCAGCCAGAGCCAGTTACCCACCCTCTCCCATCCTCCACTGCCCCTTCTCCTCCCCAATGCTTTTCCCTTCTAGGGTGGTGGGGTGGGGTGTGGTGGGGTGGGTGGGGGTGGGTGCGTAGAGGGATATCCCCTCTCTTCTGCTACCGCCATTAGCTTCGAGTCTCTTGCAGAATTGAGTTGCAGTGAATATAGCTCGAACTTGAGCCATAAAAACAGAAAAACAGCCACAAGGACAAACACTGCAGGTGACCGAGTCTGCCTGTCAGATGGTGGAGGGGAGAGTGTGCAGGTGGGGGGGGGGGGAGGCAGTCCCGAAAACCGCCTGGGGCTCAGATGGCCAAGCGTGAGCAGGTGCCTCCTCTGGCTGTCTCAGGCTGGGAGGAAGTCAGGGAGCGAAGCTGAAGACTTGCCCTGGGTGCTGGACGCACTGAAAGCTTAGAAACCTGGTGCTTACAGCAGCACCCCCTCCCCCGCCCCTTCTCTTCCTTCCCTCCTCCAGCCCAGAATCCACCACCACAACCACCACACCATCCTTCCCGCGTAGGGACAGACCAAGGCTTCCCGCAGAATCGCTAAGGAGCGCCTCCTGGCGTTCCGGCCCAAATCCTCAACTGCATGTAACCTCCTGGACCTCCCCATTCCTGGGGAGCATATGGCAAAATATCTACACATATGCCGGTAGACATGCTAACACAAACTTACATGAAGTCTAAGTTCAGAGTTACACATGCAGGTCATACTTTGAAGTGCACGCTCACACACTCGCTGACACAACATTAAATTCGACCCTGTATTTATCCTATAGGATTCTAGGATAAGATACAGATGTTGTATTGAGAGGAGATCAAAGAGGGAGGAAAGGGAAAGACACTAGACAGGTAGGGCAGTAGGTGGAGGAAGGCAATACTGCCCTAGAAAGTGCCATGGGTCTCAAGAGGAAGATACTATCACATCTTGAAAATCCAAGAAATTTTATGGAGTGACGTTTGAGAGTGATCTTTGAAAATTAATGCTGCTACTGCTGTTGATGTTGATGATGACAATGATTATGATAACTAATATTACTGAGCACATACTATGTTCCAGATACTGGGTTAAGCACTCTTTTTAGTGTTTGCATTATATCAATGCTCACAACAAGCCTTGAGCATAAGGATTAGTGTTTCCATTTTACACTGTAAAATGTATTTGCTCAAGGTCACTTAATAAGTGGTAGAACTAGGATTCCAACCAGTAGGATGAGGTTAAGAGGCTCCAAAGTTGATATCTACATGATATCTACAAATGTCCAGAGTTGTTTGGAAAGAATATGTGCTGTGGGGCCTGGCTGAAGCAGAGCCATGTTCAAGGGATGGGAAGTGAGAGGCAAAAAAGGTAGGTACTAGATTGTACAGGACTTGAAGGTCAGAACAAGGACTCTGATTGGCTTAACAAGGCCATGGGGAACCATTGCAGGTATGTTTGAATGAGATCTGCCCTTTAGGAAGATTAATTGGATAACCATGCAGAGGATGGATGAGAACAGGGAGAGAGACAGTTAGAGGTTATGTGCAAATCCAGAACCTCTAGGCCCTGAACCAAAGCATTAGCAGCAATAGGAAAGAGGAGGATGAGGATGCTGGGAGCATTGCAAAGCTACAGTCTCCGTGACTACACCCCAGTTGTACTCACCAAGCCCTGTTGTGATTTGCTGTGCAATGTCTACCCTCCCCAAACAACTGAATATTGTAAGATAAAGCACTGGGACACCCTCATTCTCTTCCACAGTCCTAGCATCCAAAACAGGATGTGGCAGAGTAGATACTCAAAGTATTCAGTATGAGTAAGTGAGTGAATGAACCAATGACTGACTCTGGCATCTTCAGTTAAAGCAATCGGAACAAAGAATGCTGGAGGCAAAAGATGGTTGGGTGGAGGAGGCAAGAATGAGATTGATTTCTGGACAGATTGAATTGGAGATGACACATATAATAACATGCAGTAGGGAGTTAAATATGCAGGTTTGGGAAAGAAAGATCAAAATCAGTGATAGATGAGACTCCCAGGGAGACAGTGGGGAGAGGAGGTATAGTGAGGAGGAGAAGAAGAGAGTTTGCTTCTAGAATGTCTACATAAAGGAAAGGAAAGAAGCCAGCAAATTTGAGAAAGACTCGTCTGAGAAGTAGAGTGAAGGCAGCAAGAGCACTGTGTCGTAGAATTGAGGAGAAGATGGAAGAAGACTGAAAAAAGTTGGAATGTAGCCATCATTAGCATCTGATACTATGGAGGGAAGGTGGAAGAGGGCTTTGAAAACACTCCTGCTCTGGCCTTTCGGGAGCTTCTTGGCCACTCTGATTAGGGCAGCTGGACTGATGCAGAATGGCAGATCTCTGGACTCACAGAGGGCTAGGGCTTGAGCAGAAGGTGAAGAAGTGGAGACCCCAAGTTTAGACCCCTTCATCAAAACATTAGAGGGCAGAGATCAAGGAAAATTCGGGGTTCAAGGAGGGAGTTGGAGAAGGAGGGGATAATTTGGAGAGGAGATTGAAGATGTAAGGAACAGGAACAGACGGATGAACCAAGGAGGAAGGTATAAAGAGAGAAAACCCAGAGCACACAAGTAAATGGATTGGCCTCAGCCAGAGGAGGAGACTCTGGGAGTTAGGAGAAGGGAGGTTGCAAGAGCTTACAACAGCTGAAGATTCATCATTTTGATAACTGCCACAATTTACTGAGCACTTCATTGCCAAACACATCCTGCAGGTTATTTTTAACCCTTCAAAGTAATAGTATAATCCTCGTTTTTTAATGAAGACCTAATATCCAAGAAATGAGATGAGTTCCTCTTACATAATTAGAAATGGAAGACTCTGGAGTCTGAATCAGTGAGCCTGACCTCAGAGCTGATATCCCCTGGCTGCCACAAGATGTGAAAGGAAAGTTACCTGCTGAGAGGGAGGGGTCGGGATCAGGTTGGGCCTTAAAAACTGGAGAGTTGGTTAGGGGAGTCTTAACAGAATAAACAAGAGACTGCCTAATTCAGAGGGCCACACTGGGATTGGGTGATGGGTTTTGAGGAAGACCCAAGAAGATGGCCCAAGTAATCCCAGAAGGCTAGGTAGCAGCCACCTTGAGCACTAAAGACATAAGCATTGAAAAGACTTGATCCTTGAGTAAACATGCTTTGCAAATTCAGTGTTTGCTGAATGAATGCATGAAAGCAGAGGTATCTGGAAAAAGAGATGGTTTGATGATGGATGACATGGTGAACTTGAATAGTGCCCTTAAAACACCCAGAGGGAAGTGTCCATGAGGTGTCCTTATTCATCACCTATTTCCCTACACACCCAATGCACACACACATGCACACCCCTCAGAATGTAATCTGCACGAAGGCAGGTTTCGTGTCTTGTTCACTGTTATATCCCCAATGCTTACCATATCAACTGGCACACAATAGAGGCTCAGCAAATGCTGGTTACATGAATAAAAATGGCAATCTAGAGCCCCGATAAGAAAGAGGTCTAGGTGCCATCAGTGCCAGTGGTCATTAAAGCCCCCAGAGGGGATGTGTTCTCCCAGAGAAAGGCTAAAAATGAAGAAAAGAGAGAGGGGGGGGTAGGTTGAGGTCAGAGTCCTGGGGAACAAGTTTATATAAGGACAGAAGGAAAAAGAGGAGTTGGTAAAAGAAAAAGAGCAAGGAGGAGGGAAGGGAGGAGCAGTAGGAGATGAAAAGGAGAAAGACCTAAGGCACAGAGCCAAGGCAGGGAGGGGTGTGGAGGTAGAGGTGAGAGGGGATTGAAGGTACACTGGGGAGGTCAGCAATTCAAAGGCAGCAGGAGTGCTCTAGCAGAAGCAAAGGAAAAGGGACTGGAGGATCCTCTGTTCCCGAAGAGAATTGCCAGAGACACACAACAAGTTGGGAATGAGGCTGGAACTAAAGCCCAGATGTCCTGCCTACCAACTTGAAACATCTCAAATTAGAGTCCTGCATCTTCCACCACCACCTGGTAATTCCTTGAGCTCCATGAAACACTAAGTAAAACTCAAGTGTTCCTGAAATCACTTCATTATTACACTGTTCCTTTCCTGTTCTTACAAATGAAGTCGTTTCTCAAGGCCCTAAAGTCCATCGAAAACATTTTGACTGAGCTGAGCAAACTCCAAACTCAGATTTCTGGGTCAAGGTGGGTTCACTTGCATTTCCTGGAAAGCATATTCCTTTTTTTTTTTGGCTTAAATATAGTCCCCATAAATATAGTGTCTGCAGTGGCTAACATTTTATGGGCTCCAGCTACACCCCAGGCATTTGACCAGGATTCTCTTTTCTCTTTCAGACATTACAAAGGCAGCCTTAATACTCCTCTGTCTTTCAGGGAACAAACTGAAGCTTTCCCAGGGAACCATAGCAGTGTTATAGCTAGGATTCTGAACCAATTGTGTTTGATGGATGCCAAAGTCCCTAGGGATTTTTTTTTCCTACTGTATCATGATATTCCCTTCCCAAAACAACCCATCAGGTGATTTGATCAAGTAGATAAGCTCTTGGACCCTCTGGTATGAAAAAACTCCAGTCTGCTAATATGATTTCTCATTCTGAAGGAAATGAGAAAAATCCATCAATGACTAACCAATGACTTTGAACCCAACCTGGCTATAACATGAAGCCTGGTTTCTCTGCCACCGTTTTCCAGGACTCTTTTTCCTCCTAAGAAACCCTAAAGCCCCCAAGGCTGTGTGAGATAAAAAGGTCTTGGGGAATAGACTGGCCTTAATTAATCATAAAGCCACATCACACTTTGGATAGCTCATCCATATCTCCATCCACACCTGAAAAGAGAATTTATTAGCTTTGTCTGTTAAAGAGTCCCTGAAACTGTGGTTAAAATAAAAAAGACTATCTCTGAGTTAGATCACTGGGGTTCATCTCAGGAATGTGGGGGACATATGGTAAGAAGGAAGCCAAGGGTGAAGCCTTCAAGTCCTTTGCCCACACCGACCATTGGAATAGTTCCACTTTTACATAATTTGCATATTGCAATTCCCATTAAGATTTTATTTGGAGAAAATCTTTTAAGGCAAAAAGAAAAACAGTAAAAAATAATAATAAAAATGAAAGTTGGTGATTTAGGGAGAAGGGAAGAAGGACTAACATTAGCAGAATGCCTACAAGGACCATGCTAGGTACTTTAAAGGCCCTAAGCCCCAAGAAGATTATAATGTCTCCAATGCCTTAGTGTGTAATTCAAACTAAAAATCAATATTAAGCTACAAAATATTTAAAAAACTTACATGCATGCTGCAATAAAAAATAACTTTTTTCCATTTGTCTAATTTCCAAAGTCTCGGCATATTCATCCAAGCCAGCTGTCCCCATTTTTCCATGCCCCTCTGATTTGCTGGGGCCATAAGCAGATGCTCATTCATTTTTATGGGTTGATCCAATGGCCTGGGCTGGATTCTCTCCAATCTCCACAGTAACCTGAGAAAGAAAACATTGCCATTTCTGTCTCACAGAAGAGCAAACTGGGGGCTTAAGGAAGCTAAGTAACTTGCTGAATGTCACATAAGGAGGCATGAAAATGCACCCTGCACCAAATTCCAAGTTCGTTCCAGTATTCCTGGTTTCAATCAAATTAGAACAACATGGTAAAGATGATGGCTTTAAAATAGGAAGCAGAAGCTTTTTCCGGAAATAGCCCCTTTCCACCTCCTCTCCCTTCCTACCAGGGCGTTGCCTTGGCCTAAGACCAGTGGGTGCTCAAGTGTGAACAAGGGTAAAGTTGCCTTATGTCAAAGTCCACCCCACTGCCTGGGCAGAGGCCTCTCCCATCTGACTCGCAGTTTCTCTCTTGCAGGTTGAAACATCTCCCCAGGCCAGGCCAGGCAAGGGCTCTGCATGCGAATTCAGCCCTTGGTTAGGGCACATTAACCAGAGCCGGCAGCATGGACTTCGTCATGAAGCAGGCCCTCGGAGGTGAGACCCGCTTCACCTTCCCTGACCCACAGCACACTCCTGACCCGGTCCTGGCCTAAGTGGGAGGGGACCTCAGCTCACTTAGCCCCTCTCTCCTCAACCCTGTCTCCCAATCTACCACGTCTCTTCTCTTCCCACCCCCTTACAGGGGCCACCAAGGACATGGGGAAGATGCTGGGGGGAGAGGAGGAAAAGGACCCCGATGCACAGAAGAAGGAGGAGGAGCGACAGGAGGCCCTGAGGCAGCAGGAGGAAGAGCGCAAGGCCAAACATGCGCGCATGGAGGCTGAGCGCGAGAAGGTCCGGCAGCAGATCCGCGACAAGGTCAGCACCACCTGGAAGGGTAGAGGGCAGAGAGGGCAATAGGGCTCCAACCTCCAGTTCCCCTCAATCCTGTGCTTTTATCTTAGACCTTGTTCCTCCCTGAGCCTCACTCTTCTCATCAGAAAAAAATGGGTGTCAAAGAGATGCCTCCTTCAACAAATCCTTATGGAGATTAGATAAGATAATGCACGTAGCAAGTGCGACAGGCCCCACAATATCTTATGCAAGACCCTCCGAGTCAAAACTGCGTGGAGTTGAGAATTTGTAGATATTAGAGAGAATACTATAGTACCCTGAACATCTGACAGTGTTGTTAGGTAGCACTTTCGGTGAATCTGGGTCTGTGTGCCAAACAGTTGGTGCCTGTCTGGGAGCACATGCAACAAATCAAGACTGTAAGTAATCTTCCTTGGTTCAAGCTGGGTGTTGTCACCGAAATTTAGCTCCAAACATACAGGAAAACTTTTCAGTGTTTAGATCTTTGGGGATTTCAAAAGAGCCAGAATTTATTATCTGTAGGTCTGAATTATAAAGGGAAGCCCAAGCACAGTCTCTCTTTTATTAATTATCTACACTCTGAAGACCAGGCACAGTCCTACAGAGAAAGCACCCTTAGTCCCACTTTATAGATAAGGAGATTGAGGCTTAGGAGTGTTCATGAGCATGTCAACCTATCTGCATGATCTGGAGATTCAGCTCTCTCCTGTGTCCTGCCCGCCTTCTTCATACTCCTTTCTGCCTTTCTTCCCAGTATGGGCTGAAGAAGAAGGAGGAGAAAGAGGCAGAGGAGAAGGCAGCGCTCGAACAGCCCTGTGAGGGGAGCCTGACCCGGCCCAAGAAGGCTATCCCTGCAGGCTGCGGGGATGAGGACGAGGAGGAAGAAGAGAGCATCCTGGACACGGTGCTCAAATACCTGCCTGGACCACTGCAAGACATGTTCAAGAAGTAACCAGCCCTCCTGCCCCATTCCCTCTCCACTTGTTACTTTTTAATTTTATTTTAATTTATTTTGTTCTTTCTTTTCTTTTTATTCAGTTAAGTCTCAATTCTGAAGGGGAAAACCTCAGTTGGCCTCTGCCCCCTTTCCCTGGCCAGGGGCTCCTCCCCCTCAGCCCTCCCTTATACCCACCTTCATCCCAGGGTAGCCATTCCCATTCTACTCCCAAACAGCTTGGAGAAAAAAAAAAAAAAAGGATTGACAGCTTTTCTCCAGCAGGGGGCGTTGAACCCAGGGCCAAAGGCACTGGGTGGCCCCCTCTGGAAGCCTAAGTTCTATGTTAGTGTGGTAACCCCCATACATTCCTTCCTGCTCCCCACTGCCAGGAGGACCACTGTCCCCAGCCAGCCAAAGTAATGACACATTCCAGCCCTGCCCAGCATGCTGATCTTTGGCTTCTGATACCTCAGTGGGCCTCATGGTCAGGGCAGGGCCACTGAGTGGCCTGGCTCTGAGGAAGGGAATCAGGGTAAGCCTGTTCCATAAGGTCCTAGCCTGAGAGGGCTTGGGTCTGGCCAGGCTAGGGTCTGGGCAGGAGGTTGAAACTCTTCTCCCCTCTTCCTGGTGACACCCAGCCCAGGAGCACACCCTTCCCCAAACCCCTCCCGGAGAGGCATGGCCCCTGCCAAGCTGGTCCCTCTAAACAGATCCTCTTTGGACTTCAGCACATCTGTAGAGGAGCCCCAGGGTAGGGCAACCCCTTTTCCCCTCACCCCACTTAGGTCCTGGGACCCCACTGCCAGGCTGGACCCAGCTTGCCCAGCCAAGGGGCTGCCCAGGCCCACAGAAAACACTTGGAGCCATTGGGCAGTGATGGTCTATGCCATGGGAACCCCCACATTGGTGTGGCCAAGCTGCCCCCATTCCTATCCATCCCTCTTCCCCATTTTGTCCTGTCCATGTGCTTCCAGGGCCCCATGGTCCCCAGGAGGACCCTTCCCGGCCAAAGCCCCAAGCCACTGGGGAGAAGCCAATTCCCACTTGATAGAAGGCATCTATCTGTCCATTCATCCTATTGGCCAAGAACAAACTCTTCTCTGGGATGTATGGGACTGGCATTTGTCCCCCAATTACCCCCTCCCAGATTATCAAGGCTTCCCATTCAGTCAGTTGTATGAGAATGGGTTGAGAGAGGAGGGGGGAAAGCAAATGAGGGAGGAAAGTGCGAGTCCATTGTGATACTGCGTGGCTGAGACTGTGTAGCAGCGATTGTGTGTCCGGAGACTTTATGCATATATGTACAGTTAGAGTGAGGTGAGTCTTGAGAATGCGTGTGTGTTAGTAATCAAATCTCTCTTTTAGAGACTGTAGGTTAGGCAGCCTTGTGTATGCGTGCTTGTTTGAGGTGATGTATTTGAGTCACGATTATGTGTGATAACCATCTCATGTGTTTAAGATTGCATGTGTTAGCTTGAATATGCATGAGTTTTCAAAATGGCATTGTGTGTCCGGAGTGATAGATTCATGGTTGATGTAGAAGTGTGTGTTTGAGACAAGTGTCAGACATAGTAAGACTGTTGTGCACGCGTGTAGGGGCCTGAAAAGGCAGTTGTGTGCATGGATGTGTGCTTGGAGAGAAGGAACGTGGGGAAGACGCCCCCTCCAAGCCCTGAGACCCTTGGTCACAGATGGCTACATCCAACAGGAGACCTTGTCCTTGGCCTAGAGTCCTCTCACCCTTGGAGGGTTCCTGTCTGAGGTTCCCAGAATTCCACTGGGACAGACCCAGACAGTGCCCCAGGAAGCCATGCTAGCCCCCTACCGGGGCCTATCCCAAAAGCAGGGGCCAGGGAGGGGGCGACTTGCCTGCCCCTGAAGCCCCTGTCCCATTGGCCCCAGTTTGCATTCTGCGGGTTTTCCATTTTAGTGGATTTATGCTTTTATTTCAGAGAGACAGGAGTCTTCTCTGTCCGTTTCCAATAGTTAAAGCCATATCAGTTAGACTGCAATACTTTAAAGATGAGACAAAACAATCCATATGTTTAGGGAACCAGAACAATCCCCTGGTCTGTCCCTTCTCTGGGGAGCAGGGCCTCGGCACCTCCAGCTCCCTGGACTTTCCATCCACCCCCGCCCCCGCCCCCTCCCCTTGTGCCCCTCTGTGGGTCCCCCCAGGGGACCATTGTCTGTCCGTGCCTGTGTCTGTGATGGGGAGCCACCTCGCACCCCTGTTGTCTGCTTGTCTGTTTGTGTCTTTTACCCAGGCAGGATGGTCATTCTCAAGAGGCCTGGGGTCTCAGACCAGAGACAGACAGGACCCAGTTCAGGGGCCCCAGGCCTCCCTAAATCCTGTGTGAGTCCCACTTGGACATAGGTGTGGATACCAGTGTTGAGAGAGGTCTCCCCATTGACAGGGACCCTCAGACCTTGAAGCTAATGCCAGGGCACAAGGTGATGCAGATGAGCAGGGGACCCAGCCATACAAGATGTCCTAGGTGCACCTGAGGGACCCCAGGTCCTCAGATGGTGTCCCTGGTGGTCTCCACAGCCCCTCTGGATCCCCAGGGTGGGCTCAGGGCTTCTCAGCTCCACCTCGGTGCCCTCCAGGCTGGGCTGGCTTAGTCTGGGTGCACCTCCCAGGCTCTTCCACTCTGCTCCCGGGCAGCAGGACTTGAGGTCTTTCTGGAGGCAGGGGTCAGGGAGAGAGTTTCTGCCTGGCACGCACCTGGCTCTAGCCACTGCCAAGTGACCACTGTCGGGTCCAGGGGATAGAGTGACTCTCATTTCTGACAAAGACTTGACTGTGGGTAGAAGCCAATGGGTGGCCCAGAAAGGATGTCTGTCCAACCCACTAGTTGGGGTGGGGGGACAAAATATGCATGGGGTGTTGCAGCAGGGGAAGGGAGGGTCACATAACATACCTGCAATGGGAGATGTGTGTGACCCACTTGATAGAAGGAACATGAGTGTGTCATACAGAAATGGGGCAGTGTAACACACTGCGTGGGGAAGGCCCCAGAATTCAGCACACATACATGACACCCAGGGAGACTAGGGAAGCGCAATCATTGGTAGGTGGTGAAAATGGACTGAGGTCAAGGGAGCATGCATGTGCTTGCAGGGAAGGCAGCCCAGGCTCCTGTGGTCTGGGATTTACCACCAGGGAGAAGGAAAAGGGCTTCTCTGGATCTCCCCAGGCTGAGCTCTGGTGATGGACCAGGATTTCCAAATGAGGATGTCCCCTACTCTGCGCACAAAAGTGCCCGGAAGTTGTGTCCTTAACTGCAAAGCTTCACGAGGTGCTCCTTCAAATAGAAGCAGGAAGCTGAGAGGCCACCGAGGTGTATAAGACAAAGAGAAGCATTGCAGCCCAGGACCCTTCATAGGTGGTTCAGCCAGTTGGCAAAGCAGCAGTGGCTAGAGGGACATGGGGAGACTCTCCAGCCCTAAGAGCCCCCAAACACCCAGCTGTCAGGAGTTCCCAGCCCAACAGCCCACCTGTTCCATCCACAGGCTCCTGACTGCACAGGGAGGCTGGGAGTCAGACCGACTCCAATGGGGGATGTCTCCCAGGTCTTAAGACCTGCCTCCCACCAAATGTCCCTGGCTCCAGTCCCCACTCCTGTTGCCCTATCCTCTTCACTGGGGAGAGAATGGGAGGTGCTCATTGCTGGCCCTGGGGTGCGGGTGAGGAGTCCTACTGAGACCCAGGTGAGATGGACCATCCTGCTCACGCGGGGGAACCCCTTTCCTACATTTGTGCTGTGTCCTTGTTGCTCTGCTTCTTTTAAATGTGTCAGTGCCTAGGGGGAGGGGAGGGCCACTCCCTCATGCCCCCTTGAACCTGACCAAAAGCCATGGCTGTTGCTCCCCCTTTGTATGATGCAAATGCTAAGATGTACAAAACCAACCATGACCAAGAAAGAAAAAGACCTTGTACAGCAACAATGTGTCTGTCTATCTGCTCTGTCCATCAGCACCACCAGAATTAAACAGAGGCACTGACTCACCATTAAGGAGAGACAGCCCACAGAGCTCTAGAGGCCCCAGAAAAATCTTCCATTTAACCCATCTTCTGGCAAGGACATGATGGAAATGACTCCAGAAATCAACTGAGACCAGTTGGGGCTGGCCCCAGAGTTCCAGGATTACTCACCACCTTATGGCAACTCTAAACCCCAGAGGCCAGGTGGTCAGGCTGACCCCCATATCCCAACTCTCAGCACCACCACCCCCCCAAGCTCCTCAGGGTATGTCATTCTGAGAATATCACAAAGTTTCAGGTAGGCACAGATCTATAAATCAGTCATTCCACCAACATTGACGGAGCCCCTACTCTTTGCCAGGCCATGGGTAAGAAGCTGGAGACCTACAGAGAGGGCTCTACTCAGCATTCCTCCTGGACACAGACACTTCCCAGGTCTTTTTGAGGAGTCAGGACCAGACCAGAGACCCCCTCCACTCTCACACTCCCTCCAGTACCTCACCTGAAATTCTCAGCACTTCCCATTGCCAAGCACGGGGTCTCCCACCTCCTGGCTACCCTCTTCCCTCCCACTCATCCTATCCCCATCTCCCAGCCCCTCCTAGAAGACTTACCAAAATGCATTCCCTGCACAACACCTTCCTATGCCTTGATATCTGCCTACAGGATAACATCTAAATGGTCAAAATGTTCCTGGGTGATGACCCCAACCTAGGTCAAACCTTCACCCACCTCGATTTCAAGTGCCCTCAGTCACCACACATACCATGCTGTATTGTGCTTGCATACCCTATCCCCTGTGCCCTGGATGAATGACACCGCCCCTTCCTTGGTATACTCCTCAGACTTCTCAAGATCCAGCTCAAATATCATCTCCTCTGGGAGGTCCACCCTGATACAGTTTCTTGTCCCCAGAGCAGAGTCTTGCTGCATTTACGTAACACAGAGCATCACAGCTGAGTGTTCTGGGTCACACTCTACCACAGAAGGATGATCTTGAACAAGTCACTTAACCTCTCTGAGTGTTTGCTCACAGGTAAAATAGTATGACAACAGTTCCTCTGAGCTCCATGGCTGTTGGGAGAAGTAAACGGGGCCCTGCATACACATTCTTATCACTGAGTGCCAAGCGTTCTGTGCATGGCACTTTGCAAATTCCACTGTAAGTTGTATCACTGCGCATGTCTCCCTAACTTAAGAGCTCTATATGGGCAACACATACTTATTATCTCTCAATTTCTGGGTGTTAGGGAGGCTGGGCACAAGTTTAGCTGGGTCCTTTGCTTCAGGTCTCTCAAGAAGCTGCAGTGGCAAGGTGCAGACCAGGATTGGGGTCTCATTGGAAGGTTCAGCTGAGCCTTCCAGACTCATGTGGATGCTGGCAGGATCCAGTTCCTATTAGACTGATGGCCGGAGACCATCCTCCGATTCCCTGCCACATGGCTCTTCCATTGATACAGTTCACAGAATGCTAGCCTGATTTGAGGCATGCAAGCCAAGAAGGCAATAAAGAGTCTGCTAGCAACCTAGAAGCCGCAATGCTACATAACCTAATTGTGGAAGTGATATTCCATTACCTTTGCCATTTCTTATTGGTTAGAAGAAAGTCACAGGTCCCGCCCACACCTATAGGAAGGCGATTACACAAGAGTGTGAATACCATGGTGTGGGATCACTGAGAGTCTCAGAAACTGCCTACAACAGAAACAGCCAAAAGTCTCCCTTCCCTACAAACTGTTAGAGTTGAGCAGGGCCTCAGAGAAGCCACAGTTCCAATCCTCTTCAGCCACAGGGTCCCAAATGATAAAGGAATGGGTCAGCACAGGGGCAGTGGCCAATGGCAGTTTCCCCCAGGACTCCTGCCAAACTAAGGTCATTCTCTGAGCCACTGGCTGTCTCCAAGGCCTGTCAAGGCTGAAGACTGGAGAGAAAGACAACAGCAGGGATTTGGGTTTCCCTGGGAGTCCATCTGTGCGTTGCCCAGCACCCTAGACACGAGCTCCTGAAACCCAGATCCTTCCTTAGTAAACAACTCCCTCTCCTCTCAGTAAACAATTCCCCTGTCCTCTCCTTTCCACCAGATCCCAGTGTGCCTGTGCCCTGTGCCCTGTGCCCTGTTCCCTGGTGGGTAAATACCAGCACCCCTGGGTTTTAATCCTGAAATCCTTATTCTAGGAATCTTAATCCTCTCTGTTGAAGAATTACTCACAGAGCTTCTACCACATGCTCAGCAATGTCCTGTGCACCAAGAATACAAATCACCCAGCCCCCTCCATCCAGCATGGGACACCAGTCAACCGGGTGCTTGGTAAAGGCTCCCTGGAAAAAGGCAACATCTGAGAGGAGTCCTCCCTGGAGCAGGAGGGCAATCCAGGCAGAGGGGTTAGCTTGAGCAAAGGCATAAGGGAAACAAAAGTAGTCCAATCTGGGTAGTAGGTTAGAGGGGGGAAGCAAGAGATGTCTGCAGGGACTTACTGAGCTCCCAGAGAGAGGCTGAGAGTCTGGGGACATCAGCTGGTACACCAAGCGATGGAGCTTGGGCTCTCCCTGAAGGCCATGGATATTAACAGTGTTAGTGTGAAGGGTATTAATACGAAGGGTATTAAGCAAAGGTGTGACATGATCAGGTATGTAGATGGAGCGATTATCAGTTAGGGCTGTGAGGGGAATGAATTAAGAGTAAGAGGAGCTCCAGGGAGAAGCTAGCGCAATGTCAAGTTGGAAATGACCTGGAAAAGACAAGGGGATAGGGTGAAGCAGGGACATATGGGAAAGCAAATGGGCTGGATTGGAGGTGGGGAGCATGGAGGAGTAAGGTTCCAGACTAATTCCTGCCTCTCTACCTTGGATGATACCATTCTCCAAGGTTTGGAACACAGGCGGAGGACATGAGTTTGAGGCTTCTGGGTTTGAGGCATCTGGGGAGAGTCTGGTGGGGGATCTGTGTTCCACACTGGCTCACCCAGGAGAAGCACAAACAGAACTTTGCACAGGCTTTGCACAAATAGAGCAAGGTCTCGGCTATTGGCTTCACCATAGGACCAAAGCATCTAGAAAATAAGAAACCTGGAGTGGGAGGGGGATTTATCCACCCTCCCATGCAGCCTGAAAATAGCTCCTGTGTCATCGTTGGTGGAGGGCACTCTTGGCTTGCATTCCCTCAGTTATCAAAGGCTTATTCTAGTCAGCCTTCATTTTAGTCAGAGACAGCCCTTCTTTATCCTAAACTGAAAGCTGCCAGGAGGCAGGGGGTTAATGAAACCTCCTCCAGCATCTCCCTAATTGACTGCAAAATCCTGCTTCCAGACCACTCACTTAGCACTTGTAATTAATTGGGGTTTCTTGCCTGATCTGAGAGATGATTCAATACCCCCTGAGGACAATGTTTTCTCAGCTGGGATCCTCCAGCTGGAGAGGTCTCTCCACACCCAGCCTCGCCAGGGGCACCAACCCGGGTATGAATGCAGACTCCAGCTCTCCCTCTCTCCAGATGAGCTCAGGCAGGGTCCTTTGCAGCTTGAAGCATAGAGCTGGCCCATGGTACCATCTCAGTGGGTGACATCAGAACTGGTGTCAAATCTCCTTGGACTCCAGATCCAGGACATCCACCTTATCCTGGGGCAGGCCCCGGGGTCTACAGCTCTTGGCCACATCAACTCCCTGCTGCTCTCATTGCAGGAGCCGCTGGGCATGCCTTGTCTCCGTGAGGGTTGAGAGAGCCCATTGTAATACACACGGGGAGGGAAAGAGGGCAAGGGAGCCCCCACTCACCAAGCAACTGTGTATGTCATACACAAGAGCTAATGGCTTTAAAGTCACCTCATCCTGACAGGGACCTATAAGGTTAGTATTATCCCACTATATAAACATGGAAGCTGAGGCTTGGAAGAAGAGGAATACGATGGGAATGAACTTTGACTTTGACCCAGACAAACCAAGTTTGCATGCTCTTTCCTTCCAATCTTGCACAGATGACTCAACTGCTACAGACCTTGATTTCCTTATTTGTTAAAAACTAAGTATAATAAAGTCCAACCCTGCTACTAGTATCACTGAGGAACTTAAATAAGGTCATGTCTAAGGATCCCCTATCACAGTCCCTGATATATACTTAAAAATCTTACTTAAAAATCGATTGCCAGGGCTGGGGATGTGGCTCAAACGGTAGCGTGCTCGCCTGGCATGAGTGCAGCTCGGGTTCGCTCCTCAGCACCACATACAGAACAAAGATGTTGTGTCCGCCGATAACTAAAAAAAAATAAATATTAAAAAAATTTTTTAAAAAATCGATTGCCACTGCTACTAAATACAACTGCTAATTTGGCAAAACTGGTGAAGGAAAATAATAAAAGGAGGAGTGGAAATGAGGGAGAAGAAATAAAAAGGACAAGGAGAAGAATTCATTACAATAAAAATCCACCTGTCATTCAAGCCTGGATTTAAAACAATCTGTCTTGTGTCTTTTCACTGTAACAACAAGACAAGCTGAGAGGAAAGGGTCACAAGAAAGTTAGGGGACAGAGAGAATAACTGTCTCCTTCAGGAAGCTCTCCTGAATCTCTAGCTCAGAAGAAACTTAGCTATGTGTCGTAGTGATCTGTTGCTGCATAACAAATTATCCCCGAAACCTAGTGATGTCAAGCAGTAAACATTTTTTTCTCACATTTTCTCTGTGTCAGCAATTCTGAAATGGCTTGACTGGATAGTTCTAGATTGGGATCTATCATGAAGTTGCCACCAAGATGGCATCCAGAGCTGCAGTGACATCTGAGATTCTCCTGGGCTGTGGTGGCTCAGTCACTCTGCTGGCAACTGCTGCTGGCAGGAGGTTTCCTTTTCAGGGAAGGCTCTTTGCAGAACTTGAATGCCCTCACAATATGGCAGCTAGGTTATTTAAGAGAGCAAGGTGGAAGCCACAGTGTCTTTTGGAACCTATCCTTGGAAGACATACACCACCGCTTCTGCAGTATTCTATTGGTCACCCAGACCAGCTCTGATTTAATCTGGGAAACACTGTGTAGAGCATGAATCCAAAGGGAAGGTACCTGGGGACTGGGGCTCTCCTGGAGGTTGCCTACCTCACAATGCATACCTCAACCTCCTGCAGCTCTTTCTTCAGCCCCAAGTCAGTAAACTCCATTCACCCACCCATTTAGAGAATGTTTCCTTGTTCCTTTCTGCCTTCAGTAAACTCTCCCCAGGGGACTTTTCCATGACTGTGCCTGGGCTAGGCACTGCCTCTCAGACTTGAATCTGCCCTCAAGCTCATAGTCTGGACATGAAAACCAGCACCCACCTGCTCATCAAGGGAAAACATCCGAATTTTTCTCAGACAGACCTAGTTCTAGGCTTGGACCTTTGAAGCCCTTGAACCTGGAGCACTTTATTTTTACCTCTCAGGGCCTCTATTAAGAGGGAGAATAACCTGAAGTCCTACCTACTCCAGGAGCTGAGGCAGGATTGCAAAAAAGACAAAGCCTGGGCAATTTAGGGAGACCCCATCTCACAATTTAAAAAGAAAATGGGTAGGAATGTAGCTCAGTGGTAAAGCACCCCAGGTGCAATCTCCAGTACCAAAAAAATAAATAAGAGGGACTATAAGATTTGCAATGTCAGTTTCACCACACATATTCTAAGATACCGAACACATTGTAAATTTTTGAAAACTGACAACTAATACTATTAATACTACTGCTCTAAATAAATGGAGATTGTGCCTATATGTCTGGACAGCAACCTGTCAAGGCTTCCTATGCATCCCAAGAGAAAACTCAGGCGCTTGCACCCCAAAGCTGGCCCTCTGCTCTTGCCTGCCACCTCCACCTCCTCCCAAAGGCCTAGCCAAGTCTTGCCTTGTCTCTGACAGCCAGAGGCTCCCTGGCTGCCAGCACTAATCAGCAACTCCAGCCGAGACCTCAAATTGATTTGCCATCGTTTAGCTGAGAACCAAGAGCTCTTCTTGACTTGCAGCCAAAATCCATTCTGTGATAGCAAAGTAATCACCTCCGTGGCGGGTGTCCGGAGAATGTGATAGAGATCTAGGACAAAAAGTCTCCATCCTACCACCCAGAACCAGAGCCTCACTGCACCTCCATCTTTAGTCCCACTCCTTCCTCCTGCATGTGTGTGGGCCATCATGTGAGTCCTCTCACAACGGTACCTGTCCTCTGCACTGTACGTGGCCAGATGCAGTGGTTCTCAAACTGCCCAGCACAGTGGATTAACCTGAGATAATCTTCTAAAAAAATACTGATGCCTGACTCCAGCTCAGTCCCTGACTTTGTGACTCAGTTGGTATGGGGTGCAGCCTATGGCCAAGCCACCCTGAATGCACCAGGTCTCGTCTGATATGGGGTGCATCCTGGGCACGGAGATTTTTAAGAGCTTTCCAGGTGGTTCTAATGAGCAGGAAAATTGGGAACTCACTAGTCAAATACAAAAAGCACTGAATACCCCCGGATGCCTTTAGACACTCCACCATGATTTATTGAGCACCTACAAGAAGACAAGCATTGTTCCAGGAGCTGGAGATGCCACACAGAATAAAGTCATTGCCTGCATGGAGTTGACATTCTAGTCAAGGGGCAGACAAAGAACAAAGGAGCAAGTAAAATGTACACAATGTTAAATGACAGTGCTTGAGAAGACTCATGTGGCCAAAGCCAATCGGTATGACCCCTGAGTCACCCACAGACTTGCCCTGTCTGTTGTTGACCAATCTCTGACCCCACTATCACCTGGAATCCAGACTGAGACTTCTAATCAGCCATATGGGGACCCCTCAACTCACATGCCACCCCCAGCCCTGGCAACACGCTAGGTATTGAGAACAAGCACTGGTGAGGCTCAGCTCTCATGGTAAACACATGGGTTGTGATGGCCCCTGATCATTTGCTCAGGCCCTAAATCCTCCTAGGAACCCGGGGCCTGCCTCCCCCACACCCAACCCTGCACGTGGAAAATGGAGCCTGCCCAGTGCCTCCCTAGAATGACCACAGATCCCGAGTGTAGCTCCACGCACTCCCCACAACTGTCCCTACAGAAAACGCACTGGGTTTTCTAAGGATTTTTACTACTAGTGTCTACACACACAAGAAAACAGATGGGCTAAGCAGATGGGAAAAGCCTGAGTGGCCAGGTTGTGGGAGCTGGAAGGTCCCTTAGAGACTATCCAGTCCCACCCCCTCACTTTATAGGAAGGTCCAGAGAAGCTAATAAGTAACTTACTCAATGTCACACAGTAAAGCAGCAGTGGGACCAGAAACAATCCATGTCTCTTCCCAATCCAGTGCTCCCTAGGACAGAGTGGGGAGTACCACCCATCTGATAAAACAGCACCCTGAATTTCCTTTAGGAGCCTACTGTTCCCTACTCTTCCCTATCATCTACGCATGATTTGGATGGAACACAGTACAATCAGCACCAAGTGTTCCCGTGGCCCTATGATGGGGACTTGGGGGACGTAAGGCAGGGCAGTGAGATTTGCTGAGGCTGCCATAGCTCTTCATCAGTGGACTTGAACCCGCAGACCATGAGGCAGGAGTGGCCGCTGCCATGTTGCCATGTCAATGGGCTGAGGATGAAGCCAATGCAAGATGAAGAAATTTGTGAAATGAACAGAAATAGAATTATAGGGACATCACCTGAACCTCAACCAAGCTGTCCTTGCCTACCTGTGGCTTTTTTCATTCCAGATGTCAATAAATCCCTTTATTATGGTAGTCTGTTCTTATCCACGGGGTTATGTTCCATGACCCTGTGGATTCTTGAAACCTCAGATAGTATATACCATGTTTTTTCTTATATATATGAAGCTATGATAAAATCTAATTTATGCCAGGAGTGGTGGCACACACCTGTAATCCCAGAAGCCTGGGAGGCTGAAGCAGGAGGACTCAAGTTCAAAGCCAACCTCAGCAACTTAGCAAGGCCCTAAGCAACTTAGTGAGTCCCTGTCTTGAAATAAAAAAAAAAAAAAGGCTGGGGATGTGGCTCAGTGGTTAAGCACCCCTGGGTTCAATCCCCAGTATGAAAAAAAAATCCAATTTATAAATTAAGCATAGTAAGAGATTAATAATAATAATGGATCCTAAAATAGGATGACTATAACAATATAATAAAATTTCCAGCATCACTACTCTTCCACTTTGAGGCCATTATTAAGTAAAATAAGGGTTACTGGATCACAAGGTAATGGATGAGAAGGATTCCACCAAACAAAAAGATGATCACTCTCCTCAAAAGAGAAGAAACACTACCAGAAGACCCTGAGACACTTGACTTCCAGTGACTTGGGGAAATAAAAAATCATTAACAGCTTCAGCTCAACAGCTGTTGGCTCAAATGGGGTTAAAATGTACTCTGGAAAATTTGGCTACTGCTTTGTTAAACTTACACAAAACTCTTAAATTCTTTCATCCTAATGATAATACTGTTTTTCTTACACCGCTGTGATGTTGCAACAGGCATTCCAAAAACCAAGGCAATGCCTAAGTGACTAACAGGTGGATGGTGTACACAGCGTGGATATGCTGGGCAAAGGGATGATTCACAACTCAAGCAGGACGAACAGAATGCATGAGATTTCATCATGTTACTCGGAACAGCGTGCACTTTTAAATTTATGAGTTGTTTATTTCTGGAATTTTCTATTTAATATTTTCAGACTGCAATTGACCACAGGTAACTAAAACCATCCAAAGTGAAAGGGCAGAAGAAGGGGGACTACTGTACTTAAATCTAGCGTGAGGTTAGATTTCTGTCACATGCTGGTCTAACCCCTAAACATAGGAAGCCCTTTCTGGGTCTCCCAAAAACCCACTTGACCTACATCAAACCATCCTGCTTTCTGATCTCCACCGTGCTTTTGCCCTTGATGTTTCTCAACTCTTGGAGTTCACAGAGCATTGTCCCTCTCCCCATGTGGCACCGGCTTCTCTAGCTTCTTCCACATTGTGATGGACAGACTAATGGTTCCCCTCAAAGATATCGATATCCACAGGTCCTTAAACATGTTGTTACCTTACATGCCAAATAGGAATTAAGGCTGAGAAGAAATTAAGGCTGGTAATCACCTGACCTTGAATTAGGGAGATTATTGTGGGTTATCCAATGGGGCTCAATGAAAATACCAGTATCCTTAGAATGGAAGAGGGAAACAGAAGAGAGAACCAGGGCAATGGCAGCACGAAAAGGACTCAGTCCAGTATCTCTGGATATCAAGACGAGTCAAGAAAAATGAGTGACCACTAGGAGCCAGAGAAGGTAAGCAAACTGATTCTCTGAAGAAAACAGCCTTGTGCAGACTTGACTTCAGCCCAGTAAGATTGAGCCCCAACTGATTCCTGATGTCCAGGACTGTAAGAGAATTGATCTGTGTTGTTTAAGCCACTTCGTTTGTGGTAATCTGTTACAGCAGCCGTAGGAAATCAATGCACACATTGAGGACCCCAATACTGGCACTCAAGAGATTGGGTGACAGATATCTCATTCCTTCCTGCAGTCCTAGTTGAGCATTAACCATGTGCCTGACTCTGAGCTGAATGCTGGGAACAGCAATCTGACCCTCTAGGCACCAAATGTCAGCCACAGGACAGGGTAGTCAACTCCGATAGAGCACTGTCAGTGCCATAATGCAGAAGCATGCAGGATATCACCAGAGCCCAGAGTAGAGACACCTAAACTTGCTAGGAGCAGGGAGGGTGACATATCCAGGGAGCTTTTCCTAGAAGAGTCAGAAGCTGAGCTCACTCTTGAATGAGCAGAAATTTAAAACCCAAAGCACGGGCTGGGGGTGTAGTTCAGTGGCAGACTGCTTGCCTAGCATGTGCGAGGCCCTGGGTTCTGTCCCCAGGACAACAAAAAGTGTAGGGGAAGGAATTCCAGGCAGAAGGAACTGTGTCAGGAAAGGAACAGAGTTGGGAGTGGTTCCTGGTTTTCTGGCCCCAGCTAGTGGGTGGACAGTAGAGCCCCTCTTTGAGATGGGGCACCACAGAGGATGATGGGAACAGGCAGAGTCTGTGGAGCCTGGAACTGACCCAGAGACATCCAGGAGGTGGCTACCCAGAAGTGACCTCTGAGGCAAGGGCAGGGAGCCGAGTTGTTGCTGAGAGGCGGAAGGGCAGGAAATAAGTAAGAAGAAAAGCAGGCTGGGGAAACTGCCCCAAGACTCCATATAGACCTGGGAGGATTCTTGGAGACAGGCAAGAGAGGGTTGGGGTCCAGGAGATCACAGCCTCCTGTCCAGCTATCAGGGAAGCCAAGGAGCCCCCAAGATGAGGGTAAACCCTGTAGTGGTCATAAGAACCAGCTCCAGGGTTGAATCAGCCCCCTGCCTACGTCCAAGGATGATCATGGCCACTCCTGCTGCCAAGAAGTGGTTCGCACCACGATGATAACTTTGGGTTTTCTGGTCCAGACAGACTCAGCCTCCTAACCTCCCCTACCCCAACACACACATGGTTCCCACAATTGTTTTTTCCCTCATCTGCCAAGCTCACCAACCTAGGGAGCATTTAATAACTGGCTGCCAAGTCCCCTGGGGACAGGCTAATGAGGCTGCCTCCCTGCGTCCCGCCTCCTCAAGGACCCAGGGCTCTGTGCCCTGCCCCTCCCCACCTACTCCCACCTCTCTTAAACCTTCTGTCCTTCCCACTGAAGAAATTGGACCTAGGGAGTCCGCATCTGAGCCCCAGACTGCCAGATGAGAAAGGAAGTGTCAGGTCTGGGGGAGTCTGAGAGGAGGAAACTGTCCAGGCCAGGACACAGGGGACAGGACGCGAAGTCTCTCTCTGCCAGTGTCTCATAGATGAATTTCCTCAGAACATTTGCTAAGCAGCTGCAGGGCACAAGCAGCGCCCCCACTTACTATGTTTCTGGGTGCATCAGGCTGCCTCTGGGTCTCTGGCCCCTGGTATCAAAGGGGTCTCAGCTAGGAAGAACAAATGCTTGAACATCCAACAGGCTCGGGGAACTTGGCTTTTCTTCCTCCCAGGGGGGACATTGTGGAAGTTTCCCACTTCCTAGAACCTTAGTTCCCTCGCCTGGAAAATGGGGATGATACAGCTTCGTGCAGAGAGGATGAAAGGAGATCATATATGGAAAGCCTCATACACAGAATGTTAGAAATAAATTATAGACCCGAATGTTTCAAATTGCACTCTCTGGCAAGGTGAGGTATCCAATCAGGATGTAGTGGTTGCCCTGGAAACAGGTTTCTCTGTACAAAGGGTCAGTGGATACCATGGGGACTGGGTTCACCTCTCTAGCTTCCCCCGGACTGGTTTTGTCCCTCTAGGGGATAATACTAATTCATAAAATCCTTTTCCTCTTTTTGCATCATCACTACTCATCCCTGGAGAGCCTCATCAGATGGTGTCCATGTTTGGGGCCATGAATCGTGAAAGCTCAGGATTTGGAAAAGCTCCTTAGTATTTGCAGAACAAGACAGTGCAGGGAGGAGACGAGAATGCTTCCCACTCCATCATGGTGCACCTGAATCAGCAATCTGGCTCCTCAGGATGGATGCTTTTCCATACCTCCTCCAAGGGCTTTCCTGTCCGCCCCATCTCAGGTGCCCTGTCCTTCCCTTAGTGCAGGGTCACAGACCAGGATCTAAATTTCTCTGGGCTTTTGTGAGGAACACTTGCTGAATTTGCTGGCCAACAATCTCCCCTTCTCTAGATGCAGGTCCTCAGAATGACTTTAGGGAACAATCCTTACTCTCAGCCCCTGTAGTTTTGATTCCCCAGGGCTCCAGCAATGGTCACAGCAACTAGGCAAGGGAACCACATTCTCCTACCCAACATGATTGGTTCAGGCATGGTCATGTGATCTGACCATTGAGCAGACAATACAACTTAGAAACTCCAACTGCATGAATGAGTCTTGGCAGCATTGACTTCTGAATTCAGTCTGACGTAACAGGCTGTGGCGTACAGCCCTGCATTCCTGCAAGCTTGACCTTGAGCAGATCACATCTTCTGTATGAGGTTCAGTCACATTCTCTTTGAAACAGAGTTCGTCGCTGGACATAGGTCATGTTACTTCCTTTGTGGCAACATGCTATTCCTACTTCTCCACCTTGCAAACTCTTACTTGGCCCTCAAAACCTCACTTGGTATTACCTGCAGAAGTCTCAGCCTCTCCATTAGGCCCCATCAGAGATAATTCAGATTTTCTTCAACTTTGGTGGGATTGTGTCCCGATAAATCCATTGTAAGTTAAACATATCATAGGTCAAAAATGCACTTAATACACTTAATCTCCCTAATAGCATAGTTTGGCAACATATTATACCATAGGGTATTGTTTATTTACCCTCATAATCAAATGGCAGTGATTGGGAGCTGTGACTTGGTGCTACTGCCCAGCAACATCAGAGAGTATCATACTGCACACTGCAGCCCAGGCAAAGACCAAAATTCAAAGTGTAGTTCCCACTTGGCATTATCATAAAATAAAAATGTGTTAATTCAAACTATCATTAAGTCAGGAACCATCTACGTATTGAGTACTTACTGTATACCAGCCACTGTGCTGTTGCTCTTAATCACCATAATAACCCCAAAAGGTAGGGACTAAAATATTACTGATTTGGAAGTGAGACATCAGAAGCTCAAAATATCCTATTTACCTACCCAACATTATACCCCCCACTCTAGTCTTTAAATTGTCCATTTTGGTTTTCATTTCATCCTCTCGCCTAAAAAAATGATGAATTCCAGGTACCTGGCTTATCTCTTCATCTCCACTCACTCATCCAAGAGCCTTTAGAGCAGACTGAAGCATCAACACACATTTTGACAGCAAAGAGAAACCTGGAAATATTCTTTTATTCATCCTACCCCCTCACCTTCAACCTACTTGTCCCCAGCCATAGGTCCTGGCATTCACTGAGAACTGATCCCTCATGGCCCCTGGAGCCCACCAGGATGCAAAGAAGAAAGAGGAGGCTTCCATTGACAGAGGCTTTCAACGGCCAGCTTCTGTGGTCAGCTTTAGAAACATCTGCTCGACACATTGTTATCAAAGCAAAGACAGGATAAGTAATAGTTGAAGGGAAAGCTATTTATATTTGTTTGTATCTGCATAAAAACACAGGGAAAATACACAAGAAATTAATATAAGTGTTTATTTGTGGTAGGGGGTTGGGAACAGAGTGGATGGCAACAGGTGTGGAGTTGGATTTTTCATTCTCTACTGCTTTGTATTGTTTTGATTGTTGAATCCTAAAAGCATATATTATTTATTTAAAATAAAGAGATTTTAGGGGCTGGGGTAGTGACTCAGTGGTAGAGCGTTCACCTAGCACACTGGGGGCCCTGGGTTCGATCCTCAGCACCACAAAAAACAATAAATAAATAAAATTAAGGTATATAAAAAAAGAGATTTTAAATAACAAAAGAAGGAAGCCCATTCCTCTTCAGTTGACTGTTACTGTGCAAAGACATGGACCCTGTTTCGCTGGAGTTCACAAGAAACCAGAATACAGGAGTTTAGTGTGAAATGGCTGAATTTTTTAAATATATGACTTTTCAATTGGTAATATTTTTATTATGGTAAAATATGCACAGTATAAAATGTACCATCGGAACCATTTCTAGTTGTACCATGACAGTAGGTACATTCACATTGTTGTACAACCATCCACCATCCAGCTCTAGAACCCTTTTCATCTTACAAACCTGAAACTCTGTACCCATGAGCCATTAACTCCTACCCTGCACCTCAGCACCTGGCAACCACCATTCTACTTTGTCTCTGTGAATATGACTATTCTACTATCTCATGTAAGTGAATCATATGGTCCTGGTCTTCTTTTCATTCATTCATTCTTTTTTTTTTTTTAATTTATTTTTTAGGTGTAGATGCAATGCCTTTATTTTTATGTGGTGCTGAGGATCAAACCCGGGTCCTGCCTGTGCTAGGTGAGTGCTCTACCGCAGAGCTATAATCCCAGCCCCTCATTCTTTCTTTTTTTTTTTTTAAAAATAAAATTTTAGTTGTCGATAGACCTTTATTTTATTTATTTATATGCGGTTTTGAGGATCGAACTCAGGGTCTCACATGTGCTAGGCAAGCCCTCTACCACTGAGCCCCAGGCCCAGCCCTTCATTCTTTCTTTTGTGTGTGTGTGTGTGTGTGTGTGTGTGTGTGACTAGCTCATTTCACTTGAGCATAATGACCTCAAGTTTCATCCATGTGTCAGCATGTGTCAGAATTTCCTCCCTTTTTAGAGATGAATAATGTTCCACTGCATGTGTATACTAGACTTTGAGTCACTATTTATCTGTCAGTGGACACTTGAATTGCTTCCATGTTTTAGCTACTGTGAAAAACGCTGCTATGAACACTGGTGTAGAAATGTCTTCAAGTTCCTTCAATTTCTTTAAAACTGGGTGTCTACTCAGAAGCAGGATTGCTCCATTATGTAGTGATTTTTTGAAGATCCTCCATACTATCTTCCCCAATTTTAAAATATTGGTAGTTATTGCATTTCACCACATTAAAAAGCACACATGTTTACACATTAACATCACTGAAGATCGGGCGAGCTTATAATTGTGGTGTGTCGGAGTTTGTGAGTTTTTTTGTTTTTTTGTTTTTTACTTAGTGTTTAATAAAATAGAGGCCCACCTTGCAATTAATCTCATGCTAGATTTAATGTAAGAATACAACGAGGATAATGTAAATAAACGTTTTTAAACATTGGCAGGCCAAAGAGAGCATGCCTGAGAGTTAGAGCTGCTCCTGGCTCACACGGGCCTGGCTCCCATTATTAGTGTGTGACATTTTCTATTGTTGTAATGAAATACCTGAAGCTGGGTGCTTTCTAAAGAATTTTGTTTAGTTCATAATTTAGAGGCTTGAAGTCCCAGATTGGGCAGCTCCATTGATTCGGCTTTTGGTGAGCCCCTCTTGGCTGGGTTGTGTTACAGCAGATGGCATCACACCTGCAGAACACAACAAGAGGGAGAGACAGGAAGTGAGACCGCTAGGCCCTGCCTCTTAAAGATTCTACCACCTCTCAACGCACTGCATTGTGCACCAAGCCTCCAACACATGAGCCCTTGGAGACAAACACATCCAAACCCTAGCACTCCCCCTCAGCCACCCAGTGCCCAGCTGCCTTGTCCCAGGAACATAGTGTGGCCTGGTTCTCAGCCACACTGTTCCCTCACGGGGGAGAGGCCAAACCTGGGCTGGAAAAAGTAGATGCTAATAATTACGTACTGGCTAGGGAATAATTTAGAGACAAATTGAAGTCAGTGTGGCTCCCAATCCACATGAACTCAGTGCCAGGGCCAGAGACAAGAATTCACTCCCAGGGGAAGAAGGAGCAAAGGATCGACAGCCAAGAGGTCATCGGAGAATCTGAGTATTCCAAATTCATGAGCCGAAAAATAGCATCTATCTGGTGGAGCTTCAAGAAATCAATAGCTTAAGCCAAAGGAGGAAAAGTGTTTTAAGACAGATGAAAACCCTGGGGTGGGTTGGAAGGGGAAAAAGTCAGAGAAGCAAGTCCCCGTCCTTAGAGGTCCCTGACCTTTTGTGCAGAGTAACTTGTTTCCAGGGAAACCACCACTTCCCAAATAGATGATCCCTTTTGCCAAGAAGTACAACTTAAAATACTAGCGTATTGAATACGTGGAGAACAAACAGTGCACCAGGCCCTGTGCCAGATAATTTTTACACGCCTTTGCTTCATTCTCACAGCGAGAATCTGTTCCTCTCCAGATAAGATTGCTGATGGGGCTTAGTAACAATAAACCATTAGCCCCAAGGTCATAAAAAAAAAAATCTCATCCAAGTCTGTCTAACCCCCAAATATTTTTCTTCCATTTCCTTGAGAAACTGGGATTCCTTTGACGCTGAGTCCAGCTTTACGCACCCCCCAAAACACGGCCCATGAGCTATGCAGTGTCTCCAGGCAGCAACACAGACAAGCTTCACATGTAGAATGTGAGCCACGTTCCTGAATTAGCACATGGCCCACACAGGCAGGTCCAGACAGGCCCTTTCAACCTCTTTCAGGGAGGAGAGGTAGTGGGTGTCTTTTTCTATCAGCAGTTTCTCTCCTTGATTTTACAGCACCTCAATTTCTCTTTAGGAAAACTCTTTCTTCTAATTTCCCATCAGGAGGGGCTGACCTCATCCCCCAGGTCTAGGGATAGGCACCCAACCCAGTCCTGGCCCAATGAGCATCTTCCCCTACGATTTATCCTAATGCTATTAATCCTTGGGGTTTTCTTCACCAACTCCTTCTGCCTGTGTTGCTGAGCTGGCAAGATGTGGGCCTGGAGCCGTTGGGGGCCATCTTAGCTTCACAAAGGCAGACTGTATCTGAAGTGAGGCCAAAGCAGAAAACTTAGAGAGACAGGTCAATATGTGGAGGGAAGGACAGAGAGAGAGGAAAGAGACAGACATCCCCATCCCAAATTCCTGCATCCATCCTTTGAATTCCTGCATCCATCCATTCCTGAAGTTATCTTCCTAAACACATGAACCAGTACATTCTTTTCATTGCTTAGATTATTTCAAGTTATAGTTTTATCACATGTAAATATCTTCAAATAACTGCCTATAATGTACATAATGACCACCATTTGACCCAGTCATCCCACTCCTTGTTTTATACCCAAAGGACTTAACAGTAATACAGTCACATCAATATTTATAGCAGCTCAATTTACAATAGCTAAGCTATGGAACCAACCTAGGTGCCCTTCAACAGATGAATGGATAAAGAAACTGTAGTAGATATACACCATGGAATATTACTCAGCCATAAAGAAGAATTAAATTATGGCCTTTGTCTGTAAATGGATGGAACTGGAAAATATCATGCAAAATTAGCCAATCCCAAAGAACAAAAGGCAAATGGTTTCTCTGATATGCAGACATTAATTCATAGTAAGAGGTGGAGCGCAGGGGGTGGATAAAACCCACATGCTACCTCAATCACAGAGCTTTCTTCTCAGAAGCCCAACTTGTCACAGGTGGTACTTAAAGTGTGTCAGGGATGAGAGTTTGGAGCTGAACCACCTGCTGCTCAGTTGGCCAGGAGAAGCCCTTCACAGGGGATAGTGGTATTTTGAACTAAAGGAAGGGAAGTGAAGGGTGGAGAGGGAACCTGGGGGTAGGAATGATAGTAGGATGAATCAGACATTATCACCCTTTGTGCATATATGATTGCATGACCTGGGTAATGCTACATCATGGACAACCAGACAAATGAGAAGTTAAATGCATCCTGTGTCAAATGCATCCTGCTGTAATACATAACTAATTAGAACAGATAAAATAAATTAAATAAATAAGGTACATAATTATCATCATTTGTAGAGCACTTAAGAATTAGCCAAGCACTAGCAAAGGACTTTTTTAATCCTTTTTTTATAGGTAAGCGAAACCGTAGGTAGTAGAGTGGATACTGTGATACACTTCCCAGGCCCCATTCAAGAATAAAGGTCCCACTAGACATGGTGGTACATGCCTATAATCCCAGCAACTTGGGAGGCTGAGGCAGGGGAAAGTTCAAGGCTGGCCTTGGCAACTTAGTAAGACCCTGTCTCAAAATAAGATGGGGGCTGCTGTGGGGAGCCACTCTGATTCTCGCCTTCCATCCTAAAGTGAAAGGCTTTGATCAGACACTACATTTTGTAGTGACCTGGACGTTGTCCGGGTCCAGGAAGTTGAGGACATGTCTTCAGATGTAGGCGTGTCACCCATGGGGTTGAATTACACTCACCTGTTCCTTTGTAATACTACCCCTTTGCCCTGTTTGGGATAGAATGTTCCATGGAAACGCCCTTTGTGTGTCCTCTTCTCTTGCTCTGCCTTTGGGTGTGGCCTTCCTAGACATCAGTCAACCTGCTGACAGCAGACATCGGGAAGCTAGACCCAACCCCCTGAAACCTGACCCCTTGCCTCATTTGAAGGGCTTCTCCTCAATAAAAGGATTCAGCACATGTGCGCTCTCTCTCTTTTTGCAGATTCTTAAGGTCAGAGGAGCCGTCACAGGACCCCAAAGAAAAAGGTATCTCTGTCTCTTGTGTGATTATTTTGTGCAGCCTAATTCCCTTGGAATGACCCTGAGTGTCTTAGTCATGAGGAATGTGACAGACTGCACTCCAAAGGAGCTACAGGACCTGGTCAAGATGTCCAGCAGGAACATGGGACTGGACAGGAGATGGCCAGGACCTTAGGTTGGGTAAAGGAGTGTTTATCAACTTGGGAATATTCTCCAGGAGGCAGGATTTAACACTCTCACAAGTCCCCAGGAGATGGTGCCCCTGAAGACTGCCCCCATGGGTTCAATGTCCAGTACTGAAAATAGAAAAAAAGAATAAAGGCCCTGTTACCCAGCTGTAGGATGTGCCACCATCAGACAGCCCTCAGCTATCAGTACCTTCAGGGATGCCTCAGCAGAAGAGGGCCACCTCACTCAAGGTCACACCCTGTTCCCAAGCTGTCAACATGCAGCATCTGATCAACACTGGAATACAAAGGCCAAGCCCTTTGGCCCAACCCAGGACAACTCCAAAGGGCCATTCCACCTTCAGAACACCCCGCATGGTCAGCCAAGGCTGCCATGTATGTCACAACTGGACTTTCCTCTCCATCTAATTCTGCTAGTGTCCCTCCCCTTACACAGGGACTGATCCTAAGACTGACTCTTAATTAATATCCCGCATGCTACCTCGATCACAGAGCCGTCTTCTCAGGAGCCCAACCTGTCACAGGTGGTACTTAAAGTATGTCAGGAAAGAAGGCAGTGGGTTGAGAGCTGAACTGCCTGCTGCTCAGTTGGCCATGAGAAGCCCTTCACAGGTAGCCCCTGGCCTAGCCCCTGTCCCTGAGAAAGAGAATTCATTAACTGGTGTGATATACTTGAGAAATAAGGGGAAAGAGTAACTCTAAGAACAATCCTGTTGGGAGCCTATTGTTAAACCCAGTTGATCTGGAAAATGATAACAAAAAGTTGGGTATGATTAATCAGCCATGAAGGCTATCTGGAATGCAGGAGGCCCTTCTGTTGACGTTTAAAGGGGCTCTCATGCCACAGAGCAGGAAGGCAGACAAAGTGGAAACCAGATCCAGCTCCAAAACAGGTACAACTCCAACCATGGCAGACTGCCATGCCAAGGCAAGGGCTCCGGTTAAAAAAGAGTGGAACCCTGGTACACGGGATGGGAACATCTGGGTGGAAGTTCTGTCAAAATATTGACTGTGAACTCTGAACTCTGTGAGCCTCAGAAGACGTCTACCTTCCCCACTTGACAACTACACAGGGGCCTCTCTGCACAAGATAGCATGTGTCCCACTCACCATCTGTCCCATTTCTCCTCCCGGCCACTAGGCCAATATCATGGTTTAAATATGGTATGACTTGTCCAAAACTCATTGAAATTCCTAATGGCAGTGTCAGGAAGTGGAGCCTAATGGGAGGTGTTTGGGTCAAGAGAGGACCACCTTTATGATTGGATGAATGCCATCTCATGGGAGTGACTCCTCCCTCTCACAGGACTAAATTTATTACCAAGAGAGCACGCTGTTATAAAGCAATCCTGACCCCTCCTCTGTCTTCTATAGGTGATCACTTGCCCCTCTGCTTCTCCCCAGGAGTTGAAGCAGCATGAGGCACTCACCAGAAGCTGATCAGATGCTGGTGCCATGCTCTTGGACTTCCTGGCATCTAGAACCGTAAGCCAGAATAAACCTGATTTCTTTATAAGATATCCACTCTCAGGTATTCTGTTATAACAACAGAAAACAGACTACACTAATGACATATCGAGCCTGATAAAGAAAGATGGGAGCTGAACTCCAAAGGAGCTGCAGGACCTGGTCAACACAACCGGCAGGAACATGGGATAGGATGGAAGAGGGCCAGGGCTGAGGTTGAATAAAGGAGTATTTATCAACTTCGGAATATTCTCCAGGTGCAGGATTTAACACTCTCATAAGTGCCCCCCACCCCAGGGGGTGGTGCAAACTCACTATAGAGATGGCTCCTAGAAACTTACAGAAGTAATGGCCAATGCCAAGTGAGAAGTGCCAATGGCAGATGATGGAAGCAGGAATTAAAAGGTTCAAGAAATGGGCACACCAAAGGAGATCTATTATGTAAGGCCAGTACCTCACCCCTGCCCCCACGGAGGCCTATGTTGTACACAGGAACCAAACAACTTGGTACTACCCCAGGCTGTCAGAAATGTACAATTAGAAGTTCACTGTCGGCTTTTCTTTATGGGCCAGGGCTGGTAGCAGGAAATGCCATTATAGAACTGGACTTAATAGCAGTGGAGATCCCCATTGAAGGAGCCCTGAAAAATAGAAGCCATCTGTCTTAGTCCACTCAGGCTGCTTTAACAAATACAGTCTTCCCTCAGTATCCTCAGGGGAGGGAGAATTGTTCCAGGACACACACCCCCCACCCATGGATACTAAAACCTAAGGATGCTTAGGTGTTTATATTAAATGGCATGGTATTTGCATAGAACCAACACATACATCTTCCCATACACTAGATTACTTATAATACCTAATACTAGGCAAATGCTATGCAAATAGTTATTATACTATATTGCTTAGGGAATTATGATCAGATAAAAAAGAGTCTGTGTGTGTTGAGTACAAATTTTTTTTTTTTCCTGAATGTTTTCAATCTACGATTGTGGGATCCATGCATGTAGCATCCACAGACATGGAGGGCCAATTGTATATTGTTTATTTGGAGATCACTGGGTGGGACCAGGGGCCCAGTAGACCCACTGTGAGCTGGATCTATGCCAGAACTCTGTTTATCACCTGGCCCCCTTAGCAGAGACCAAAATAATGCTTTGAGTTTCCCCTTCCCCTAGTTCTCTGAGTGACTTTGGGGAAGGACTGGGGAATCCCCTGGATGGAATCCACAGCAGCCAGATTTGAGCTCAACATAAAGAATGACAGTCCAATTATCACCTAAGCAGCTCAACATTGCTGAGGTTCTGCTCATAAGATGGAGAAAGGAACCTAATCTGGAAGGACAGAGAAGCCTCCTCACCCATCCCGGGCTGTGGGCCGCTGAGATCCCAGGAGCCTGGAGCCTGGGCATTCGAGCTGCAAGACCTTGAGACAGTCGCTTCGCCTCCCTGAGCTTCCTTTTCCCCAGCTCCAAAGCAGAACTATAAGACACACTTGTGACTTCTTACGTGGCTTCAGGGAGATGGCATTTGCATGACTCCAGGCATGCAGAAACCTCTGAGTAAACGCCACCATTATTATTCAGGAGCTGTGGAGCTAATTAGCCTGGCTGCTGATGCAACAGAAATTCACAGCGCGGCAACTGGCCTGCCGAGAAGAGGACCAGGCTGAACATCTCATTTTGACAAATGGCTTTTGTTTACCCACGACTGGCAAACAAACGCTCCACGACGTGCGACTAATCACCTAAAAATAACAGCACATATGCTCCCTCTGAGGAATGTTCCTTGCTAACAAGCACAGTGGCTGTGAGGTGCTGGGGGATGGGTGGGGACATTCTGCACTCCTCGGAGACAAATACGGAGGCCTCTTTTCCTTCCCCACCAAAGCCCAGTGAGAGCCACCCAAAGGCTCTGGGCACCCGTCTTCCTGTTCCCCACATCCATCCTGCCACCCAGCCCCATCAGTGCCAAATACAAACCCACCTCACCACGTCTCCCTGTTCCTATAACTGTCCTGGATTAAGTCTTACCGCCCCTTGCTAGGGCTGGTGCCAGAGTCCCTCACAGCCCTTTCAGCTCCATCCCGCTAGAGGGACCTTTCTAACAACACATATCTACCACGTTGCTCCCCAGCCTAGCACCCCCATGGCTTCCTGTCCTCCAGACAATCTCACTTTTTACACATCGCCCTAACAGCAACGTTCAATCCCTGATGACATCCTGAGCACACCACAGACTCTCAAACTTTGACGACGCTTGGAGAAAGGTCATATGTCTATCTACACACTCCATGGGGCTCTCAGCCAGCTGCCTGGCTTTAGATGACATGTCTGATGATGACCAAATGAGTAAAGTCTTTCCCAACTCCAGGCCATGGACCCCACTGCTTACCTGGTTGTCTCTTCCTGGTTTTCTAGGCATCTCTTAGTAATGTGCCCCAAACCAGGCACATAAACACACATACGATTTTCCTATGATCTTTCCAGTTGTTCAGGCCAAAGCCCTCCTCAAGGAGTCCTCCTTGAGCCTCTTTTCCCCCCAGCACCCCACAACCATCCCATTAGCAATATGGGATCAGTTCAGTCTTCAAAACACATCCAGAGGCCTCCACACTTCAAGCTGCCACTCTGATACACCGATGCCATCTCCCACCTCCCACAGGGACCCATTTTCTACCCTTGCCTGATACAATCTAGACACCATATAGAGGACCCCTTTAAAACTGGCCGCATCCCTTTCATCTTCAGGCTCAACCCTTCAGAGTCTTCCATCTCAGAGTAGAATCACAGTCCTTATGGGCACACACCTAGTGTGGTCCAACTGAGCAAAATAAAATGTGGGATGCCCAGTTAAACTTGAATTTTCTCATATATTTATTTTTTAGTTGTAGTTGGGCACAACACCTTTATTTTATCCATGTATTTTTATGTGGTGCTGAGGATCAAACCCAGGGTCTTGCACGTGTGGGCAAGCGCTCTACCGCCGGGCCACAACCCCACCCCTAAAATTGAATTTTAAAGACATTATGTTAAGTGAAATAAGCTGGGCACAGAAAGACAAAATACCACATGATTTCACCCTCATATATAGAATCTGAAAAAGTCAAATTCATAGAAGCAGAGAGTAAAATAGTGGTTAGCAGGAGCTAGGGTGGGGGACTATGGGAGGACTGAGGAGATATTGGCCAGTGAATACAATATTTCAGTGAGATGGGAGGAATAAATTCAAGAGATCCATTATGCAACATGGTGACTACAGATCATAACAATGTGTTATTGTATTTTTGAAAATTGCTAAGAGATTATATTTTAAGTGTTCTCACCAAAAAAAAGATAAGTATATGAGACAATGCATGTTAATTACATTGATTTAGCCATCCCAAAGATGTGTACACATTCCAAGATCACATTTTATACCACAAATACGTACAATTTTTATTTGTCCATTAAAATAATTTTAAACAAATAAAGCAGTATCAGGAACTAAAATTTGGGGGGCTGGTCAGAATGAATAAATGAATGAGTACCTGAATATTCATCTCATCAAAGAGAGGAATAGTAGAAGACACAAGCAGAATTCCACTTCTAAGCCTCCCTACGGGGGCTGCTTCGATTCCTATGAGAGGTGGAGTATTGAAGCTAAAGAGTATGAGGTTTAGCACTTATGGGGAAAGCATGATAAATGAGAAGGAGAAGAAAAGAAACTATCATTCCCTCCTCTCTGGTCCATGTTCCACAAAACATGTCCACCCCCATGGTTCTCACTTGCCCTGAGAGGCAGCTATCATCCCCTGGTCCAGAAGAAGAGATAGAACCCCAAAGAGATGGAACAATTTGCTGAAGGATAAAGGGAAGGACAAGGGGAAGGAGCTGAGACTCATGCCAAAACCATTCAACCCAAAGGCCACCTCACATAGCATTTCCTCTCCAACTTGCCCACATTTACAAGACCATGGGGCTGGTGGAGGGGATTATATTTCCTGATTCATTTTTGCACAGCCCTTGGAGGCCTCCAGAGTAGGAGGGAGGAACAAATCAGATAGCATTAGAGGACAGGGACCCTGTCCAAATCACAGTTGCTTGGCCCCTCTTCCTTCTGGACATCTTGGAGACCTGACCTGTCTGCATGGTTCCCTCTCTGCCTCTCACCATAGTTCCTTTGCCCACACCAGCTTCTGAGCCAGCTCTACACAGATGCCTATCCTGAATCACTGCATTTGTCTCAAAAAATTTTTTTTATATTAATGTCATTCTGCACTAATGAGTCCAGCCCACTTGGTCCCAGCTGGAGCTTCTGATGTCTGCTGATTAATTAGTACAGAGCTCTGGGGGGAGGCAAAGTAAGGGGAGTGGGGAGAGAGATGGAAGAGAAAGAAAGAGAAGAGCAGTTTATGGACTAGAAATAGGTTTCTTCTGCTCACCAGTGATTTTTTTTTTCAGCTGGCTATGAAACAGACACTAGAAGGTCATTCCCTTCTTGGCCACTTACTGTCCCCAGTTCAGGAAAAATTAGACACATAGATACTGCCCCAAGTTGCAAAGAAATGCAGAATGCAGGAAAGCACAGGTCAGAAATAGGTAGACTTGCATTCTGACTCATCCCAGCTCTGCCTATTGTTGCTCAAGAAAAGTGGCTGGATTTCCCAAGCCTCATTTTCCCCATCTATGAAATGGAGACAAAAATTCTACCCCAACACAAAATGTTGAAAGCTCTCAGATTTGATAACTTGGCTTCCAATTCCAACTTTTCTACTCATGGGGGCTGTGTGGCTTTGAGGAAATAACTTAACCTCACCTGCACAATGGAAGTGTTCAAAGCACCATCTCATGGGTATGTTGAAGGTTTAGCTTGATCTGACACTGAGCTTGATCAATACACAGAAGCTACTGTTACCATGGCCAGACCTAGTCAATTAAGCAAAGCTCATGACTCAATTGACCAAAAGGAGTTACAGTTACCAAAAAGGAGACACAGTAGCTGGTGCTGTCCAGGGGATGTTCATATTGAAATGCCTTCTGCAGTGTTCCTATTTAAGGGAACATTATCTATGCTTTGTAGAAGAGGTAACCAAGGTTGATAGAAGGGCTTGATTGGTCTCAGGTCACAGAACAAGTAAATAGCTGAGCTGGGAATTGAATGCAGGGAAGCTTGCCTCAAAATGCAGACTCTTTCCACTTTGCCATAATTCCCGCACATCAAATTTTCAAAATTGATTTGCTAAAGTCATGAGCCTGCAGGCATCATCCTCGTTTCTGTCTGTGTGATCGTGATACTTTTGTGCCATACCTAATCATTTTTTAAGGCAGATCATAATCCCCGTCCTGCACCCACCTCCTGGCTGACGTGCAGATCAGAGGAGTTAATGGCTGTGTGAGGACTCTGGAAACAGGACTGGGATGGGCCCAGGCAAGCAGCATTTAGCATCATTCCAGGACCTGGGAAGCTTGGCTTATTATTACACATTCATTTATTCATTCATTCAACAGCATTCACTGAGTCTAAAGGTACACATTCTAGGCTGGGAGGATACAGCAGGAAATAAGAGAGATGACATTTCTGCCTTCTTGGAGTTGACATCTCTGGGGAGAAGACAGACAAAAGACAAACAGATACAAATGTTACAGAGTAAAAAGAAGCAGATAAGGAGGCCCTGGGCAGGGAGGCTCTTTTGTCGAGGGTGTCTCAGAAAGTCTCTCTGGTAAGATAATGTTGGAAGCTGAGATTTAAACCAAGATTAAACATGATGTCCAAGGGAAAAGTATTCCAGACAGAGAAAACTGCCTGTTCAGTCTTGGTCCAAGGAAGCTGCTATAACAAAATACCATACATGGGTAGTTAATTGTCAGCCAATTTTGTGCTATTATAACAGAATATCAAAGACTCAGAGATTTATAAAGAAAATAACTTTATTTCTTCCAGTTCTGGAAGTTGGTGTCCAAGGTCAAGGGTCCCACATCCAGTGAGGGCCTTTCTGCTGTATCATCCCTCAGAGGAAGGTGAAAAGGCAGGAGAGAGAGAAAGGAGCAGGGAGAGACAGGAACCCACTGGGCAACACAGTATTTATGTACCTAAGGGAAAGAGCCATTAGGACTAATTGACTCTTAAAGGGCCCACCTCCCAACATGGCTGAATTGGGGATTATTTCTAACACAAGAAATTTGGGGACACATTCAAACCACAGCACTTAGAAACAGAAATTCGTTGTTAACAGTTCTGGAAGCTGAGAAATCTAAGATCAAGGCACTAACAGATTGAGAGTCTGGTAAGGGACCACTTTTAGAAGGGTCAGGCTGAGGTGGTGGCTCAGCAGTAGAGCGCTTGCCTAGCGCATGCAAGGCCCTGGGTTCGATCCTTAGCACCACATAAAAATAAATAAGATAAAGGAATGTGTCCAACTACAATTTAAAAATAAATACTTAAAAAAAAAAAAAAAGAGCAGAAGGGTCCAGGCAGCTCTCTGGGGCCTCTTTATATAAGGATGCTAATCACATTCATGAGGACTCCACCTTCATGACCTAGCCACTCCCAAATGCCTGCCTCCTGATACCATCACCTGAGGGATTAGGTTCCAACATGGGGATTTGAGGGGCTAGGGAGGACAGAAACATTCAGACATAACAGGCCCCAAGGCTGGAGTATATCTGTTTTGTTCAAGAAACAACAATGAAGGCAGTGTGGCTGGAGTAAGGGGAGAGAGATGGAAAAGAAGGCTGGCAGAGACGGCAGATGACACAGGGCCTGGTAGACTTTTACTATTCAACTTGGAGCTTTGATTTATCACTTTCTCGTCTGTTGTATTCTTTGCGTAATTTCCTACTGCTGACTAGATAAAACTCAAACTCCCTGGCATAACATCCAAGGTCTTTTGTAACTTCCCAGCCTCAGTTTCACCCCCAACTACCACCACACGGCCTGGCTCCCCACTCCCTCTCTACCCCTTGGTCCCACCTCTAGGCCTTTGCCCCTGTGGTTCCCTCGACCTGGCCTCACTCAGACTGACACTTAACAAATGGCATGCCAGGCTCTCTGGGAGGTGCTGGGGAAACAGGAATGAACGCAACTGCCCCCGTTCCTGCCCATCTGGTGTCTAACAGAGAAGGCAAACATTAACTAGGTAATGGTGGAAAAATAAATAAGGTCACCTTTCCATATCTGTGGGTTCTGCATTTATGGAGTAAACAACTGAAGGTCCAAAATATTACCAAAAAATGGTGTCTTATTAAACATGTACAAACTTTTTCTTTGTCATTATTCCCTAAATGATACAGTACAACTATTTCCATTGCATTTACATTGTGTTAGGTATTATAAATAACCTAGAGATGATTACAGGGGCTGAGGGGACTGTAACTCAATGGTAGAGCTCTTGCCTGGCATTTGAGAGGCCCATACAGGAAGATGGGGGTGGGGAGGGTTATAGGCAAATTCTACATCATTTTAGAGAAGGGAATTGAGCATCCATGGATTCTGGTGTTGGCAGGGAGCCCTGGAACCAGTCCTCTATGAATACTGAAGGACAACCACAATTATCATGGAGGTAAATTGTGGAGGTCATAACAGTGGTTCATAGTAAGCCCAAATACTCTGGAGTGAGGAGGGGATCAAAGAGACTGTATTGAAGCTCAGACTCAAGAATGAGCAGGAGCCAGCCCAAAGAGGTGGGGGGATGCCTCACCCCTAGCAAAGAGCATGTGTGAAGGTTGTAAGGGAAGAGAGGAAGGAGAAAGCTCATGGCCCTATAGGCCACATCAGGAGTCGGGTCTCAACAGTGAGGCCCTTGCAAGGCTTGTCTGCCAGGGCAGCACCTCCTAACTTCTCACGTGGTACATCCCCTCCTCCCTCAGCTTCCTCCCAGGCAGGAATCTGAGCCAGGTCAGGAAGGGAGCTTAGCAAACAGACAGTGCCTGCCTGGCTCAACACTAGGTAAACAGGACTCTGGCCTGCACCTGCAGCCCGCAGCTGCACAGGGGTAAATATTTGCTTACAGACCTGTCTTGCCTAATGAGTGTTTGGGCATCGCCAGGGAGCTAGCAGGAAGGGGGCTGGTCCCAGGAGACTTCGGTGCCCACTCCCTGGTGTCCTGGGGTACAGGACCCAGAGAAACAGCCAGGAACCACCGGCAGGGCATCCCCAAGGCCTTCCCCCAGTTCTTCATAGAATCCGTAGAATCCTGATACCCAGAAATCAAAGACAAAGAGGGATCCTAAGAAGGGCAGTCCCCCTCAGAGCAATATCTGCCAAGGACCTCCACCCTTTCTCACTCATTCCTCCTCCTCCTCCTCCTCAAAATAACACCCATATGTTAGAAATCAATTCTGTAATATGGGTTCAATCCCCAGTACTGCAAAAAAAAAAAAAAAAAAAAATGAATTCTGCATCAGATAGTTGGACATAACTGAAGAATTGCACACATCTCCCTTTGTGCCTTCTGAATTTTTTCACCTGGTACATTATTAGATATTCAAATGAATAAACAAAATCCTAATATATGTTCATAATTTAAAAAATCAAGTCGTAAAAGATTAATTAGTTGAAAATTAAAGTCCCCTGACTCCCTAGTCCTACTTTCCCAAATTATGTTCTTCTTAACTTTGGTAAGATTTCATTTTCATTTCAACATAAATAGCATCGGATCACACATCCTGTTTTCCCCTAACAACATAGTATACCCTGGACACCTTTCCACCCCCGTACATCCAGGACTACCTCATTATTTTTAGCAGCGGAAATTTATTCCATGGTTTGGATGTGCTGTGATTCATAGAGATTGTTCCTTTTTAATGGGCATCGGTTCCAGTTTTTACTATTGCAAATAATTCTCTACCAAATGGCCTTTTACTTGCATCTTTGTATATTTGCTGGAGTTTATTTGTAGAATAAATTCCAAGTCAATGGGTGAATATCTTGTACATTTTTACATTTAGCAGACGTTGCCAAATTACCCTCCAAAAAGGCTGGGCCACCTTATCCTCCTATACTGGCAAGCCAGGAAAGTGCTAATCCTCCACCCTTCAGCTCTTTGACAAACTCATGGGTGGAAGACAGTATCTGTATTAGTTGCATTGTTAGTAAAGTATCTTTAAGGTGTGCAGTCATTTATATATCTCATTCCAGTGAACTGCTTCAACACACACTTCATTCATTTTTTGTAGGAGGTTCTCCCTTTCATCTCTTTCATTTCATCAATGTTTAATATCTACTCTGCGGTGGATATCATGTTCAACTCTCCTTCATGAAATGTGGGGTCGAGAATATGCACTAGGGAAGAACTAGAAGTAATGAGGAGTTCCCATGTGGGGCATACCCAAGACAAAAGGGAAGTCACCAAGCCTTGAATCCTGTAAGACTTGAACTACTTGATTACAAAAGAACTGAGCCTTTATTTTCTTGTCAGTAAATAGAAAAATACAGTAACTGCTATCCCTTAATGGAAGAAGCACAAATTAGACTCTACATATCAGGGTAGTTTCAGATTAAGGGACCAAACATCCATCAAAACTTGCAGAAACAAAAAGAAGATTTATTGATTTGTGTGATTAAAAGCTGAAACTTGAGGAATGGCTAGATCAAACACCTCTATCTTTCTCCACTCTCAGTTCTGCTTTTTCACTGTTCACTTCATTCTCAACTAAAGCTAAAGATGTAGCTTATTGACTGAACAATCCATGGAGTTCCAGCAAAAACCCTGGAACTAGCTGTGATTGGTCCAGTCTGAGTCATATGTCTATCATAAGCCAATCACTGAAGCCTGGGTGATAGGTTATGTGGATTAACTAGACCTGGAGCTGAGACATGAGGGTGAGTCCTACATGAAGCAAAGGACCTGAACAGGAAGATGAGGAAATTTGACCAAAAGCAAGGGCAGGCTAAAACTACAGATGTACCTATGCTGGATTCTAACCCTTCCATTGCTGTGTCACACTAGAGAAGTCCCTTCTCTAAAGCCGTGAGTTCTCCCATCTCTAGGATTTAAACTCAACCATTGATTCTGATAAGTTTTTTAGCAGCAGAACTTTTTTTTTTTTTGCTCTTTAATAAATAATGTATGAAACCCAATATAGAATAGATAAGAACTATGTTTTATTAGAAACTTTGTTTAATTTGTTTAATTCAGTATTAAGACAGATCAGGATTTGCTATGAGAACAAGTAAACCCAACATCTCAGCACAAAGATTAGTTTCTTCCTCATGCCACACAGTTCAGGGCAACTCAAGGAACTCTTCTTGGCAGATCTCCTCCATCTCTCCAACCAGTGATCCAGATATCCACCCTCTTACCACTTGTGGTTCTATCAGAATAAAGCTCTAGCTTCCATGGAAGGAGAAGAAAAAGTATACAGCACTTCTGCCCACATCCCAGTGGCCCTTAGGATCCAGTGACATGCCTCACTTCAAATGCAAGAGACTCTAGGAAATTTAATCTTTCTTGACTGGAAAAGGGAAATGATACTCGTTTTGATCTGTCTACCATAAAATCTATGATATTGACTTCTTTACAGTTTGTTAGTCAGTTTTGTGTCACTGTAACAAAACAACCTGAGATAATAAACTTATAAGGAAGAAAGGTTTATTTTGGCTCAAAGTTTCATAGGTGTCAGTCCATGGTCATTTGGTGCTGTGGCTTTGAGCCTGTGGTGGCATAATATATCATGGCAAGAACATATGGCAGAAGAGGATTGTTCACCTCATCATGGCCAGGAAGCAAACACAGAGGAAGAAGAGGAGCCATGGTCCCAATGACCTAACTTCCTTCCATTAGGATCTACCTCCTAAAGGTTCCCCTGCCTTCCAGGAGAGCCATGAGCTAAGGAGACATTCAAGTTCTGAGTGACAGAATAAATCTATCACTGTGAACAAGGAAAGATAGATTAAAAAGATAATCAAAAGATAGATCAAAAAGAATAAGAAATTAGACATTATGGATGATACACACAGTCGTATTTCAATCCCAGAACTGATCTTTTTAAGCTGCAAAATTTTTAAACATTTGTAAGATGCAAATATGAAGAAAAACTCCAGGTTGCCAAGGAATAGAAGTTGGAAATGTTGGCAGTATTTGAAAACTTGTTTTGTTGTTGTAGTTGTTCTTCAATTTCAGGATTCTCTAGAGTTACCCAGACATAACAGGAGAGACCTTAGTGTCAAACTTGCTGACAACCAAGCAAATAGCAGAAGAAACTGTGTTGGCCATCTCCAAAATGTTAAATGTTAGTATACAACATTTCCAAGAGTTCTCATTATATTTTATGTTAGCTTTCCATCATTGTAACAAAATATTTGAGATAATTAACTTACAAAGAGTTTTCAGTTTCTAACCAATTGGACCCATGATTTTGGGCCTGTGGCAAGGTGACACATCATGGTGGGAGCATGTGGCAGAGCAAAACCGTTTGATCAAAAGCCAGGAAGCAAAGAGAATGAGGAAGAGACAATCCCAAAATCCATTTTCAAGAACACTCCCCCAGTGATCTGAGGACCTCTCCGTGAAGGTTCCAACCCCTCCCAAAAGCACCACCTAATGACCAAGCCTTTAACACATGGGCCTTTGGAAGACCTTCGTGGTCCAAACTTTAGGAATTTATTACAATGTCTGAATAGCTAAACACATATTATCAAATGTTGATAAATTGTATTTCATCAAAATTAAGAATCTCTGCTCTTCAGAGACACTGTTAAGAGAATGAAAATAAATACCACAGACTTCTGGGGCTGGGATTGTGGCTCAGTGGTAGAGTGTTCACCTACCATGCATGAGGCACTGGGTTCGATTCCTCAGCACCACATAAATGTAAAATAAAGATACTGTGTCCACCTAATACTAAGTTTTATATATATATATATCAGACTTCAGTATGGAGGTTCCTCAAAAGACTAGGAATGGAACCACAATGTGACCCAGGTATACTACTTCTCTCAGTGTTTATCCTAAAGAACTAAAGTCATCATACTATGGTGATACATGCACACCCATATTAATAGCAGCACAATTCACAATATGCAAACTATGGAATCAGTCTAGGCATCCACCACTGGATGAATGGATAAAGAAAATGTGATATATACACAATGGAGTTTTATTCAGCCATGAAGAGAAATAAAATCATCTCATCTGCAGGAAAATGGCTGGAACTTGAGACCCTCATGTTAAGTGAAATAAGCAGAACTCAAAAGGGAAGGGTCATGTTTTCTCTCCTGTGTGGAAGCTTGAGAGGAAAAGGAAAAGTAAGGTAGGGGGAAATCTCATGAAAATCAAAGGGAGATCAGTAGAGTAGAAGAAAAGGATGGGGAGGATGGAAAGGGGAAAGGCTGGGGAGGGATGATGGCCATATTACATTATTATTTTGTGAATTGTAACAATGTGAATATATAACAATGAATCCCAACATTATATACAACTATAATGCACTGATAAAAAAAATAGAAAACAAGTCACAGACTTGGGAAGCATTTGCAAATGGCATGCAGAATTTGATTGTTAAAAATATTCATACCCAGAATATTCATGTACATTCGTATATAAATAACCTTCATGTCACAAAAGACTGCAGATTATAAATTTCCATTTATATGAAATGTCTGTAACAGTCTAATCCACATACAGACAAAAGGTAAATATAGATGCATAGGGCTAGGGCCAGAAGGGGAGTCATGGGGCACTGGGAGGTCATAGCTGAAGGGGATGAGGTTTCTTCTCAAGTGGATGAAATGTTTTAAAATGAATTGTGGCAGTGATTGCATGACTCCATGAATATACTAAAAACCATTCAACTGTACATTTTAAATGAGTACATTTATGGTATGCTAATTATATCTCAATAAAACTGTTACCGAAAAAGAACCCTCAAAATTCAACTAGAAAAACAAAGACAGAATTTCAAGTAGACCCATCACCAGAGAAGACACACAGATGGTTAATAAGCGCATGAAAAGATGTTCAACAAAATTAGTTTTTAGGAAAGACAAATTAAAAACTACAATAAAAGCATACTACATACCTATTAGAATGGCCTTTAAAAAAACAGTGACTGGCCAGGCACGGTGGCACCCAGCTATAATCCCAGTGACTCAATCCTGGTGATTTGGGAGGCTCAGGCAGGGGGATCACAAGTGGGAGGCCAGCCTGGGCACTTTAAGACCTGGTCTCAATAAAAATAAAAAGGGCTGGGGGTGTAGTTCAGAGGTAGAGCACCCCTGGGTTCAATCTCCAGTACTGCTAAATAAATAAATATTTTTAAAATACTGTCGAAGCCAAGTGTTGACAAAGATACCCAGTAATTGGAACTCTTACACATGCTGGTGGGTGTGCAACATGGTACAAACAGCCACTCTGGAAAATAATTTGGCAGTTTCTTACAAAGTTAAACATACACTTATACGACCCAGCAATTCCACTTTTATTCACCCAAGTGAGATGAAAACCCAGATTCAAACACAACCTGCCTACAAATGTTCATAAATAGTGACTATATCTGTAGTCACCAAATGCTAAAAAACAATCCTAATGTCCTCAACCAGGGAGTGGATAAACCAAGCGCTGTGCGTGTTCAGTGGGTTAGTGCTCAGTAATGGAAGACTAACAACCTGAACGGAACTTCATATGCATTATGTTAAGTGAAAGCATCCAGACACAAAAGGCTGCATACCATGGTTCTATTTACATAACATTCCTGCAAAGGCAAAACTACAGGGACAGCAAACAGATCAGTAGTGTCCAGAGGCTGAGGGAGAAAGGACTAGGGACTCTAAAGGAGCATGAAGAAATTTCAGAGGTGATAGAACTTTCTAGTCTTGATTCTCATAATAGTTATACAGCTGTGTGTTTTTTGTCAAAACTCATCAAAATATAAACTTAAATAGAATGAATTTTACAGCCTGTATCCAACCAACAGTGAGCCTGTACTCCTACAGTCAGAATCAACTATTTTCCTTAAGGCAGGTCACTTACTGTCCAGCTACCCTCGTTACTGCTGAGCCAGCTGGACTTATTCACCTGGCTGGACTTTGTAGATAGTTATCTGTTAACTCTGTTTGTCCCACAGTGTGAGTATAAAATAGCAAAATATATCTAACTGCTAAAAAGCGGTGATTTCCTAACTAGGATGCTCTCTGCAGTTAGTACTTCCCAGAATATCCTATCTAATTCTTGCTTTATAGTCACATGGTAAACTCCTACCTGTCTATGCACATGCTCCTCTTCACTGAAGCCTCTCTCTTTGACAAGCACCTCTCTCTCTCTCTCTCTCTCTCTCTCTCTCTCTCTCTCTGACAAGCACCTCTCTCTCCCTCAGACAAAGCCAGTTACTTACTCTTCTGTACTCCTATAGTCCTGCGTTAGTCCAATCTTGTGGTATTCATTTGACTCTACTGAAATTAGTAATGACTTTATGATATGAGCACCAGAAAAATTATGGGATTATTGACTGTTGGTCATATTAATTAGTATGTGTGTTGAGTGAATAAGTAGATGACTATAAGCAATGAGCCCATGATGCAATGTAAACCGCAATATTGGATAAACTGCAGAACTTAGACAGACTTAAATTAGTGTTGTAAGAGTTTACATCCAGGGAGTGTACCCCAGACCTCACCCAGTTATCAGCTGCAGGCACAACTGAACTAGGACTTAAAAAACCCAGACTTCTGGAGGTCAGCAGGACTAACAGACCTGGACAGAAAGACTGAGACCTCCGTCACTGTTGTCCCCCTGCACCAGACTCCTCTGGCCCAGATGGAGTTCCAGTGACCCGGGCTTGAGTCACGTCACAGGTAAGTGTCTAGGACCCTTGGGTGTAGCCTCAGTTAGGACTTAAAATTAGGATGTGTCTGAAGTGTGATGAGAATGAATAAAGTGGATTTGGTTGAATGTAACTGCGCCTCAGACGGAGTCTATAGTAACCACTCGTGACACCGTATCATCCTCCCTCCCCACCAGAGAGTCCACAGTGGGTACTGGTGAGGGTATGTTAAATGAGTTGGCCTCATTTCTTAGGCAATAGAGAAAAAAAAGTCTGAGCAGAACCATGAGGAATGAGCAAGTAAACCCAGAGGAGGGTCAGAAATTAATTTGGAGCCAGATTGAGTAAGATTTGAATGTCAGTTTAAGGATTTTCAATTTCTTTCCGTGGGGCCCAAGGAGCTCTTCACCTTCCCACATATCATTTCCTCCCCTTTGACTTTAGCAGGTTCTTTCTCCTAAAAGCCATGCAACTCCCTCCCTTCACTCAGGTCTCTGGTTAAATGGCCAACAGAGAAGGTTCTCTGACCATCTGATAAAAAATAATAGCCCAGCCTCCCCATTACAAGACAGCTGGCCCCCTTATTCCGCTTTGTTTTTCTTCATGGCATTAATCAAAATTTGACATACACTGTTTATTGTCTTTTTCCCTTCACAGAATATAAGATTAAGAACAGAAGGAACATTGTTTAATTCATTGCTGTGCCCTCAGCATCTGGGGCAGTGGCTGAATCAGAGCCTGGGGCTCCATAATGTATTTGTTGAACAAATGAAGCCCACTTTTGCACATATGGAAATGAGGTTTCACAGCCTGTCAGTAGTAAAGCCAGGACATGGATGCAGATCTTCTATGAGTTTTACTTTAAAGGATGCTCTTTTAACCAGTATCCAGTGGATTGAGCCTCAGGGCACAGGCTTTGGAGTCAAAAAGGCCTCGGCTTAAATGAGTGGCTCTTAACTGAGATCTGTCAAAGGGACAGAAATGCAAACAAATCATTTTACAGATGACTTCAAGGAGCTCAAGGACATTCTTCAGGAACTTTCTTGAGCTTTGTGGATATGGTCTTTGGACCACTCATTTCATCCCTCTGAGCCTCAGTTAGAGCTCTCAAGAGGAGACCATGAGACTGGTCTAAGTTCACTGGAAGATCACATGGGATCCAAATGAATGTTTGCTGTTCAGTATCCTCAGTGCCCATTTTCCCTACCTTACCTGGGCCGCTGTGTGACAAGCTGGGAAACAGGTTCCAGAGACCTTTGCTCCAGACTTGCCCCTCCTTTGCCCCAGCCTGTGGGACTCTCAGACTCTTATTTTCTATGAGCTTTAGAGGCCCCACCAGGAAAATGGGATTATTGCTCATTTAACAGAATGAATAAAATGAGATAGTGAAAGCCCTCAGGAAACACTGAAGCCCTCCAAATGTTCCCCAAGACATTCACTCCTCGTGCCACAAATTGTTTTACTGTTTCAATTTCAGCTACAAAAAGCACTCTGCAGGTCCAGGCCTAAGGAGTTCAAGGATAATGCGGGTCAAATCCCATTATGCCAAATCCTATTACAGTGCCCGTTCAAGGCTTCCCTCACCACTGCACTGCAGCTCCCTGAGGAGGCCCTGCTGACCTGCCTCTGTCTCCTGCTGTCCAGCCCACAGCTTGGCACTGCAGGAGCTCCAAGCCCAAAACTCCTTTCATCTGCAGTCAAGAACTGCATTGTTTGGCCCACATGGTTTCTGTTTTAATTAGATACCAACATTTAAAAATTAATAGAATTCATAAATGGCTTCTCTTAGAAAATTAGGAATTTTATACCCAGAGTTCAAGTCCCCACATATGGAAATAGCTGGAAAGGCAGCTGGCCCCTTGTCCCTTTCAATGGTAACTGATGTGTGACCTCCAGCTACCATAGTCCCCAGGGCTCCTATTCTTAGACTGCAATAGTGTCCAGGTCCTGTCTGAAATCAGTAGTCAGGCTCCATATTTTACATCCTTAGGTGCTGTATGAAGCCTGTTCAGAGGCACCACCTTCTTTGATCCATAAGAAACCTTTCTGATTTTAGGTATTACCATGCCCACATTATAGACTTTAAAAAGTGAGGCTGCATGAAGCAAATAAACATATCCAAGTGGAGATATAGCTTAGTTGGTAGAGTGCTTGCCTTGCATGTACAAGGCCCTAGGTTCAATCCCCAGCATCCCCCTCCACACACACACACACAAAAAAAAAACTTATCCAAGATCACAAAGCTAATAAGAGGCAGATTTGAGACTCAATCATAAATTCCTGGTAACTAGAGATAGGGTAAAATGTCTAATAGATGCTTTTCCCTTATTTAAAGTGATATTCACTACAACTAAATGGTATAAAGACTTTGAGTCAGATTTGTGTTTGAATCTGCACTCTGCCACATACTGATTATGATTATTTCCACATCCTTAAAGTAACTCTAAAGCTACTTGTTCATGGGATGTTCATTAATTATTTGTAGATCTTAGTAAATTAATATGGAATCTGGCACATGCCAACAATCCCAGCAACTCAGGGGGCAGAGGCAGGAGGATCACAAGTTTGAGGCCAGCCTCAGCAACTTAGCAAGATCCTATCTCAAAAATCAAAAATAAAATGGACTAGGGCTGTTCAGTGGTAAAGCATCCCCATAATCAATACCCAGATTCAATGTGGGGCTAGCTGGAACAACAGCTGCCCTTGTGCCTATAATAATAGTAATAATTAAGATGGAAAATACTACCCTGACCCATGAGAGCCATGCCATGGAGTTCACAGAAACAAGAGTCAACGTGTGGTTTTTGTTAGGTTATCCTCCACTGAAAACAACAAAGACACGATTAAACATAAATGAAACAATGGTTTTCAAGACACTGGACACCAGGCAAAAAAAGGACAATGATCTCTGAGAGATACAAAATAAATAAAATGAATCCTGTGATAGCCCTGGATACATTGAGAGAGATTCTAAACCATCACCCAGGGAAGGAAAACAGAGGCCGATCCCAGCAGACACATCCAGTTAAGGATACAGAGCTGAGAAACCAGGAAAATCAACCTAGAATTCTTCAGTTAGATACCAGGGGAAAGAGAGCTTCCCAGAGAGAGCCCCAGAAATGTGAAGAGGATCCCCCTCAAGTAAACAGCAGAGTACTGATCAACTCATACATACAAGGGAAACACCTGAAGCTGTGGAAAGAACCTTCTGAAGGATAGGATTATAGGAACTAGTATCTGGCTCATACACAGGGTTGGGATCAATGCCTGTGGCCAAGAGCTGCTCAGAAAAGTCTAAAAATTCATGCAGAATAATTATTAGTCTTAGACTAAGCACTGTTCTAGACCTTCCTAACAACTCATAAAAGCAAAACCCCAAAGATCCAACAGCTTCCAAGTAACTCCATTGCATTCCAGAGCAAAGATTAATAGGAATAAAAAAATCCAAGACTTAACAAAATAAAATTCACAACATCTGGCATCCAATCAAGCTTATCAGAGATGCAAAGGAGTAAAACACAAACCATAATGAGGAAAATAATCAGTGAATCAAAACTGACTAAGAATTGACACAGATGTTAGAATTAACCAAGATAGACATTAAAACAGTTAAGAGAACTATGCTCCATAAATTCAAAATGTTAACTAGAGATCTGGAAGATATGAAAAATACCAAGTCAGGGTTAGGGACTGTAGCTCAATGGTAAAGCACTTGCTGAGCATGTTCGAGAAGTGGGTTCAATCTTCAATAATACACACACACACACACACACACACACACACACAACTAATTCAAATTTAACATCTAAAATTATAATGTTTGAGATTTTTTACAAAAGATATGTGCCACATGCATCCGTGATTTGTGGGTCAAGGTCAAGTAGCCTACTCTGCATATGACTCACCAAAGGACAAGAGTAGGGGGGTAGAAAAGAATATTTGAAGAAACAATGACCAAAAAATTTCCAAGGTTGAGAAAATGACACATGACAACCAAATTTATCAAAGCTGGTTAACAAGAGTACATCATAGAGGCAGCCAGAGAAAAAAGGCTTGTCACATAGAGAGGAGTGCAGATAATGATGTCCCAAATTTCTTTTCATAAATAATGCAAACAAGGAGACAGTGACCAACATCACTAAACTACTGAAAGAAATAAAAAACTGTCAATGTAGGTGTCTATTGTACAGTGAGAACATTTTTCAAAAATGAAGGTGAAGTAAAGATGTACAAAAGTTGATGAAATTAATCAGCAGCAGATCCACACTATAAGAAATGTTAAAAGAAATCCCTCAGAGAGAAGAAATAATACTAGAAAGAAATCTGGAACATACAAAGGAATAGAAGCAACAAAAATGGTCACTTTGTCAGTAAATAAGATTTTTTTCCTTATTTTTAGAACTCCTTAAAAGATAACAGACTATTTATTCAAAAATACAATGTAGTATGGGTTTTAAAACATAAACAAAAGTAAGGTGCATAACAGTGATAATATAAATAACAGGAGAGACAGAAGTACATTACTCCAAGTTTCTTATACTATACGTGAAGATATTTCTTATACTATACTTGAAGATATGTGGTGATAAGTTAAACGTGTATGGTACAGAGCCTAAAATAAGCATTAAATAAACAAAGCAGTATAGTGAATAATTCCCTAATAGTAGATGATACAAAATTATATTTTTAAAAATCCCAAAGAAATCAAAAAAAAGGCGGGGGGGGGGGACAAAGAACAGATGGGAAATAGAACACAAATAATGAGATCATAGACTCAAATATGGCAGATTGCATTTTTTAAAAGGCAAGAACAGACAATACACTGTATCTATAAGGAACACACTTTAAATATGAAAATACCAATAGGTCAATAGTAAAAAGATGAAAAAAGATACAGCATGCTAACAAAGGTCAAAAATCAGCTGAAATGGTTATATTATGGTTATATAAAGTAGATGTCAGAGAAAAAAATTACAAAAAAAATCATTTCATGATTAAGGGATCAATTAATCCAAAGAACATATGGATCCTCAACACTTACGTCCTTAATAAGTTTGAAAATATATGACGTGAAAGCTGAATGGTCTACAAAGGGAAATAAACAAATCCACAGTTATGGCCAGTAGCTTCAATAATTAATAGAATACCCACTAGAAAGACAATAAGGATATAGAAGACTTGAACAACACTATCAATAAATTTGACATGATTGATAGTTACAGAACATTCTGACAACAGCAGAATACACATTCTTCTTAAGTACATGTGGAACATTTGCCAAGGTGGACCTTCATAAAATGAAGAGATTCGGGCTAGGGATGTAGCTCAGTTGGTAGAGTGCTTGCCTTGCATGCACAAGGTCCTGGGTTCAATCCCCAGCACCTCAAAAAAAAAAAAAAAAAGCAAAGATTTAAGCCTTAGAAAGCATGTTCTCTGACCAAAATAGTATTTAGTTAAAAATCAGAAACAAAAAGATCCTAGGAAAAAAACTCAAATGTTAAGAAATTAAATATACTTCTAAATAACCCATGGATCAAACAAGATATTAAAAGACATTATTATTTTGAACTGAATGAAAATAAAAATACAACATTTGAAACTTTCTTTAGGTTGCTAAAGCACTGTTGGGTGGAAAATTTTTAGCACCAAATACCTATATTATAAACTAAGATCTTAAGTCAGTGAGCCTGATTTTCCTTTATAAAACTAATATGAGAAGAGGAATTGAATTCAAGTAAGAAAAAGAAATAAAGAGTGAAAATCAATAAATTACAAAATGGAAAAACAATAGAAAGAAACCAATAAAAGGAAAAGCTAGTTGTTTGGAAAAAAAATCGATAAAATTGGTAAACTTCTTGCCAGTTGGATCAGCAGATAAAGAAAAAGAAAAAAATACTAAAATAAAAAATAATAGGGCTGGGGATGTAGCTCAGTGGTACAGCGCTCTCCTAGGATGCATACAGCCCTGGGTTGGATCACCAGAACTACGAAAAATAAAAATAAAAAAATAACTGAAACAACATTACTACAGATGTCTATAGGTAACAAAAGGATAAAACCTTATGGACACTTTATGCCAATAAATCTGAAATTTTAGATAAAAAGTCCAACTTATTGAAATACACAAGCTACAAAAGCTCACTTAAGAAACAGTTAAATATATTATCTTCTTATCTATTTTAGAAATGAAAATTATAGTTAAAACTTTGACACAAAGAAAACTCCGGGTCCACACGGCTTATAAATTTTATTAAACATTTAGGGAAAGAAAAAGCACAGCAGTTCTACACAAACTCTTCCAAAAAGTGAAAGGGAGCAAATGTTTCCCAATTCATTCTACAAAGCAAGCATTATCCAGACACCAAAACCAGACAAAGCATTATGAGAAAAGAAAACCACAGACTGACAACCCTCATACACCCAGGCCAAAATATATATATATAAATTATAAGCAATTTGAATCTAACAATATATTAAAAGGATAATTTAAAATAACCAAGTGTATTTTATGTTAGAAATTCAAGGTTAGCTTATTATTTGAAAAAAAAAATCAATCCATGTGATTCACAATAGTAACAAACTAAAAAACAGAAATCATAGTCAGGGAAATTTGTCCACTGAACAAATCCAATATTCATTTCTGATTTTAAAAAAATACAAGGGCACTCAGAAAACTAAGAATAGAAAGTAACCTACTTGATCTGGTAAAAGGCAACTATGAAAACCCACAACAAACATCATACTTCATGATGAAAGACTGAATCAACAGGAAAAGATACTTTCCTCTTGAGATCAGAAACAAGGCAGGATGTCTGCTCTCACCATTTCTCTCAAACATTGTTCAGAAGTTTATAGCAATAAAGCAAGAAAAATACAATAAAGGGCATTCAGATTAGAAGGGAAGAAGTAAAACTGTTTTTGTCTGTATAGAGAATCCAAAGAACTCTACAAAAGACACTAGGACTAACAAAGTGACTTTCAGCAAGTGATTTGTATTATAGGGTACAAGGTAAATATACCGAAGCAACTGTACTTCTATATTCCAGAAACAGAATTTTTTTTAAAAAAGTTAAATGCCATTTACATATAATAAAAATGTGAACCAGGAAAATCAGACAAAAATAGTAAAAGGCCTGTAAACTAAGAACTATGAAATACTGTTAGAAGAAACTCTAATAAATGGAAAGATGCATCTGGTTTGAGGGTCAGAGAGTCAATATTATTAACATGACAGTTCTCCCCAAACTGATTCCTAAATTTAACACAATTAATCAAAATATCAAGAAATTGGGTTTTTTGTATTTTGGGGTTTTTTAATACAAATTGGTAAGCAAATTTAAAATTCATAGGAAACGCAAAGGAATTAGAATTCACATACACACGTACACACACACACAATTACACACAGATTAGAATGGTTTACATTAAAATAACTGACTATAAAAAGTATTGATCAGGATGTAAAGGAACTGGAATTCTCATGGTGGAGGGTTAAAAACACATTTACCATATGATCCAACTATTCCATTCCTAGTTATTTACCCAAGAGAAAATAATACACATCCATAGAAATACTTGTACACAAATAAGAGCAGCTTTGTTCAAAACCCAAAGCTGGAAATGATTCAAATGGTCATCAATTGGCAATCAACAAACGGTGGCACATTCAATCAATGGATAACGTTTAGCAATAAAACGGAATGAACTGTTTACACAAGCAACAGCATGGAATTATCTCACAATAATTTTGCTGAGTGAAAGAAGCCAAATAAGAGTATATACTATATGAGTCCATCTAAAGCTCTAGAAAATACAAACTAAATTATAGTGATGCAAAATCAGTGGTTTCTAAGGGGATAGTGACATCCATAAAGGAGTGATTACTATAAAGAGGACACTATTGGTTCAATGGATATATACACTATCTTGATTGGGGTAATAATCTCCTATATGTAAACACATTTCAAAGCTTATAAAACTGAATACTTAAAATACACGCAGTTTATTATATATCAACCAAACCTCAATAAAGTTGATTTAACTTTGATTAAAGCCCAGAGAAACATGTTAAGTGATACTCTCAGAATAAAATTCACAAAATCCAGACTAGAGAACTATAAAGGTAAATGACCCACTGTGTTCAACCAACAAGTAAGCTATAGGAAAAAAAGAAAATAAAACATGGGGAACCTTAGGTTAAAAAAAAATTGGACTATCAACTAATAATAATGAATCTGGTTTGGATCTGATTCAGATTATCAGTTAGAAATTTGAGTGCTGACTAGGTATTTCATGATATTAAGGAAATTTTAAAATTTTTTCTAGGTGTGGTTACATTTTTTTAAAGAATCCTATTTGGGGATTCATGCTGGAGTAGTTATGGGTAAAATTATATGCTACGTGATTCACTTCCTCATAACACAGCTGGGAACATGCAGGGCATAATTGAAACAAGTTGATTGATTGTAAGTTGATAACTGTCAAGCTGAATAATAGATTTGTGGGGTTCATTATTACACTAGTGTTTCTCAACCTATTTTTCATTTATCATTCCCCTAAGAGCCTTTTTGTACATTTTTTATAATCAATTCCCTATATCTGAAATTTCAATAAATAGATACACTGTGTATCTACGTACTTGGTCCTTTGGAGGACCAAAAACCATTGAAATAGCCAAGATTTATTCACTCCTTCCCCAAGAACAAAATTTTTGCTCCCGTCACCCCCTCTCAACCCTGGTTGAGAATGCATGCATTATACTATTCTGTCTACATCTGTATGCAGTTGCCCTTCATAATCCACCAGGAAATGGTTCTAGGACTTCCTGCAGATATCAAAATCCAAGGATACTCAAGTTCCTTATTTTAAAAGCTATAATATTTGCCTATAACCCACAAACTTCCTCCCATATACTTTATTTTTTAAAAATATTTATTTTTTAGTTATATGTGTATACAATATCTTTTTTTTTTTTAAAGAGAGAGTGAGAGAGAGAGAGGGAGAGAGAAAGAGAGAATCTCCAATATTCATTTTTTAGTTATCGGCGGACACAACATCTTTGTATGTGGTGCTGAGGATCGAACCCGGGCCGCACGCATGCCAGGCGAGCACGATACCGCTTGAGCCACATCCCCAGCCCACAATATCTTTATTTTATTTTTATGTGGTGCTGAGGATCGAACCCAGTGCCTCACGCTTGGTAGGCAAGCACTCCGAGCCACAACCCCAGCCCTCCCATATACTTTAAATCATCTCTAGATGACTTATGATCCTCGATGAAATGTAAATGCCATGTAAACAGTTGTTATACTGTATTATGTAGGAAATAATAACAAGAAAAACATCTGCACATGTTCAGTATAGATGCAATTATAAAAAAATATTTTCTATCAATGGTTGACTCTAGTTTTGCCAACATGACATTCTATTTCCTTGGCTATGATAATTAGTTTTGGCATGAGCATGTGACTCAAACCAGGCCAATCATATCCTTTCCTGGGATTTTTTTTTTTTAACTGGATCAGACAGCCCTGTTGACTCCCTTAGCAATTCAACCATCCATGGTTGATCCTGCAGACGTAGAACCTGCAGATATGGCAGACTCACAGCATGTTTTTAAACTTTCTTTACATTTAAAAAAAATTTTTTAATTTTTTGGGGGTTTTTAGATGGACACAATACCTTCATCTTATTTATTTATTTTTATATGGTGCTGAGAATCAAACCCAGTGCCTCCCACATGCCAGGGAAGTGCTCTACCACTGAGCCACAATCCCAGCCCCTTGAAATTTATTTCAAGAAAAAAAAGCAAAATAATAAGTATAATGACTCATATAGCAAAACAGTGGACAAGGAAGCTCCCAGCTTCTGAGCTGACTGGAAGCAGGACTCAAATAGGATCAACATTAACTGGTCAGTTGAGAAGTTTGTAGTTATATTTTAAACCACAGAGGATATTTATGATTCCCATATCTGGAGCATCCATAAAGAGAATGGGATTCAAGGAAAATTGATGTACTTGCTAGATCCAGAATCTTGGCTTGTCTCTCCACTACAAGTATCAACTTCGTCCCAAAACTGGCTTATTTAACTGATCCTGATGGATGCTCACTAGGCAGCCAGGTATTTCTTAGGTCTTATCCAACAGGAAGAGGAATCGTGTCTCAGCATTCAGGAAGTCTTTTATTCACTTTGATTGGATCAGCTCTGGCACTGCCCATCTCCAGCAGTTTCTGGAGCTGACTGGAACCAGGACTGGAATGTGCTGCCTGGTCTCACCTAGGCAACCTGTGGGCCTCTCTGGAGCTGGGGGGTGGAGTCGAAGTGTGCAGAACTACATAGCTCTCTAAACAAAAAGCAGGACTTTGGTAAGGAGGAAAAAAAAAAGTTTCCTGTCTTTTCTATGCTTCTGTTGTCATGACTGGTTTAATTTTTTCAAATCAATGTCTCTATAAAGTGAGGAACATGTCTGTCAGATAATCTGGGGAAGATATACTATTGCTGTTTGCTAAGGGAGTCAACAGGGATACATGATCTAGTTTAAAAAAAAAAATCCCAGGAAAGGATACAGTTGGCCTGGTTGGAGTCATATACTCATTCTTAAACTAATTAGCACAGCGAAGGAAATAGAATATCACGACTGGCAAAACTAGGGTCAAATATCAGAACTAGGGAGGTAGACCGGTGTTGGGTATGCAACTCCTATTTCCCTGATATTGGAGAACTATTCTTGGGTAGACAAAATAATAGAAGTCTTCTCAATGGTATTTACGAAACAGGATTATTATGTGAACATACAATGAAATTTCCTTAGCTTTTTTGGCATCTTATGTATCTTTGATACCTTGTTTTATTTCCCAAGCCCCCATCTCCACCTCTCCTTCTGACTCTAAATTGGCCAAGTGGAAGGGCAGGTCCTGGGGTAGGGGTAGGTGGCACTGGGTGAGTTCTTTCTAGGCAGGTTCTGGCTCCGTAACCTGCACATCTCTCTATGCATAAATAAATGCATAAAATGGGTGTTTGAACAAGCCACCATATCCCAGAGCCTCAGATTCCACAGCTGTAAATGGAACAATAGTACCTACCTCATCGGGTAATTGTGATATGAAATGGGTTGATGTATGTGAAATGGGTTCTAAGCATATAGAAGGCACATAAAAAATGATAGCTATTATGTTCCATTCCATTTTACACTTAAAAATAATCCAGTCAAAAGGCCGTCTCACTACAAATCACCACCAGTGCCCCCAACTCTGTACACCCAGGCTGAGCGCCCTCCACCCTGTTTCTCAAAGCTTGGATCTGTACATCCTCCTCCCACCACCACCCTCCCCACCTGCCCGTCATCTGTGCTGCCCACCCTGGCAAGCTGTCTCCATAACACCTCACCTACTCATGCCTTTGTGATTTTATTTTCCCACCTTTCTCACTCAGACAAGGGGAGGGGCAGAGATAACCACACAAGCCCGAAGACAGTGGGAGCCAGTGCAGCTAGCCCCTGTCCCCAGTGCCAGGCTCTATACCCATAGCTCCCACAAGCACTCCTCTGGTCTTCTGGTACTCCCCTCTTTTTCCCCACACTCAGACAGGAGCAATCAGTACTCTTCAACCCCACCTCTTTCCCACTCCCTCCCCCTCCACTTCCAATGAATGCCCATAAAGCTGGCCAAGTTCCAAATCCCCAGATGTACAGCTCTGGCAAAAAGCCCAATTTTCCTATCTGGAAGGACATTGGGTAGAAGACACACTTGCTTCTAAAGTGGGTGGAAGAAGGATGTAGTGGAAAGAAAACTCACAGAGATCCCCTGGCCTTCCCTAAACTCCCAGGCTCACTGGCCCTGCAAGATAAGAAATGCTGCTCTCTAGCACAACAATCCTCCCCTCTCTCTAAAAATACTTTTAAAAATATAACAATAACAACCATCCATGGGGCTCTTTCCCCTTCTAAAAACTGCAAGTGTAATGGATCAGGGATTCAATCCTGGCTGTGCCTTTTAGGACTGTGAATTTAGACAAGTTCTGTCACTTCTCTATGTCTCATCCCCCTTATCTGTAAAATGGGATAGGAAACCCATCTCACAGGCTTGCTTTGAGAAGTAAAGCAATCCCAAGACAATAGGAACACATTTGGTCAAGCTGTTCCCTATTGTTACAGAGGAAGTTTCCTTTTAATATGTGTTTTAATTTTTTTTTTTTTTAGTTGTAATTGGGGCACAATATCTTTATTTATTTATTTATTTATTTACTTCCTTCCTTCCTTCCTTACTTACTTATTTTATGTGGTGCTGAGGATGGAACCTAGTGCCTCGCACGTGCTAGGCAAGTGCTCTACTGCTGAGCCACAACCCCAGCCCCCTAATACATGTTTTGAAAGAAAAATAATGTAACATAAAGGTAATGGATTCTTGTGCTGCCATATGATGGAGTAGTGGGGAATGGATTTACACTCTCCATCCAACCAAAGAGCCAGGAAAGAAAAAATGAAACAACTGTTTCAAGCTGGTGGCCCTCAGGCAATAAAAGATAATGATCCCTGTGAGACAGAAAAACAAAGTGAGCCTATAGCTGCCTTACCTAACTGCCTGGGGAAAGAATTCGGGCTGTGGAGCTGGGATCGGGAAGCATCCCAGAGGGTAGCACATAGGAATGTGAAGGGCAGAGAAGAGAGCTAAGCAGAAAGAGAATTCTGGAGATATCTGATGGGGTCCTGAGCAGTGCATGCATTATCTAATGTAGAGGGAAGAGTTCCCAGACCTGAAGGTCAGGAACAGTGTCTGTCCCTCCCAGCCAGATTGAATGCCTCCTGCTCCACAGAGCATTCTATACAATTCTCAGCTGAGCATTCATAGCAAGGGCTAATTAGCCATATACTATACACTGCTCTGGTCCTACAGAACAAATCTTCAATGCAGAATACAAAAAATAAACGGTTTCCAAGAAATTTAGCTGCTTTCCATAAAAAAGCTCAAGAATATACGTAGAAATGCTAAATTAGCTAGCAACCAACAAGGTAAAATTCATGTTTGGCACAACAGGCATGAAAATATGCTAAAAATATGCTAAAATAAATATGCTAAAAAATAGAACAATGAGAAAAACCAGTCATAATCAACCTAAAACTGATGTAGATGTTAGAATTAATAAAGAAAGACATTTGAAGTTTTCATATTTTAATATTATAATACTATATTCTGAAATATATTTTCAAAAAGTTAATGAGACACATGAAAGATCCAAATATATGTATATACATATATATGTATACAAATATATATATACATATATTTTTAAAATAGACTTAATTTTATTTTTAACAGGTAAAAACTACACTGAGATGAAAAGTATACTGCATATTGGTTATCACAAGAAAAAGTATCAGTGAACCTAAAGACACTGCAACAGGAATTGTCCAAAATGAAACACCTCAGAGGAAATATAGTAAACTACAGAACAACTTCAAGCAGCCTTGTACACATGCAACCAGAGTTCCCAAAGAGGAGGGTGGACAGAAAAGTACTTGAAAAAATATCCAATTTTTTCTAGATTTGATGAAAACTACAAACCCACAGATCCAAACTCCTCAACAGACTCTATGAATAAGAAACATCATAATTAATTTCCTCAAAACCAGTAATAAAGAGAAAATCTTAAAATGCAGGGGATGCTTTCTATAGAGGAAAAAATAAGAAGAGTACAGATTTCTCAACCAAAACAATGAAACCAAGGAAACAGACTATGGAGTAACACATTTTAAGTACTAAAAGAACTATAAACTAGAGATATACCTTGTTAAGTACAGTCATATTATTAACATGTCAATTCTCCCCACATTATTCTATTTATTCAACATAATCCCAATTAAAATATCAGGAAGATTTCTGGTGTGAATTGGTAAGCCAATTCTAAAAGAAATGCAAAGAAACTAGAATTCACACATGAATGCACACACACGCACACACACACACACATCCTCTGAAAAAGTACAAAGTTGGAAGGCAAGGACCATGTGACTTCAAGAATTATTTAAATACTACACTAATCAAGATAATGTGAAATTGGCATCAAAATAGTCACTTAGATCAGTAAAACTGAAGAAAGGGTCAAGAAATAGACCCATACATATGTGGACTTTTTACAAAGTGGCAAAGAAACACAAAAATAGAACAATGAGAAAAACCAGTCATAATCAACCTAAAACCATCATGGATGTTAGAATTCACCTTCTTAGTGAATGGCAGGACCACGGCATCCGTATACACAGTGATAAATTAGGATCCATACTTATATCATCATACTTATAACATGGGACTGAGGCTGTGGCTAAGTGGTAGAGCACTCACCTAGCACATGTGAGGCATTGGGTTCAATCCTCAATACATAAAAATAAATAAATAAAAATAAAGGTGTTGCGTCCCTTTATAACTAAAAAAAAAATTTTTAAATTAATAGATCAAACCTATGTGTAAAGCCTAACATTATAAAAATTCTAGAATAAAATAAGGAAAAACTATTTGGCCTTTGGTAACAAATCATTTCAAATATCTTCTGAATCTGACACCAAAAACGTAATCCACACAAGAAAAAAAAATTAGACTTCATGAAAATTAAACTTCATGAAAATTAAACACTGAACATGCTCCTAAAATGATACTTTTGAAAAAATACAATGACGTGTACAACCAGAGATATGAAAAATTGTGCTCTATATGTGTAATATGAATTGCAATGCATTCTGCTGTCATATATAACAAATCAAAAATTTAAAATAAATTTTAAAATTTAGCCACACAGAAGAAAATATTTGTAAAATATATATTTGATAAAGCACTTATATCCAGAATAAATAAAGAAACTTGGAAACTCAACAACAAGAAACACTTGAAGAGACTCAACAATAAGAAACTCAACAATAAGAAACAATTGAAGAGACACTTCATCAAACAAGATATACAAACAGCAAACAAGCACATGAACAGAAACTCTATGCTATTGGTCTTTAGAGAAATGCAAATAAAAACCACAATGATGGGGATGTGGCTCAAGCAGTAGCCGCTCATTTGGCATGCGCGGGACGCTGGGTTTGATCCTCAGCACCATATAAAAATAAAATAAAGGTGTTATGCCTACCGAAAAAAAATAAATATTAAAAAATTCTCTCTCTCTCTCTCTCAAATAAAATAAAATAAAATAAAAACCACAATGAGATACCACTGCATACCCATTAGAATGATTTAAACTTAAAAGATTGACTATAACTAACAGGTGTTGGTGAGTTGAAGGTAATGCAACCCCATCATTGTAAAATTATAATACAATTACCATATGATCCAGATATCCTACTCCTAAGTGTTTACCAAAGAAAAAAGGAAATAATCTTGTAAAGATTTGTATACAAATGTTCATAGAAGCTTTGTTATAAAGCCCCCAAACTGAAAACAAGTAAATAGTCATCAACAGGTGAGTAGATAAAAACACTGTGGCATCCAGCCAATGGAATACTGCACACTAATAAAAAGGAATAAAGTGTTTATGCAAAAAGATGAAAATGAATCTCAAAATAATTGTATCAATTGAATAAAGACAAAAGAGTACATACTGTATGATTCTATTTATAGAAAACTCTAGAGAAAGCAAACTAATTTACAGTGACACAAAGCAGATCAATCAATGGTGGCCTGGCAGGGACAGGCAGAGAAAAAGACTAACATAGCAACATGGAAAAATGTTAATGGGAAATGGGTATCTTCACTATCCTGATGTGGTGCTGGGTTTCATGAAGGAAAAATATGTCAAAATCTACCAAATGATATACTTTATATATATAATCTATTGCATATCATAAAAGCTATTTTAAAAATAGAAGAGAGATCCGTGGAGTAGAAAAGGGGGACTGAGGGGGAGGGAGAAGAGATGGGGAAAAGGAAGAATGTGGAATGAATCTGACCTAACTTTCCAATGTGTAGATATATGAATATACAGTAGTGAAACTCGCCTTCATATATATCCACAAGGCACTAATTAAAAAAAAATAACTGAATAAATAGCAGAAAGGGAAAGGGGGAGGGAGGAGGAGAGAGAAAAGGAAAGTACTGGAGACTGAATTAGAGCAGGTTATATTCATGTTTGTCTAATTATATCAAAATGAACCCTAATATCATGCATAAGTAAAAGGAACTAATTTTTTTAAAAAGGCAACACATGTATAAAGGATGCACTGCTACAATCTACAATCTACATCTGGTTTTGTGGAGTTTTTTTAAACTTCTACTTTGAAATAATACTCCACAGAAGAGTTGCAAAGACAATACAGAGTTTCCTATCTGTACCCTTCTCTCAGTTCCCCCAGTGTCAACAATGGGAATTACCATGATTTAATTAAAGTCCATACAGCTCTACTTCTTCCTCCACTCCCTCTTTGGGACAGCCCACTACAATTCAGAAGGTCTGTCCCCTCTAATAAGTAGGTCAAGGCCCAGTCTCCACTCCAGCTTTGGTCTGCTGTTCTGTGTACAGTCAACACTCTCCACACCCTGGACATCTCACCATATCCCCTCCAGTCCCATCTTGTGCAAATTCCAGATCCTATAAATAACTGCCTTATAGATGTATATGCAGCTATCCCTCAGATAGCACAAAAGCAGCATGTCTAAAACTGACTGTGTTACTGTTCCCACCCCACAAAATCCTCTTCTTCTTCCTGTGGTCTTTAAGCAAATGACATAGTCATCTGTCTCTTCATCAGACATCTCTATTAACTCTTTCTCCACATGTCACTCAAACCCCATCCCACAGGCTCCATCTCTGCTGCCAATCCCTTGATTCAGGCCATGATGTCAACTCTCCAGGGTTGTTAGAACAGGTTTTAAATAATCTTCATATAACCAGTCTTTCCTTCTCTCATCTAACCATGTAGAGTGGTCTTTCTAAAATGCTCACTGACCTTCTTGCTGAAAACCCTGCAGTGGTTTCCAGATACCCACAGGGTGATAATCCGCCTTCAAGTCTGGTATTCAAGGTCCTTTCAAATAGCCTTAGACAACCTCTCAAGTATTAACTAGCCAGTTCACTCTTTGAATGAGTCCAAATGACACAGAATGCCTCCCCTTCCCAAACCCACCAAATACCTTCATGCATTTACCCCCATGTTCCCTCAGTCCAGAAGTTTCTTCCCCATCTTTCCCAATGGCAAACTCCTAACAAAGATGTAGCTCTATTTTCACCCTCTGAATGAAGCTTTCTCAGAAATGAAAGGCAAATTGCAGATTCCTTTTAAGGCACAAAGAGCTCTTCATACATCCTTAAAGGCAGCTTTCTGTGTGCATTTCCCCACTAGGGGTAAAACCTAAAGAGCAAAAGAGTAAAGATTGTTTGGGTTTTTATTTCTCCATATTTAGCACAGCCCAAGACTTTGGGTCTTGCAGACACATTGATGGCTGGTCAGATGAATAAAGAGATAAACGGATTTATTCATGGATGTATGGAAAAAATGAACAGATAGTGGATAAATGGTGAGGTGAACAGATGAACAACAACAACAAAAAAGACAAATGAATAACAGGGATTGCATGAAAACATGAATATACAGATGAATGGATGATGGATGGATGGATTGGGTGGGTCTAAGGATAAAAGAATGGATGGAAAGTTAGTAGGAATTTCAAGAGCAAAGATTATTTTTTATTAAACTTTGTTTTCACAGTACCCAGAATAGACTGGGGCTGGGGTTGTGGCACTGGGTTCAATCCTCAGCACCACATAAAAATAAATAAACAAAATAAAGATATTGTGTCTCCCTATAACTAAAAAAAATATAAAAACATTACCCAGAATAGAGCCTGAAATCTAATAGTAAATATTCAATATGTGCTATTGGAGTGACTGAATGATTAAATCACCCATATTGTCATGGTAAAAGTTTTGAACTAAGAGCCAGGAGGCCTGATTTACTGCTCTGTCTCTATTATCAAGTTATCTATATGGACATGAGCAATTTTGCCAAGCATTTTTAATTTACTCTCCTGTAAAATGGATTGGCTGAATTAAATGATTTCTGAGGTATTTTCTAAACACTCTTTGGTTCTCTGATTTGAAGCTATCCAATTCTAAGACAAGGCTATGTGATTGGAGGAGAGGCCACATTTATGCATATGTGTTTACTTACAACTTGTTCTAATGCAGAGCTGATCCCAGATCTCTGCCAAGGATGGGGGAGAACAGTTAACACACTCCAGATGAGATTCTGCTCAAATTGTCTAACTGAAAACCTCAGGGTGGAAATGAAAGACAGGCTGATAACAGAGCCGCAGGGGTAGTTAATAGTGAAATATGAACCTCTGTGAGGCTGAACCTACCCCAAGCTGAAAGAAAAGAGGGAAGGGCCAGTATACACAAAGCCTTCCCAGGGACCTTGGCTGCTGTCCAGAAGGACAGGTGTTTGTTTCCTGCGCACATGGTCTGTCCTGATAGATTTGCACCTGGACTCCTGGCACGCTCTGGAGTAATAACTGTACTAAGAACACATCTATCATTAGTTACAGACCAGCATGTGCTGACTATCAGCTATCATATGTGTACAATGGACCCTGATTATAGATCACCTCATCATTTCTCCCAATAACCCTGGGAGGCAGGAATGACGATCTTCATTTTATGGAGGGAAAAAAATGAAGTTAGTAAGTACCAAATTTAAGATTTGAACCCAGGGTAGTTTGTCTCTTTCTGCTAAGCCCAGCTGCCTTCTCTGTGGATAGCTGCCCTGGAGCTGGTCAGATAACAATGCAGAAACTTTACAGTTCATGCCACACCAAATTACAGTGACACCTGCCAAGTTTGCCTGGTCCCTTTGCAGAATGTTTTCATGTTGATTCAAGTTGACAATGTGGACCATCACATCCATTTTGCAGATGGGGACATAGAGACTCAGGTTGACAGGTGAAGTGACCCAGCCATGGTCACACAACTATTAAATGGTGGAACTGAGACTCCATTCCTGGGAACTGAAGTCCTAAGGCAGGGATCTTAATTAATAAGTTATTCTGTTCCCATGTGGTAGCTGTAGTGGATTTTACCTGAGTATTCATTCTACCACCTCTGTTGACAGCATCTGAATGTTCTTAGAGGAGTCACATCTACCACAAACTGTCACCTCAGTTCATGAGATTTGGATAGACCTGATATGTCCTGTACTCTCCTTACTTTTTCAGGGGTGAGTAGGTAATCCCCCTAGCCATAGAATAAGCATGTAACCAAAGATGTCCAATGAGACCCATCCTGTGACGCCTCTTTCTACTGGGGGCCACCCATGACACCACAAAAGGAGCCAAAGAGTAAAGCCAACATAGAAAAAAGGAAGCACAAGAGAGAAATGGTCTCCTAAGGACAGATTCTGAGACCCCTGGATCCAGCCATACTAAAATATATTCCAAATACCTAAGTCAGTTAATTCCCTCTCTTCTTAAACCAGTCTGACTTGAGAGTCTCTTTCATATATTTAAGGGGGCTCCAAGTAAATACTATCTTCCTCATCCCACTGAATTGGTTCCTTGGCTGCTGTCCCATGAGACCCAAGGAACTTGAGGACAGGGAATAAGTCAAAAGCCACCACTGTATCATTGTGCCTGACTCCAACCTGGACAAATATTTGTTAAATGAATAAAAACCAACTTGACCCAACAATCCTTTTTGAACTTGGAGGTGCATTAGGCCCAAGAGAAGCCTAAATTCTCTGGCCCAGCTCACCCGTTGGCCTCTTCTTCCATACCCAACCAAAGGCCACCTCCTCTGAAACTGGCCAAAACCCTTGCCCCAGTCCAAAAGTGTTCTTGGCCACGTCAGGATTTCCAGAGAATGTTTCTGCCTTTCAGAGCAATTAGTACCCATGTCTGAGCTCCAAGAAGTCCAGAGGACAGGTCTGAAATGGATTCAGTTTTGTATCAAGCCAGCCACCTGGCACCCACCAGAGACCAAAAAATATTTCTTAAATCTAAGAGATCATTTTATTCAATAAACATTTGCCAGCCCCTAATATATACCAGGCACTGAGAATGCATTAGTAAACATAGGATAATGGTCACATTATGATAATAATAATAGCTACCATTTACTGAGGGATTACTTTCAGTCGGGCATTGATAATAAGCACTTTATATATATTAACTCATTTAACACTCAAAACAAACCAATGAGATAGCTGCTATTATTAACCCCCATTTTACAAATGAGGAAACTAAGGCTCAGACAAAGAAGTTGCCCACAGTCACAAACGGCAGGTGGAATAGCCAGGATTTGAACCCAGGCAATCTGGCTCCTCAGGCATGCTCCTAATCTACTGACACGACACTTTGTAGGATCCTGAGTTGTCAGTAAGCTGTTTCATCATAACCCTGATCTTCTCTTTCCTAATGTTTATATACCTGTTCTAAAAGAGCTCGGCTAAAAATGGAATCAACCAAACCCAAAATTTTTTAAGAACTTGGAGTCAGACACACAGTTTGAATTTCTGGCAGCACCATTCTTGAGCCCTCCAGGAACCTCAGTTTCTTTAGGATCAGCAATACCTCATGGGCAGGTACCAGGGTTAGAAGAGTTAATATATGGAAATCACTTAGCAAGTACCTGGCCCATCCCACAAAACAGGAAGTGGATATTGCCTTGTGGAATAAAGTCAATGCACAGTGTTTGACGCAAGGTAGACCTCCAAATATTAGAAACATGCCAGTTCTCTTTCCCTCACCACATTCTCTGACCTTGAAACAGCACCTGCACTTCTCTGAAATGGTCCAACTGGGGCTGTTTACCAAGTCCTTAGAAAGCCTGGTTCCAGCTAGCCTTCAAAATGGATTAAGGGTTTTAGAGTTCCCTTTATTTCTCCACCCACAGGATCAAAGGGTACAAGTGAGGGCGGAAAGTGGGGGAAGAATGAAAGAGGGAACAGGCCCCAAGTTTTGAACTGTCAGAAGAGCAACTGTGGTTCATTCTCAGCTCTGCTGAGCTCCAGGAGCAAGCCCCCATGTTCTGAGCTGCCTGTGCCCTTGAGAAATAAATACAAATGCCAGGAAGCAGCAAACTTCAACCACTGCTAATCCCAGGCCACAAAACAAGCAGGAACTCCAGGGGGCCCGGCAACGTGAAGAGTTTTCCCAAAATGTCAGCAAGTACACAGAGCAAGGAAGGAGGGGATGGTCCAGTGCAAATACATGATTAGGCTTCAGTACAGGAATAAAGGCTGGATGCATACACCAGCCCCCACCGCCATACCAAGCAGTGTTCCACCCACAGCCTTGGCTCCACTGCCCTCTGGTGACCACACCAGAACCAGCAGGCAGATTTTAACAGTTCCACCTGCTGGAAGGAATTCCTCTTAATATTCTCTCTCCAGTGAGAGGATCACAGGTCTTTGAGCCTTGGAGAAACCAGATTGCCTTTTCTCCCTTCCTTAGCCACTGGCCTCATTCAGCGTCACCTTCATCTCCCCTTGTACTTCTGCAACAGTCTGTTATTAATAAAAATAACAAAACAACCTCCTACTGTTGAATGTTCACTGCAGAAACTGTGTTGAGTGAGCCCTTACATACATTATTTCATGGGATTCTTAACACATTCTTTGGAAATGGGTAGTATCCCATTTACAAATGAGGAAACTGAGGCTCACACAAGTTAGGTAAGATCAAGGCTACATGGCTACCTACATGTGGAAAATTTGAAGTTTTAATCTAGTAGCACGCTGGGCCAAGCCCATATACATAACCAATTCAGTAGCTGCAGTAGCAGCATCTCCCTGGAAATGCTAAAAATTAATAAGGCCCTCAGCAATTTAATGAGACCCTGTCTCAAAATAGAAAAAATTTTAAAAAGGACTGGGGATGTGGCTCAGTGTCCTTAAGTTAAATCCCCAGTATGAAAGAAAGAAAAGAATTGTAACTCTCAGACTCTTGGTAGGGAGCTAAAAGCTCTGGGGATAGGACTGAGCACCATGTGCCTTAACAGGCCTTCCAGAAATTCAAGATGCACTGGAGCTGCAGAGGCACTGTGCTGCTTCAAAGAACTCTCTCATTAGATCAGCAAGTCTCCACACGGCCCCAGGTGGTCTTCCTAAAACACTACTTGCAACTGTTTAAAGACCTTCAAAGCCCTCATGGAGACCTTGGGTTTACCTCCTTAGCACAGCAGGTAGGCCCCTTCAGAGCCTCAAAGGGCTTCTCCAGCCCTCCTATCATCCCTCCCTTTCATCCAGGGGAAGCTGGGGTAGGAGGGGACAGAACTTAACTGATAGAGCATCTTCAGGGCTTTTCACAGTGTTCCCTTAGTACTGAGCATACAGGATGACACTTACTCCTCACCTGTGGGGAAATTCTACAATCCAGAACCGGGAGACTGAAGCTTACAGATGTACTTACATTCATGCAGCCCACAGCCTAGGAGGATCTGACAGTGCAGCCCAAGTGCTTCCAAGCCAAACAGGCCCAGGGTCCCACATCTAAGGGCTCTAATATCCAAAAAGGCCCAGGCTTCTTAATACAAATTGTAGTCAATCCAGCCAATACCAGCTGATTTCATCCAGAGTCTCATGGGCACATTTGTCTTGACTTCCTTCTGTGACCCTAATGAAGTGGGATTAGAGTGAGGAAAGGCCAAAGCCCTGAGACGATCTTCAAGTAACCATGTCCAGAAAAGAAATGTGTTAGACCATGGTGGACGAGAAAGAAGCCTCTAAAAGCTTCAGTCAACACTCTTTTCAATACAAGACTGTTAAAGGCTACCTGCCTGTGCTGCCCAGGCTCCTTAACCACACCAGAACTTGATGATGCAAGCCTCCATGTCCTTGCCTAGACTGGCCCTTCTGCCTCAAACCTCCTATAAGGGCTGCCTGGAAGATTCCTACCCACTTTTCTAGGACAAAGTCCAATGCCTCCTCCAGGAAGCCTTCTTTCTCCACTCCCAGACACTCCTGTGTCATGTCTGACAACACTCACCTTTCTACAGTTTGAATAGCAGGGCCTAGGGCAGGAGTTTTCAGAGGAACTGGATGTTAGAATCCCCTGGGGAGTTTGGCTGGGGTGAGTCTGAGCATCTGACAGTTCTATTGTATACCTAGGGTCAAGAAAAACAAACCTGCTGAAGAGGACCTGGGTTTTGCAGCTGTGCATAGAGGTTTAGATCCTGCTCTCTGCCTCACAGCTATTGTCACTGAGTAGGAAAAGAACTTCTCTAAGCATGTTTCATATTCTGAGTTGGGGATTAAGCCACTTGTCTTTCTGGAACACTGTAATTAAATGAGTACTCTTCTTAACTCTCTTTATTCTAACTCCTTCTCTCCTCTTCCTCTTATAGCCCCCCAACTAAAACAAGTATTAACAGCCTGGCTGACATTCTGCTCACATTGGTATCTCCTTTTCCATGCATTTATTTATTTAGCAAATGTTTACTTCAGTACTTGCGTGGGAGCACTGGGCATCATGCTAGAGACAGGGGATTCAGCAATGAATGTGTCAGATAACTTCCTCAGGACATATGGCAATTCAGTTGGGGAGACAGTCACAAAAAAAAAAAAAAATGAGTAGCTTCAATGGCAAGAACTATAAATAAAGTTCAAGTGGGTGAAAAGATCTTAAGCTTTGGCACAAAGAGAGATTAGAAAGGACCACTCAGGGGGACCCAACATGGCTGCCGGCAAGGAGGCAGCACTTTCAATGCCTCTGCAGGAACGGGAGCAGAGAGGACCATTAATTCACCTGCATACAGCCTGCTGAGGGACTTCTAGCAAAATTCCGCTGAAAGGAGACCTGCCGGGAATTAGTAAGTCTATTAGAGGGGTCACTTTGTCCCAGACGAGTGAATCTCAGCGAGTGAAACTCAGCAGAAACTCAGCAGAAACTCACGGCCAACGCCGAACTCCTGCTGCCGCCCACACTTTGCAGCGTACTTACAAACGGCCACAGCCTGCTTGGGCCCCAGCCGGCCTAGCGCAGAGGCGGTTCGGCGCTGCAAACGACCACCCCCTCCGATCACCCCCCCCCCCCCCGCCGGCTCGGCGCTGTGAACAACGACCCCCACCCCCCACCCCTGCCCCGCCGCGCTCGTGTAAACAGCTCCCACTGGGGCGCGGTCCCGCCGGCTCAGCCGAAAAACCGCTGCTCACACATTGCAGCGAGCATACAGAAGGCTGAGTCCTGCCTTCCCAGCTCTGTGAGCCGCCTTTGGCGGTTAGGCACTGGAAACAACCACCCCAACCCCCAACCCCGTGCTCGTGTGGACAGTCCCCGCCTGCCGGGCGCTGCTAAAGGCCCCGCCCGCCCGGCTCTTGCACGGGGGAATCAGGAGTGGCGCGTGACCCACGGCACGGAATTCCGGCTACCGCTATCACCAGTGCTGACAACTGAGGTCTCTTGCACCAGCTTCCAGGGGCGTGGCTACCAGAGGGCAAGCAAATTCGCTGGGGGTTCTCAGCCCCAAGCTCTACAAACTTAGGGTCCAAGGGAATGGCAAACAGGGAGAATGTGCCCAGGCGTTCTTGAAAACAGGGCTCACAGGAACAGCAGACTTGGTGTGTAGCCAATATTGTGGTGAGCTTCACCGGTGCACTCAGGATTAGAGACCCGCCCAGTCCAGGAGGAAGAGCTGATGCACAGCAATTGGCTCCCGCCTACTGAGAGGAGAAGCATGGCCCGGTGGGCACAGCTCCACCTACTGGAAGAATAGTGAATCGAACTCTAAGACTGCATTTTTTTTTTTTTTTTTTTTTTCTTTTCTCTGGACTCCTGTTTTATTCACACTATGGATGATCTCTCTCTTACCAGAATTGTAGTTAACAATCTGAATTGATGAGTCTAAAAGACTGCATGTATTAAAAATTTTTTTTTTTTTTGGTTTTGTTTTGTTTTTGTTGTTGTTTTCCCCAAATTTTTATTAATTCATTTTATCTTATTTTTTAATACTAATTTTCATTTTTATTATTGCAATTATGATTTCTTTTTAATTCTTTTTAATTTTCTGTTTCCTTTCTCTCTCTCTTCTTTTCTTCTGTCTTTGCATTTATTTTCAATTCTCATATTCCCCCTTCCTTGAATTCTGCCTGCTTACTCTCATTCTCCTTGGTGACTTATTCCCTCCCCCTATAATACCTTTCCTCCCAAGCAGCAAATAAATTTATAGGAGTAATCAACAACTCAGTAGACAAACAGAACAAGAAGCAATATGAAAAAGCAAGGAAGGAAAGGAGTACAAACAATGCAGGAAGGCCTAAATACCCAGGAGAATATAGATTCATCAGAAAAATGGTCATATAAAGACCTCAAGGAATACCTTAGACAGATGGAATGGAACCTTAAAGAGGATATGAGACAGCAAATTCAAGCAGCAAAAGAACACATTGAGAACGAATTACAAAAACAGATAAAAGAAGAAGTTAAGCATCTTTATCAGGAGATAGAGATTATAAAAAAGAATCAGACAATAATCTTAGAAATGAAGGAACTTATAAACCAAATTAAAAACTCAAATGAGAGTATCACTAACAGAGTGGAGCAAGTAGAAGCCAGAACGTCAGATAATGAAGACAAAATATATCATCTTGAAAAGAGTCTAGCCAACTCTGATAGGCTGGTCAAAAATCACGAGAGAAGCATCCAAGAGATATGTGATAACATTAAAAAACCAAATTTAAGAGTGATCGGGATAGAGGAAGGCACAGAGATTCAAACCAAGGGAATGTGTAATCTACTACATGAAATAATTACAGAAAACTTTCCAGAAATAAAAAAGGAAACAGATATACAAATTGTAGATGCATACAGAACACCGAGCATACAAAATCAAAGTAGACCAACGCCAAGACACATTGTTATGAAGATATCCAATATACAGAACAAAGAGAAAATATTAAAAGCTACAAGAGAAAGGAGGCAGATTACATTCAGGGGTAAACCAATAAGGTTAACAGCGGATTTTTCATCTCAGACACTGAAAGCGAGAAGATCCTGGAACAACGTATTTCAAACACTGAAAGACAATGGATGCCAACCAAGAATTCTGTATCCAGCAAAATTAAGCTTCAGGTACGACAACGAAATAAAAATCTTTCATGATAAACAAAAGCTAAAAGAATTTGCAGCCAGAAAACCAGCATTGCAGAATATCTTGGGCAAAACACTACACGAGGAAGAAATGAGAAACAATAACCAAAGCCAACAGTGGGAAGTGCCCCAGTAAAGACTGACGGAGGGGGGAAAGCTAATCATGGAGAAATAAACTAAATTTAAAAAAAAAAAAAAAGAGAGAGACAAATAATCAAACATGGATGGAAGTACAAACCATATAGCAATAGTAACTCTAAACATTAATGGTTTAAACTCTCCAATAAAGCGACATAGACTGGTAACATGGATTAAAAAAACAAATCCAACAATATGCTGCCTCCAGGAGACACATCTGACAGGAAAAGACATACACAGGCTGAAGGTGAAAGGTTGGGAAAAAATATACCATGCACACGGTCCTCGCAAACAAGCAGGTGTGGCCATCCTCATATCGAACAAAATCGACTTCAAGACTAAGTTAATCCAAAGGGATAAGGAAGGCCATTATATACTGTTAAAAGGAACCATTCACCAACAAGACATAACAATTATCAATATTTATGCACCAAATAATGGTGCTTCGACGTTCATAAAACAAATTCTCCTCAAGTTCAAGAATCAAATAGACCACAATACAATAATTATGGGTGACTTCAACACACCTCTCTCACCATTGGACAGATCCTCCAAACAAAAGTTGAATAAAGAAACTATAGATCTAAATAACACAATCAATAACCTAGACTTAACTGACGTATATAGAATATATCAACCATCATCAAGTGGATATACTTTTTTCTCAGCAGCACATGGATCCTTCTCAAAAATAGACCATATATTATGCCATAGGGCAAACCTCAGTAAATATAAAGGGGTGGAGATAATACCATGCATTTTATCTGATCATAATGGAATGAAACTGGAAATCAATGATAAAAGAAGGATGGGAAAATCCTATATCACATGGAAAATGAACAATATGTTACTGAATGATCAATGGGTTACAGAAGACATAAAGGAGGAAATCAAAAAATTCTTAGAGATAAATGAAAATACAGACACAACTTATCGGAATCTATGGGACACAATGAAAGCAGTTTTAAGAGGGAAATTCATCGCCTGGAGGTCATTCCTCAAAAAAAAGAAAAACCAACAAATAAATGAGCTCACACTTCATCTCAAAGCCCTGGAAAAGGAAGAACAAAACAACAGCAAATGCAGCAGAAGGCAAGAAATAATTAAAATCAGAGCGGAAATCAATGAAATTGAAACAAAAGAAACTATTGAAAAAATCAACAAAACTAAAAGTTGGTTCTTCGAAAAAATAAACAAGATTGACAGACCCTTAGCCATGCTAACGAAGAGAAGAAGAGAGAGAACTCAAATTACTAACATACGGGATGAAAAAGGCAATATCACAACAGATGCTACAGAAATACAGAAGACAATTAGAAATTATTTTGAAAACCTATATTCCAATAAAATAGAAGATAGTGAAGACATCGATAAATTTCTTAAGACATATGATTTGCCCAGACTGAGTCAGGAGGATACACACAATTTGAACAGACCAATATCAATGGAGGAAATTGAAGAAGCAATCAAGAGACTACCCACCAAGAAAAGCCCAGGACCGGATGGGTATACAGCGGAGTTTTACAAAACTTTTAAAGAAGAATTAATACCAATACTTTTCAAGTTATTTCAGGAAATAGAAAAAGAGGGAGCTCTTCCAAATTCATTCTATGAGGCCAACATCACGTTGATTCCGAAACCAGACAAAGACACCTCAAAGAAAGAAAATTACAGACCAATATCCCTGATGAACCTAGACGCAAAAATCCTCAATAAAATTCTGGCGAATCGGATACAAAGGCACATCAAAAAAATTGTGCACCATGATCAAGTAGGATTCATCCCTGGGATGCAAGGATGGTTCAATATACGGAAATCAATAAATGTTATTCACCACATCAATAGACTTAAAGATAAGAACCATATGATCATCTCGATAGACGCAGAAAAAGCATTCGACAAAATACAGCATCCCTTTATGTTCAAAACATTAGAAAAACTAGGGATAACAGGAAATTACCTTGACATTGTAAAAGCTATCTATGCTAAGCCTCAGGCTAGCATCATTCTGAATGGAGAAAAATTGAAGGTATTCCCTCTAAAATCTGGAACAAGACAGGGATGCCCTCTATCACCACTTCTATTCAATATAGTTCTCGAAACACTGGCCAGAGCAATTAGACAGACAAAAGAAATTAAAGGCATAAAAATTGGAAAAGAAGAACTTAAATTATCATTATTTGCGGATGACATGATTTTATACCTAGAAGACCCAAAAGAGTCTACAAAAAAACTACTAGAACTAATAAATGAATTCAGCAAAGTAGCAGGTTATAAAATCAACACACATAAATCAAAGGTATTCCTGTATATCAGCAACAAAACTTCTGAAATGGAAATGAGGAAAACCACTCCATTCACAATATCCTCAAAAAAAATAAAATACTTGGGAATCAACCTAACAAAAGAGGTGAAAGATTTATACAATGAAAACTACAGAACCCTAAAGAGAGAAGTAGAAGAAGATCTTAGAAGATGGAAAAATATACCCTGTTCATGGATAGGCAGAACTAACATCATCAAAATGGCGATATTACCAAAAGTTCTATATAGGTTTAATGCAATGCCAATCAAAATCCCAAAGGCATTGCTTGTAGAAATAGATAAAGCAATCATGAAATTCATATGGAAAAATAAAAGACCCAGAATAGCAAAAGCAATTCTAAGCAGGAAGTGCGAATCAGGCGGTATAGCGATACCAGATTTCAAACTATATTACAGAGCAATAGTAACAAAGACAGCATGGTACTGGTACCAAAACAGGCGGGTGGACCAATGGTACAGAATAGAGGACACAGAGACCAATCCACAAAGTTACAACTATCTTATATTTGATAAAGGGGCTAAAAACATGCAATGGAGGAAGGATAGCATCTTCAACAAATGGTGTTGGGAAAACTGGAAATCCATATGCAACAAAATGAAACTGAACCCCCTCCTCTCACCATGCACAAAAGTTAACTCAAAATGGATCAAAGACCTTGATATCAAATCAGAGACTCTGCGTCTGATAGAAGAAAGAGTTGGCTACGATCTACATATAGTGGGGTCGGGCTCCAAATTCCTTAATAGGACACCCATAGCACAAGAGTTAATAGCAAGAATCAACAAATGGGACTTACTTAAACTAAAAAGTTTTTTCACAGCAAGAGAAACAATAAGAGAAGTAAATAGGGAGCCTACATCATGGGAACAAATATTTACTCCTCACACATCAGATAGAGCCCTAATATCCAGAATATACAAAGAACTCAAAAAATTAGACAATAAGATAACAAATAACCCAGTCAACAAATGGGCCAAGGACCTGAACAGAAACTTCTCAGAGGAGGACATACAATCAATCAACAAGTACATGAAAAAGTGCTCATCATCTCTAGCAGTCAGAGAAATGCAAATCAAAACCACCCTAAGATACCATCTCACTCCAGTAAGATTGGCAGCCATTATGAAATCAAACAACAACAAGTGCTGGCGAGGATGTGGGGAAAAGGGTTCTCTTGTACATTGCTGGTGGGGCTGCAAATTGGTGCGGCCAATTTGGAAAGCAGTATGGAGATTCCTGGGAAAGCTGGGAATGGAACCACCATTTGACCCAGCTATTGCCCTTCTCGGACTATTCCCTGAAGACCTTAAAAGAGCGTATTACAGGGATACTGCCACATCGATGTTCATAGCAGCACAATTTACAATAGCTAGATTGTGGAACCAACCCAGATGCCCTTCAATGGATGAATGGATTAAAAAAATGTGGCATCTATACACCATGGAGTATTACGCAGCACTAAAAAATGACAAAATCTTGGAATTTGCAGGGAAATGGATGGCACTAGAGCAGATTATGCTTAGTGAAGCTAGCCAATCTCTAAAAAACAAATACCAAATGTCATCTTTGATATAATGAGAGCAACTAAGAATAAAGCAGGGAGGAAGAGCAGGAAGAAAAGATTAACTTTAAACAGAGACATGAGGTGGGAGGGAAAGGGAGAGAAAAGGGGAATTGCATGGAAACGGAGGGAGACCCTCATTGTTATACTAAATTACATATAAGAGGTTGTAAGTGGAATGGGAAAATAAACAAGGTGAGAAATGAATTACAGTAGAGGGGGTAGAGAGAGAAGATGGGAGGGGAGGGGAGGGGGGATAGTAGAGGATAGGAAAGGTAGCAGAATACAACAGTTACTATTATGGTATTATGTAAAAATGTGGATGTGTAACCCATGTGATTCTGCAATCTGTACTTGGGGTAAAAAAGGGAGTTCATAACTCACTTGAAGCTAATGTATGCTAATGTATGAAATATGATATGTCAAGAGCTTTGTAGGGTTTTTGAACAACCAATAAAAAAAAAATAAAAAAAAAAAAAAAAACACAACCATAAAAAAAAAAAAAAAAAAAAAAAAAAAAAAAGAAAGGACCACTCAAACACAAGAGTTTCAACTGGGCACAGTGGTGCACACCTATAATTCCAGCTACTTGGGAGGTTGAGGTGGGAAGATCACAAGTTCAAATCTAGCCTGGGCAACTTAGCGAGACCCTGTTCTCAAAAAAAAGAAAAGGGGTGGGGATGTAGTTCAGTGGTAGAGCACTTGCCTACAGTGTGCCAAGTCCTGGGTTCAATCCCAAAGACTGAGGGGGAAAAAAAACAAAGAGCTTCTAAATTAAGACTAAATGCTGAAGAGAACACAGCCTGACCTCTCAGATGTAAGAAAGGTGCAATGAGAAGACAGTATTCTAGGCAAGGGAGAAATGTGATCTGACTTGCCCTTTTATGAAACTACTATCACACTGTTGTCACCATCTTCACATGGCCCTCCTAGGACAGATACTGTTTCATCTTCACATTGTACCTCAGTGCTCCACTCAGGCCAGCACCAGACAGGTATTCAGGAAGGCGGAATGAATGAACCTTCTTGTCCCAATTGTGTTATTTACTTTTAGTTCACTAAGCTAAATTTTCCTCCTCTCTGGTTTCTGTCCATCACCAGTGTGGCACCTTTCCCACAAAAAGAAAGAATCCCAAAGTTGACAGTAAAACTCCTGAGACTCCTAAGCCTGTGTTATTGTTAAGCCACATCCAGATGAGGCTGAAACACTTGGAATTTGTGACCAAAGTGCAAGGCATAAAACAGTGGAAAAAACAGGGGCTTCAAACTAAGGTACTAACCTTTGACCCTGGGCAAGTTCTCTAAACTTTTGGAACCTTAGTTTTCATCTGTAAAATGGGTAGTCTGATTCATTCTTCTTGACCATGTACAATGCCTAGAAGAAAGCTCAATTTTTGGTCAATCCAAAGGTCAACAAAGAGGACAAGAGGGCCTTCTCTCTATATGCTAAGTAAAGCATTTCAGCTGCCATTTTGGAGGAGATGCAGTCCTTTATAAATGTTCAATAAATGATTGTGGGCCTGACCATCTTCAACCCAAACCCCACAGTGACATCTCATTTTAGGAGAGAAAATTTCTCCCAGTTGACTTTAATCTCCACTCAGGGTACAGTTATGACCAGGTACAAATCAGCCTGTGCCAGCCCAGATTTCCTTTGGTGCTCAAGGCCATCCTCAGATGTTCTCAAAGATTGATTGGCCTATCTGCACCATTCCTGACCTGCAACCCAGTAACATTATCAGAAAGGTAAGAGGAAACATGGGTTTACCCACTTGTTCTTGGGAGATCCATGGTGGCCTCCCAGATTCAGCTGTGGACCAGTGGTCCCAGGTGACTTTGTTACTACACTGCTGGTAGGGTGGGCATGTTTTCACATTCAGGCCTGTTTCTCCTAAATAGTAAAAGACTGAGATGATGGATGTCTTAAAATTCAACCACTCAAGGTTGGAGGTTAGCTCAGTGGTATAACACTTACCTAAGATGTAAGGTCCTGGCTTCAAACCCCAGCACCACACACACATACACACACAAACTCAATGACTTATGCAACTTATGGCTCCATGCTAGCAATAATATCAAACTTAAAGCAAGGTGCAGCGGCACAGGCCTGTAACCCCAGCAGCTCGGGACTTTGACAGCCTCAGCAAAAGCGAGGAGCTAAGCAACTCAGTGGGATTTGTGACCAAAGTGCAAGGCACTATCTCTAAATACAGAATAGGGCTGGAGACATGGCTCAGTGGTTGAGTGTGATAGATAATGTTAAATATTCAATTTCTCCAAATCACACTCCATCTCATATCATTTTAATCAAGGGCTAAATTATATTGTTTATAGTCTGGAGCAAAATGTGATATGTGCAGGGAACAATGCAAGACCCTTCCTAAGGCACAGGAATATACTACACAAATATGTAATACAACACTTACATCATAAATAGCTATTTACTGAACATGGATAATTTGCCAGCAATTTCACATCAACTAACTTCATCCTAAATCATACTATTAATATGCACACTTCAAAGACAAGCAAAACTGAGGCCAGAGATACAGCTCAGAGCATTTGCTTACTATGTGTGAGGCAAAATAAATAAATAAAGATAAGCAAAGTCATGGAGGTGAAGGAATTTGGTCAAATTCTCCCAGAATGAGGATTTGAACCCAGGTCTGTCCATCTCTTTCTACTCACCTGGCCACACTACCAGCCAGAGCCTGACACTCCTCCCTCCTTTCCTCTCAGCCCCCTCTCATTCTCCACCTCACCAACTTCTCCATCCCAGGACACTGAAACCTTGGCTTTACTGGAAGCTGCAGCACCCCTTCCCACAGGTCTCTGCCCATGTCCACATCCACCATATTCAACACTTGAACTCAGCCCACTGCCCCTCATCCACTCCTTTCCTAGTAGCCACAGCTAACAGGAGCTTTGCCCTCCTCCTCCTCTGGCACCCACTGGTGTGCAGTTCTGAGTTACGCTCTACTGGTCCCCATACACACACGCATCCATCACTGGCCCAAACTGACTGCCAGCAGAAAGCAGATCTAATATTTCTCCTCTACACACCCGCTGTGCCCAGGTGTGATGGATAAGTCTCCTGCTCCACGGCACCTACCCCTGGAATGATTAACGTGGCTCTCTCAGTTGTGGCAGGGGGAGCCCAGCAAGCTGATGGGCTGATGACAGGTCTCTGCAGCCAGTCCCTGGGCTCCCCATTAGAAACTGCTCCATCTCACACCAGAGGAAGGGATTTATTAAGCATGTTCCGTGTGCCAGGTGGGATGCTAGACACTTCACAAATGCTGCATCTCATCTCGCTCTCCTCACAACCCATGGAGAAGGGAATTAATTATCCCCTCACCTTATTGATGAGAAAAGTGGGTTCAAATAAATCACTGCTAGAGCCAGCATTCAAATTTAGTTCTAGCCAAATATGAAGAAAATGGTATTTTCACTGTACCACTATCAGAGAGAGAGAGAGAAGGCAACATCTTTACCTTTACAGGTATTCCTGAGTTTATAATGCATTCCATGTATACCATCTCTCCTCCCTTGATTACTTTTTCATTTTATGGGCACTTTTCCTTCCAAAAGGGTGGACATTTTAAGGTCCATTTTGTGACTAAAAACATTAGGTAGTAGAATACATCTCTGAAACAGGCAAGGTCTCAAGGGCATTACCTACCACTCTAAATTGAACCTATCCACACATCACATCACACTCCAGCTCCTCAAACACACACACACACACACACACACACACACACCCCCTCTGGGGATGGCCTCTCCCCCATCTCATACCCCACCTCAGTCTCCTTTGTCAAGGAGAGCTTGCATTGGGTTTAGCTATTCCCTCAACCCATCTGATTTTGGATCTTGCATCTGTCTCTGGTCGGGACTTCAGCTGCCACGTCTTATACCAAAGTTAGTTAGGGTGAGAGTAACAACCCCCAGGCATACACATTGCTCAACATTTGGCATGGCTCAACCTGCTCTGGATCTCATGCCACACAAATGCCAGGACCTTGGCAGAAGAGATGATGCTATGAAGTTCCTATTTCTTAGTCTGACTAGTAATTCCAATCAACACAGCAATGGGTTATAGGTACAGCAAATCCCACCACTATCCTCACCACTCACCTCTAGCCCACTAGTATTTGATACAGCAACTGTACAATGTGCCTGGACTCAATGAATAATAAATGGCCAGCTGTGACTCTGAACAGCAGGCATCCCTCTAGCTCTGCAAATTAGTAAATCACTCAAACTATGGAGGGCTCCTGGTCTGGAACACATGATGTCATTTCCCCAGGATGGACCCAACTTTGAAACTTCACAGCCAAGGCACAGAGATGGTGTTATCAAGAGCTTGACAGTCTGCAAAGATTGCCATAAGTTAGAGCTCTTTCCTCACAGAGGAGTGTTGTCTATCACTACAAGTGCCCCCCTAGTTATAAGTAAAAAAACAAAAACAAAACAAAAAAACCCTCTTCTTGTTTAAATGGTAGAAGATTGACTGGCCTATCTGCACCATTGATGCAGATCATAAAAAAATTTTAAAAATTAAAAAAAAAAAAAGATTACGACCAAATCCTTAGCATCAGTTCCCAATGCTAAGAGGAATATTTAAACTCAGCAGCAACCACAATAAAGGCAGATCACTGCAAAAACAAGAAAAATAAACCAAGAATAACACTGAGCTTTTGAAATAACGAAATAGCAAGCTTGTTTGCAACTGAAAAGTCATTCTTCAGGTTAGGTGGGTGACAAAGGTTGTTTGGGAGACTGAAAGAATCACTACTGAACTTTCACTCATCAATCTGGGCCATTAGTCAACTTCTCAGAACCAAGGTTTACTCATCTGTGAAATGGGAATGGCAATACCTGCAGAAAAAGGGTAGCCCATTGCAATGGAAGGCATATGGGCCATTAAGCAAACCTAGTTCTGAAAATGGCCACACAAATGGCCATACAAGCAACATTAACTTACTCAAATTCCCTGGGGTAGTAAATGATAAAAATATCCAACTCAGAAGGCTGTTATAAAAACTGAACGACTGGGCATTGTGGTGGTGCACGCCTATAATCCTAGCAACTCAGGAGGATCACAAGTTCAACACCAAAGTTAGCAATTTAGCAAGGCCCTAAGCAACTTAGCAAGACACTGCCTCAAAATAAATAAAACTTAAAAGGTTGAGGATATAACTAGTGTTAAAGTAACCCTGAGTTCAATCTCCAATTCCAAAAAAACAAACATAAAACAAAAAACTGAATAATTAAAGTAAAGTGCTCATTACAGTACTAGACACGAAGGGAATGCCTAATAACTAAAAATGTCTATTAAGACTTACTGTTTACACATTGCTCAACATGGTATTGGGCACGTTGCCTAATGTATCTTGTCATATTTGATTTGTGTACCCTTCAAGGATTATATAAAGATAAACATGTTTTTATATGTAAATATGGACACAGGAAAACCTCAGAAGGCTATCCACTGAAAAGCTAATCTCTTGGTGCCAGGAATAATTTTTCTTTTTACCTACTTTTCCCAAAATTCCTTACAAACATTTACTGAGGCACATTTCTATTTTTTATTATTAATGACAAAAAAATTAGGATACAATGAAAAATCAAAATATCATTCATAGGTAACAAGTCCCTGCATGAGCCACTTCTCTTAGAGGTAAGAGGTTTTGCTTTCCATGAGGAGCCAGCATGTTCTTCTTTTTAACAATATTTACATATTTCTATTTAATTTCCCCAGTCATAACTTTCTGTTCTAATTTACATTTGTCTTATCTTGATTTTGTCTTTCTCATTTATATTTTATAACTTTTCTCAGTGTTTGTCATAATTTGTCTACAAATCCTGTGTATACTGAAGCCAGGCCCATGCACACATTCAGAAACCACTGATGACTTCTAAGGATTGCTGTAGCCCATGCACTAAATGCTTTGTTCCTATATTTCAGGTTCTTTGGTTAGGTCATTAAACAGAACTATACCATTTAAACTCTATTTCTCAGATTATAAAAGAAAATACAAACAGCAATATCTCCCTTTAACAATAATACATATCTATAAAAGTCCCAAAACCCCATAATAAAAAGTCAGTTTTGTTAAATGCTCAATTCACAAAACTATACATATATATATATATTTCTTTCTTAATCATTAAAAAGCCTCCATCCTCATCCCACCCTCTCTCCAAACTAGGCATTATCCAAGCAGCATCAAGCTCAACAAAGTCTGCCACATATCTAAAATCAGGGAAGACAGGAGGTCCCACAGTGCAAAGTCCTCCTTAGCCAACTGATATTGGGGGGAAAAAATGGAAAAGCTAACATAAAACATGGGAAGGGAACTGGAACTGGCAGTTTCACAAAAGACTTTTATAATTTTTAGCAATTTACAAATATTTAGGGTATCCATCAAGTCCAAGAGAACAGGCCAAACTACATGGTGTCTCTGCAGGGCTTCCTCTCCTTACGTCAGGTCCTCCTCTCAGGAATCATTAGGAAGCCCAAACAGCTTCACAGTCCCAGCTTCCCGGCTGCTGTCATATTTGCCATCTTTGTCGTCACAGGCAAATGCAAGCAGAGGCCTTTTGGGGTGCCAAGCCACAGTGAAGGTTGGGGACTCACACTGCACCTCCCATAGTTTGTCTCCTACAGAAATCAACATAGAGAAACAAATCAATTTAATTAAGTACTCACCTCTATAAATTCATGCAATCCACTTAACAATCCTGAGATAGGTATAATTATTACCCCATTTTATAGAGAACACTGAGACAGACACATATGGGTCACAAGCCAGTAGGTGGCAGAGCAGAGTCTGAACACAAGAAGGTTAAGCTGAGTACTCTGAACCTCTATTCTACACTACCTGGAAAAAAAAAGTAATAGCTGCTACTATTTGTTGAGCACCCATTAAGTATCAATGGTTTATATTTTACTGAATACCAAGAATATCCCAGTAAGGCAGTTAACAACTTTAAACTCCGTTTTATTAAAAAAAAAAAAAAAAAAAACAAGGAAAAAGCAGAGACAGCACATGAAGTCAGTCTGTCTCCAAAGAAACAGATCTACTAAACCATAATGCCTTGCAAACAGACCTTTTTCCCAAGTTTTTTTTCCCAATTTGTCAAAATTATACATGATATCTGACATTCTTTAGCTCTGCTAAACTTTTTTTCAATCTCAGTTAAGATTATATAATAAAATACCTATAGTGTGATACTAATGTAAAGATACAGGATACAGTGAATTATACATTTCAAATAGGTCAACTATATGGTATACAAATTATATCAAAGCTATTAAATAGAAATATTTATATTCATACATTGTGTATGTATGAATTAATTTTTTAAGTAATTGTATTTCAGGGACAATTCACATTTTTCCTCACAGAAACTATTCTTCATGATGATATGATCTAACATTTACAGCTATATGTCTGAGCAAATTTCCAAGTTATAAGGACATAAAAAAATTGTTTCTGAAGCTACTACACCTCTTTCACTTCTCTTATGCCATTAATTCCATGTTATCTGTTATGGATTGGTTAAGATAACAAAATAGTTTTTTTTAAAAAAAAAACCCACGTAAACACTAGAGGGCTTCTAAAATGTTTTCCAAATAACCATGTAGCTTTACAAATTTAACACCCTAGTCTTATTGGAAAGTTTAATCATTGAAAGATACATACCATACTGACTATATGAGACTGGCATTACCATTCCAGACCACCAAAGATGAAGTAGACTGACGCAGTATATGGTATTGAGGAGCTGAAATAACTGGACTATATTAAAACAAAGTTCTGTTCTATTATGCTACCAGAAAAAAAAAATTACTTCTTATTTTAACCTTAACTATTAAAATACACAGAATATAAAATTGTATCTAAAATATCTTATTTGCTCCTATAACACACCAAAAAAAAAAATACTGTGGGGGACAGACTAGAAAGAAATACACAAAAATATTATGGAACTATGGGTGACTTTTACTTGCTTCTTTATATTTCGAGCATTTTCCAAATATTTTATAATAAGCACATTATTACTCTTAAAGCACAAATGAAGATGCATTACCATATAAAATTCAAACAATGCAAGGGTACAGAGCATAGAGCAGTGCCTTACAGAAACATCTGCAATGGAAACATCCTCTTTTGCACTGTCCAATATGGTAGCTTCAAGCCACATGAGTCCATGAAATGAAATGTGCCTAGAGTAACTGAGGGACTGAATTTTTTATTTATTTTAATTTTAGTGATATTAAATCACCGATGTAAGTTTAAATTTATCCTTTTTCTCTATCACGTGGCCTTCTCCCAATCTTCTACATCTGATATAGTTTTTATAAAAAGTTCTTTTACAATTAAGTTTTAGTTTCAATACCTAAACAGAAACACAACCCATGAAGAGTCTGGTTACTTGCTTTGTTCATTCAACCATATGACCTGCAAACCTGCCATCTGAGCACATACAGACCTAGCTCTTCCTCTTAGCACAGTAATAAGGTGTATAAACTTAACTGATCCCCTAAAGTAACTTTAGGTGTTCTCATTTATGCACAAAACAATGCTATAAATAATGTAATCATATTTTACTTTGATAATCACCTTGCTTTTAAATTTTTAAACTAGGTTATAGAGAAAATTAAAAATAGGTCTGTTAAAAATATTTGATAGGGGCTGCAGTTGTGGCTCAGTAGTTGAGCACTTGCCTAGCATGTGTGAGGCACTGGGTTCAATCCTCAGCACTACATAAAAATAAATAAAATAAAGGTCTATCAACAACTAAAAAAACTTTTTTTAAAAAGAGAAATTTGCACAAAGATGGCATGGGAAAAACATATATCCATGCACTACTGCTAAGAGTAAACACTGAAGTAACCTTTCTGCAAGGTGTCTTGTGATAAGCTTGAATTCAGCAATACAATTTCAATGGTTTACCCAAAAGGATGATCACATATGTAAAATGAAGTACTTAATTTAAGAAGTATAAAGATTACAAGCCACCTAGTAGTTAAGAATAATTAGTATATTCTGATACATTCAGTGGAGTTCTAAATCCCTTAAAAGTGACTAGGGTAAGCTCAGGAGCTATTGTCATGAGAAGTTTTAAAATACTGCAAGGGAGATGAGCAGGTTACAGAGTAAGCAGCAGCAGCAGGAAAGTAATACTGCATCACAGGAACACAGGATTACGTAAAAGATATGTATGGCTGCACAGTGCACACCACAATGTTATTAACAGGTATTCTTTAAATAGTAGAATCTCAAGGTTTCTTTTCCTGTTTTTTCAGGGGGAAATGAAAGGGGGAATTCTACATAGTTTGGATTCTTTTTGGAGGTGGGATAGAGTGGAGGTAGACAGATTCCTGTTAAATTACCTGGCTCAGTATTGTAGACATGCACCATCAAGTCTGGCTATAATGAAAGAAGAGAGAGGGGAAGGGAGAGAGGGAGGGAGAAAAGAAGGAAGGAAGGAAGACACATTAAAAAATAAATCTAGGGGCTGGGATTGTGGCTCAGCGGTAGAGCGCTCGCCTAGCACGGGCAGGACCCAGGTTCAATCCTCAGCACCACATAAAAATAAAGGCATTGTGTTGTGTCCATCTACACCTAAAAAATAAATATTAAAAAATAATAATAAATAAATAAATCTAGCCAGGTGCTGTGGCACACACCTATAATCCCAGTTACTTGGGGACTAAGGTTAAGGAAGGAAGATCACAAGTTTGAGGCCAGCCTCCTCAACTTAGCAAGACCCTTTCTCAAAATAAAAAGTGAAAAGGGCTGGAGATATAGCTCAGTGCTACAGTGTCCCTGGGTTCATTCTCTAGTACAGGAGCAGGGGAACCCTAAGAAAATTATATTGTATAATGAATTTTTCCCCCATTTTTTTATTTTCAACTTCTGTTTTGTTTAAAGAAAAGAAGCCTTGATAAGTCCTTAAATTTAAAACAAAGTTTTTTCAAGTTATATAGAAACTAAAGACAGAAACATATGGTAATGTTAAAAAAAAAAAAAAAAGGAGCAGGAGTTGTATTCAGATGGTGGGATCACAGATCATATTTTTCTATTCCTGACCTCTTTCTACTTAAAAAAAAATTCTTTACAGTGTTAAAAGTTAACAAAATGTAAAATATTTTCCTTAATCATTTTCCATCAGGTCTGCACTTTTTTATCTAACCTTTTACTCTTTATTACCTAGCAATGAAGTCATAACATAAACATTTATGATAACACTGGTAAAGCAGTAACATGCAGAGCTAAAAACACATAACAAAAGAAGGCCTGATACCCAGGGACGAAAGACAGAAAAAGATTCTCATGAAGTTACCTGTCTCTACTTCAGCTATGTCTATAAAATGATCCTCCGATGCTGATGCCAGCATTTTCCCGTCATGGCTAAAACTGAGGGTCCTCACAGGCCAATCCAGCCTATAAAAGGGGATGGAGAAAGACATGAGAATTACCAAAAAGAAGATGGTACAGTTTTACCCAGGATGCAATAAAATTTAGTCACCCCAAAGGAATGATGACTGAGTCATTTACCTGGAAAAGCACCGTACACATACTAACTCATCCACATCCCAGAGGCTAACCAAAGCATCTGCACTTCCTGTGGCAAAGTATTTCCCCATGGGGTCAAATTTGATACAGATGCAATTGGAAGGATGGGCGTTGATGGACTGCACAGGCTTCAGTTCCGGGTAGCTGAGAAACATGATAAAAAGCAATCAATCTGCAGAAGAGGACTGTGATGCTAAGACAATGACAGACAACACTGAAAGGGAAAAAACCTACAACAATACCCAAAAGTGCAATTCAAGAAACTTTTCTGAAATAAAGTATTCAAGCTACATATTTTGAAAGAGCACAACACATACATGAGAATATAAACCCAACAACCCAACACCTAGACACATACTAGTAAAATTATTGGACTTTAAATTAAATTATCATCGGACTCTTTGACAGCAACATTTTATGTGAAAAGAAAATGGAGTAGCATATTTAAGATAAACAGCAAGAATTTATGAATCAAGGATTTTTACATCCAGCAAAACTACCAAATATACGAATACCAAAAAAATTTAATAAAGTATCTAAAAGTTCTATAAGTATAAATAAGTTATAAAAAGAACTACAGGAATAATGTTCCCAGGAACCTTTCCTGATTGATCTTATTTGAGACAAGGTCATACTATGTTGCCCAGGTTGGCTTTGAACTCATGGGCTAAATGATTCTCCTGGCTCAGTTTCCCTAGTATCTGAGATTACAGGTGTGTGCCATCATGCCTAGCTTGAGAAAGCTTTGACAATCAAACTGACTACACACTTAAGAGCACACAAACTAACAGGAACATTAAAGATACAGGTTCTTGTGAAGCTACATATGGTTAAAAGGGTATAACACATAATAGCTGTATAGTCTGACTATATATGATATTACTTCTTAAGTGAGGGAAAAATAAGGAAAATACATGCAAAAATTATGCAAAAAACATAATTTCTTTTTACCATTTTAAGTAAATCAACTTGGTGATAGTGGTTAGATAAATAAGTATTTAACATGGAATAAAGGCAAAAAGTAACAATGGGATATACTATTTCTATTATCACCTGTGTCTTTAAAAACCAAAAGTTTGGAAAGAAACCAAATTTGGAAAGAGATGCATTTGTAATATAAAAAAGGTATAGTAAAAATTTGTCATCCTTGGGCTGGGGTTGTGGTTCAGTGGTAGAGTGCTCACCTAGAGCATGCAAGGCCCTGGGTTTGATCTTCAGCACCACATAAAAATAAATAAATAAAGGTATTGTGTCCAACTACAACTAAAAAATAAATATTTTTAAAAAATTGTCATCCTAAATTTTAATTGGAAGTTATTAGCCTGAATTTACAAAGTATTTTATCTTTAAAATATATAGATATATTTTCTACCTCTGTTCACTAGAAAGGTTTAGAAACATTGATCAATCTAGCAGCAATGGAAATTCCAAGCTAGTTTCTTTTTTTCTTTTTTAAAATTATTTATTTACTTGTTTTACAGAATACATTTTGACATATTATATACAAATGGAGCACAATTTCTAATTTCTCTGGTTGTACATGGTGCAGAGTCACTCCAGTAGTGTCAGTATTATTTCTCTAAAAATAATTTAGAGCTGCTTAGAGGATTTTCTGACTAAAAGTCTGGAGCAAAAACATACAAGATGAACCTGGAATATCTTATCCTATCAGAGAGGAAGAAACATAAGACTACTAGGATTATGTCTAAAGAAGAACTCAGAAATCAACTTGAAGAGACTCCCATTGGCCAAAGATGAGATAATTTGAGCTTTAATAAGGATAATAATTATAATAGAGTAAAACACATTCCACTGTGTTTAAATACAAGTATATAATGATTATTTTCTTAAAAAATCCTAACTGGTTGTCATGTTTGAAAGTGATAGGGAACAAATTCATTATCTGAAAACTAAAAAATAAATTATCCTGCCTTTCCTAAATGAACTACATCATTAGATAACCAAATAGTAGATAAAAGAATGTATTGCTTCATAAAAGTACTCTAACACACAAACATATAGAACCAGCAGATCTAGATTGGGACTCTCCACAGGTTAACAGTCTTGTTTTTCAATTGCTAAGTTGTAAAGGAAAAGAAGGGGATAGAGTCTAATCCTGTAGGTTAACAGACTCATAAGACATTGTATTTTTTTTTTAAATGAGCAAAACTACAGCACATAGGATGCACTAGATTAAACGAAAAAGAAACTCTATAATAAAGTCAAGGAGTATTTGCTTTTGAGGCAGAGAGTTGTGATTAGGACAAAACATATGTATGGACTTATGGGGTAGCAGAAAAGTACTATTTCTCAACCTAGGTGAGGTTACTGAAATATTAAGCAGATGTTCATTAAGCTAAACATGTGTCATATATAATCTTCAATATCTTTTTTTATAATAAATAGGATTCTTTTAAAAAGTATAGAATACTCATTGGCTACAAAATAAAATCTAAGTTAGCAGCATAACTACTAGATTATAAAAGTACTACCAATGCCCAGGCTTCTTATAATCTAGTCCCAAATTATATTTCAATTTTATATAACTTTTATCATACCCTCTCTCCTTATACTCCTCAACAACCCTGACCTAACTACTCTCCAAATAAGTCACACTTATTCACAACGGTTTTGTCTACTGTTTTGTTATTCTTAAAATTATATTCACCTTTTAAGATCAATCTGAGAAACTCTCTTTCGACCCCTACAATGAATGTGTTCTTTCCTTGGGGTTCCAGGGCAAACTCCTGGCCTCTCAATCACAGAACCTATCTCACTCTGCCTAATATTGCTCACTAGGATAACAGTAAGGATAGACTCAAACAGACCTGAATTTCAATTCATTCATTTACAGAACAAATATTTACTGGGATCCTACAATTATTACAGGTACTAACCTAAGATATTGGCAATTCAACGATAAAAAAGGCAAACACAGTCCCTGCCATAGTGGAATTTACAGTGTAATGAGAGATATAGACAAGTAAATATGCAATTACATTTCTTGCAATTCTAACCTTCCTCGAACTTTGGAAAATAGGAAGAATAGAGATGGCATCACCAGAGGGAAAGTGACATTTAAGCTAAAACTTTAGGCATACAAATTAGTCATATGTCAAAATGCATGCAGTTCTAGTGCTCATTAGCTTACTAGTGTCTTAACCTCTCTGAACCTCAGATCCTCATCTGTCAAATAGGAAGCATACACTCAAACCCCTGGAATTTCTGAGAACTCAGTGAAATGTAAAGTAACTGGCTCAAATGTGCCTAACAGAAATTATGACTTTTTAAATTACTATTTGCCTTTTAAGTTCTTCAGGACAGACTCATGTCTAACTCATCTCTGTATATGCCATAGCACCCAGCACACAGATATCCTGGTCAGCAGGGCACTGGCAGCACACACCTATAATCCAGCTACTCAGGAAACTAAGGCAGGAGGACTGCAACTTAGCAAGATCACAGTTCAAAATAAAAAGGGCTAGAGATTGCAGGGAGCTGCCACGTAGGAGATGGGCGCCCCTAGCTTTGAGTGATACAAATGCAGAGACTGGCTTCCCTGACCCAGAAGCAGGTGGACCCCATCTCAGCTCTGCAAAGAAGCACAGCTTTGGGACTGGGGGCTACCCAATGGGAGTGGGCTGCCCCTTGTAACATTACCCCTCTGCCTTATATGGATGGAATGTTCTTTTGAACAGCCTCCCCCAATAAAACCAAGGTTTGAGGCATGCCCCTCTCTCTTTCTTGCCTGCCTTGCCCACTTTGTGGGAGCTGGGTCAGAGGAGCCATCACAGACCCCAAAGCAAAAGGTATTTCCTGTGTCTTGTGTGATTATTTCATGCCAGCCCAGTTCACCTGGAGTGACCCTGACTGATTTAGTCATGTGTCCTGACAAGATACATAGCTCAATAGTAAAGCAATCCTGGGTTCATTTCCCAGTACCAACAGAGAAAAAGAGATAACAGTTCCCACAAGAGAGAGCCTACTCACCTGAGGATGTTGATACAACCATTGCCATTTGTCAGGAAGAACATATTATTGTCATTGTTCCAGGAGATTTCATTGACCTCAAACTTGAACTGCTCTTCTGCTTTGGAACGGTGTGTCTTGGCATCAATAAAGGTCACGACATCATCCTTGTTGCCTACAGCAATCGTCTGCCCATCAGGACTCCAGCAGATATTAATGTTCTCCCCTGGGAACCCAGATATAATCAGCAAATCACCTGTTTGCCCATAATCCTCCAGAAGTTTATTTGCTATCCTAGAAAGAAGACCAGAACTATCTTCAGAGCTCATTCATTAAAGTTCTAGTCAATAGAAGGGGAACTAGTACTCCAGGACATTCATTTATAAAATTCCCCATTTGGTCCTCACAAGTACACATTATATCCTCTTAGGTAAACTTTATATTCACAGATTTAAAAAGAAAAAGAAAAAGAAATGACAATAAGAAGATGAGCCAAAATGTCAAAGCTATAAAGTCACAGAGCCAAGATTTAAACCCAGATTTGACATCAAGATTCTCATTCTTATTCCAGCATTTCCCAAACTCTACTCACATACCTCCTCCCCAATTTCTACCTATCAATGTAACAGTTACACTTTTCTTTATTAAAGATTTTTTTCTCAAAATTGACACAAAAAGTTCCTTAAATAAGTTTAGCTTCAATTGAACAACAAATTCTATGAGCTAGTTCTTTTCTTCTATTAGGCATTAAAATATACATATAACTGTTTTTTAACATTCATCCATGTACCACCTAAATCACTCATGCATCAGCAGTTAAGTACTTGGGGAAAGCATTAATTGTATCACTCTACTTCCTCCAAGTAAGTCTTATTCAAAAAACCCAATAATCCACTACTGAAAATATAAATTAAAAATTTCAATTTTATCAATTCTAAAATTCAAGTTTTTTCACATTTTAATTTCTACGATATATTTTTAAATGGATAAAGATGAATTCCAAACTTTTGAGTATATCATGGTTATCCTCCCTAATGGTACATACAATATTGAACCATTTTACAATCAATGACATCTTTTTTTTTTTAAACTTTAATTTCCTTTTTTTTTTTTTTAAGAGAGAGAGTTATTTATTTATTTATTTAGTTATAAGTTTTTGGCAGACACAACATCTTTGTTTGTATGTGGTGCTGAGGATAGAACCCGGGCCACACGCATGCCAGGCGAGCGCTCTACTGCTTGAGCCACATCCCCAGCCCAATCAATGACATCTTAAGTGTTAATTATGATAAATGACCTCAAGATTGACAGGATAATATCTGATAAGAACATGGCCTATAAACATGCTACATAGCATTCTGGTTATTTTCTTCCACACCACCAAGACTATCCAAGCTTCAGCCATTCTAATCTACTTGAATTTCCCAAAGTCTCCATGCGTTTGCATATGCCATTCCCTCCTAAGACTGCCCCTCCTACTCCTTACCCATTGCATCCTGACCACCAAATTATTTTGGTTACTCAAAAAGAGTGGGCTCAAATTCTGTATGTTCCCAGGTATACATATAAATTTCTAATCTGGGTATCCATCTTGTAGAAGTCTCCATGAACTATGTCATTTTTATGCATATGTCTCTCTCCACATTAAACCACAAGGTTCTAGAGGACTGTCTTATTCAGCTCAGGATTTCCCACACCTTGCAGAGCACTAAAGCTCATATTCCATAAATAATTGCTGAATTAATACAAGAAGCTTATCTTCCCAATGCACACTTTGAATAGTCACCTTTAGTGTTTACAGTGGCAATGCATTTTGTAGTCCTCACATCCCAGATGCGAATGGTTTTATCGCCAGATGCAGTGACAAAGAGGTCAGGATTACTGGGATGCCAACACAGCTGATCCACGCTATCCCCATGTCCACGATAGTTGTTTTCTTTGACCTGAAAGGAAAGAATCCAGATGACACTTCATGATGTATTGCCTCTACAAGTGTATTTGACTGAAAGTATCTTGGGACAAAGACGATCTAGATAACTCAAAAGTATCCAGTCCTTCCAAGTCCTTTCTTCAGAACTCTCTTCAATAGCCTCCCTTCCCTCCACTTTAATCACTCTGAATTGTTCTGAGGTTCCACATCTGAGTTCCCTTCTTTTTGGTTTTCAACCACTACTCTAGCACCAACATCCCAATTCACCTGCCCGTTCCCAAAGGACTTCAAAAAGGGTCTCCTCAACCCCACAGGGACTCCATCAACCCAAGAGAACCTAGCCACTCCTCCTTACCATTAGATTCCTTCGAACCGCTCCCCTGTGACTCTAAAATCTAAGACCCTCACCACCCCGTATTCTCATCCATCCTGCTCAACACCAGTCTTCATCCTCACCCCCCTCATCAACACACCTCCTTTCTACCACACTCGCTACACACACTTCCCCTCAACATCAATCTTCCTCTTATCTGCCCCATCCCGCCCCCCCCCGCGTCCTTACCCCTTGGTGACCCCATCCCGTCTACACTCCCAACACCCCTTTCTCCTCACCACACACCCTTCCTCTCAGTGCTCAAATCGATCTCCATTCCACTCCTCTGCCCTCCAACCCTCATTGTCTCCCTCACCGCACCTCGCTCCACCACAGCCCCTCTCCCAGGCCAGGGCCGGGCGCCGGTAACTCACCAAACGGTCCTTCTCCAGCAAGAAGACACTGGCCGTCTTGTCGAAGGATCCGGAGGCTAAACGACGCCCGTCGCAGCTCCAGGCCACCGAGTGCACCTTGGCACTATGCGCCGGGAACTCGCGCGTCTTGCTGTGGCCCCGGAACAGCTCTTGCATCCCGAGCACGTAGCGCGACGGGCCACTGCTCACGGAGCACCAGGGGGCCATCGCACCAGGGCCACTCTGACCCAGCGCCGAGGGTCCCATGGCTGCCGCGGGGACCGCCATGACGATGTTTCAGAGGGTTAGACCAGGGGCCAGCCTAGTAGCAATCAGTCCTGGCGCCGCCGCCTCACGCATGCGCTTGGAAGAGCGTCCGCCCGTCTGCGCAGGCGCACGGTGGCCTTCCCCGAAAGGACTACAAATCCCGGCATGCAACGTGTTTCCCGCCTCTGCTCTTTCAAATTAGCATCGATTTTGCTCTGGATTTACAGTGCGCTGAACGTTTCAGCCTGCTTTTATTGCCCTTATTTTTCCCTTACCTACTCTTTGATAGATATACTTGAATCCCTGTTTAATCGAGGAAGGGAACTAACGCAAACCTTCCAGTTTCTTTTTTTTTCTTTTTTTTATTAGTTACACACAACAGTACAATAATCTTGACGTATCATACATTTGAATCAAATGGGGTATAATTTCTCATTTTTCTGAGTGTACAGGTTGCAGAATCACATTGGTCATACAGTCAGGTATATACATACAGCAATACTAGTGTCTATTTTTATCAGTAAAATGTCTTACTTCTAGAGTTGTTTCCCACCCCCACCGCCAAACACTCCCTCCCTAGGAGCAGAAAGTTTGGACTTACTAGAGGACCTGAGTAGGATAGAAGAAATAAGAAAAGTTTGAAGAAAACCAACAGGAGACTGGGGACATAGCTCAGTTGGTAGTGTGCTTACTTGCATGTACAAGGCCCTGTGTTCAATCCCCAACACTGCCAAGAAAAGAAACAGGGATGGGGGAAAAAATGTAACTAAGGTGCTCTATGTACATCCTCACCTTTACTGTTTTTCTCCAAATTCCTAAAAGCCTCGTAAATCTTAAAAGTATTGTTGAGTCTACATGATAAATTCCCACATAGGTTGCATGATTTTTTTTTTTTTTTTTTTTTTTTTTTAAAGAGACAGGGTCTCACTGAGTTGTTTGGCGCCTCCCAATTGCTGAGGTTGGCTTTGATCTCGTGATTCTCCTGTCTCAGTCTCCAAAGCCGCTACAATTACAAGCGTGTGCCTTGGCGCCCAGCTTTACACGTTTTTTTTTTTTAAGCCTAATGGGAAAATATTGTTAAAGATTTATAGGTATAGTCCAAATGCTATGTATTAACTAGATGAAATCAACCTAGAGATCCTGAAAGAACCAACTATCCTGTGCTTTGTGATTAAGAGAATTGAAATTGATACTAAAAACGCAGTCCTTGTCCCATTGCCAATCCAACAACAAGGACAAGATTTTGAGAAAAAAGAAAAGCTTTATTGTTTTGCTTGGAAATGAGAAACACAGGGACTCCTGTCCAGATGCTGTGATTCTCCCTGCCAGGGGGAACATGGAGGCTTTTAAAAGAGGGACATAAGGTCTGGGATACAAATATTATCAGTAAATATAATTAGTGTCCATCAGTGTCCTTGAGAGAGCCATTACTCCAGTTCCTGGGTTTGGAGTTTCTTTTTTCTTGTGGGCAGTAACATTCTTCCAGCAGTGAAGGACATGATAGATGCTCAGCCTGGGGCAAGAAAAATGTTAGCTTTGTCTCACCCACTGTTAGGGAAGAGAAAGGGAGAAAAAAGAAGAAGGGAGAAGGGAATGCAATTTTTAAAATAAGCCATTTGCAGTGGAGCAGCAAGGTTTGTACTCAAAGCATAAAATGGACTTCCATTACGAGTTCACCAGATGATGTGATGTTATCTCTACATACTTCTCATGTTCGCTAATTACAAAGTTTCTTTTAAAAGGAAGGGTGCACCCCAAAAGTGCATCTCACTCTCCAACACCACACTCCATCCTTGGAGTGCACATTCTGCTCTGTTGCTTGCTTTCCTAAATAAATCTTCATTTTTGCCTTGTTGGACACATCCCCAAATTCCTTTCTGCAACACAAGTCAAGAACCTGCCAGGGTTGAGTTAAGGTGTCTTTCTTCCTTCAGAGGGACCCCTAAAAGCACTATCCAGTGATGAACCCCATTGTCTCCTCAAATCTGGAACACTAGCTGCACCCAGGCCTGGGAATGAAGGGGCAGAGCGTAACCCTGTCCACTTGTGCACATGTCATGGGGAGAGGATAGCAGTCAACGTCCCAGGGAGCTTTGGGGATGGTCTTGTGTGGAAGAGCCCAGGATGTGACCTCATTTCCTTGACAATGGAATAAACAGAATCTGGAACGCTGGTAACCAGTCACCCATAATCCAGAGCCAGCCCCATCCAGATCACTTGTCTGAAGACCTTGGTGGACACATGTTCACTTGCAGATTCCTGAGGTTTCTGCCTCCGGAAAGCATGGAGTGGGGGTCTTGTCCTCGTCTGGAGACAGTGGATCAGCCCTCACCCCTGACACCTTTGGCAATTTTCCCAGAGGAGCCCAGAGGCTAGACAGGGCAGCCTACCACTCTGATCCCTCCATGAACAGCCCCAGACCCTGCCCAATTGTGTATGTGCACACCCGTGAATGCATGTGTGTGTATACATTAATGTGAAGGAAGTTTGGTGTTTTCTTGTTTAATACTGGGGATTGAACTCGGGGGTGCTTTACCACTAAGCCACATTCCCTGCCCTTTTTTGTGTTTTATTTTGAGACAGGGTCTTGTTAAGCTGCTTAGGGCCTCGCAAAGTTGCTAAGATTGGCTTTGAACTCACCATCCTCCTGCCTCAACCTACGGAGTTGCTGGGATTACAGGCATGTGCCACTTCGCCCTGAGAAGGAAGATTCTTTGTGTGCCGTTTTTACCTCACTGTATGGCAGGGAGTCATTTTACAGTTTACTGCTATTTTCTGTTTGAACTCGCCCTCTTTGGTCCCACTCCAGGGAGAAAATGAGTCATCCCCAACCCTGGATGATCCCAACAGGATGGGGACCCTCAAGGCAGGCATGGTGGAGAAGTTGCTGAAATACCCGGTACCTGCCCTACAGAGTGGAGACCCCTGCTTTGTCTGTGTCTTCCTGTGCATCTATTGAAGGTTTGTCACCACCCAGCAGATGCTGAACCTAATGTTCTGAAGGTGCACACAACCTTAAGGCCCAAGGGAACTTTCCACCTGGGAATGGCTCTTAGGAACGCCCTGCACCATCTAAGCCCCAGTTTTCTCTGTGGAAATTGGGATTTTCAGAGGATCACCCTCCTAGTGTATTTTCAGGACCAAGTGGGATGAGCCAAGGAAATCCTTGGCCCAGGCCTGGCCCTGCAAAGTGGGCTGCCCAAGGCCTGCAGGTTTCTTATGTGTGACTCTCCCCCCCCACATGAAGAAACTCTGCCTTAGGCCTCACTTATCTAAGGCTTTGGGAAAAGCAGTTTCCTTATTTGTAAAAGATGTTCCAGAATCCATTTCAGAGGGTCCCCAACCTAGATGTAGCCAGAGCAGGGACACCAGGGAGTAGAATGAGGATCCCCTGGCCCACTGAGATTCTAGGAAGAGGTGGCTGGGTTCTTTCATTGCAAAAACATATATGAAGTGCCTACTGTATGCAGGCACATTTCCAGGCATTTAGCATATAATTTAGGGAGTGATGCAAAAAAAGCCCAGTCCTCCTGGGCTGCCATTCCTGTCGGACGTTAGAGATGGTACCCCCCTGTCTTCCTCTAGGTATGGATTCTTCCACCTTGACTGTGAAGAGCTCCTGTCCCCAGAGTGGGCACTCTTGGGCACTGAGGTTGAAGAGGGCTGGACAAACCATAAGTCTGAAACTTTTTGTGATTCCCCTCAGAGGGCTGAGATCTGAGGCTAAGCCTGCAGGAGGAGGAAGACAGATAGCTATGGGTAGGGTCCAGGGCACCTGGACAGAGGAGAGCAAGCTGGGGGCTCAGAGCCAGGCACTGTGAGAATTCATCTCCACTACCGTCCATCCAACTAGGCTTGCCTGCACAATTCTATATTGAGCCTGGACAAGAGGTATGAGGTGCAACCTGTTCACACATGGATCTCCCACCTCTGCCCTCTGTGAGCAGCTGCACCTACAGGCTGGGCAGCCTCTGCATGGGAACCTACCCTGCAGGGGGGCTTGGAAGGGCCTAGGGAAGGAGAGGTCAAGCCCCTAACTCTGCCTGCTTGCCTGCCTGCCTGCCTGTCTGCCTGTTTCCCAGCACACTTTGCTCCATCCTGCAAACCTAGCTGGACAAATACCCCAAGGATTTTTGTGGGTATCCAGATATGGCCAGCCTGACCCAGCTAATGGCCTATGTGCTACTCAACATGGCTGGCTTGGACCTGACCCTCTATGTCCACAGGATCCTGTCCCAGCAGAAGGGACCCAGATCCCAGTGAGGTTGAGTCCGACAGTAAGAAGACCTGAGGGTGACATAGAGTGTTTGAGAGAGGTTGGTGCTGGGTCCTGCTGGGAGGAAGCTCAAGGGACAGACATTAGGCCAGAAGCAGGATGAGCCTGGGACTGTGCAGGCAGTAGACCCCAATCTATAAAGACATTCTATTTTGGGGACAGGGGCTGGGGTAGAGGCAATATCTCAGAGACAGGATCTTCTATGGATTAGGAAAGGCTCAGAGAAAGACAGTCATATTGGGGATCTTTCCTCTTGCAGTTCCAGTGCCACCTGGAGATATAGTGCTGTCCCCAGAAGCAGTGTCCAGACCTCTCAGCTTGAGGACAAGAAGACATCAGTAATACCACCATCAATGGAAAGGGACAGCTCTGTCACCTTCTCCAGAAGGAGAGCTCCAGCTCCCAGAAGCCACTGTGCCACCTGCGGAGCAGGAGCCAGCTCAGTCCCCAGTGGCAAACTAGAACCCCTTCCACCTCCAGAAACATATCTTTCAGCTGCTGTGAGTCTTTTTTTTAATATTTGGGTTTTTTTAGTTTTAGGTGGACACAATATCTTTATTTTTTATATGGTGTTGAGGATCAAACCCAGCGCCCCACGCATGCCAGGTGAGTGCGCTACCACTTGAGCCACATCCCCAGCCCTGCTGTGGATCTTGAGTTAAATCCACTACAGGTGAGATGAAGCCATTCCCCTGTGGCAACAGAGCTTTCCCGTCACTGTGGAGGACACTCTGTGATGTTTGCACAATGAGGAAAACCACTCATGATGCACTCCTCAGGGTGTATTCTGTCAGTAAGTAACATATGGCTGTGTTCGACAACAGTGTATTCTGACCAAAATCCCAGCAGAGTTTTATGTATCTATAAACAAGCTGACTTTAAAAATGTATACAAAAAGGAAGAAGTACTAGAACGTATATTTACACAAACTAAGAGAACGATGACATCCATAGGCAATATAATCTTAGGGGACTACCATTGTGTATTTGTGTCACTGTTGACCAAAATGCTAACTAATACATGACTATTCATGCAGTTTATCAAATATCAATCTATTGATTGATTTGGGGGAACAGTGATGTGTTTATTGTGTTGAGATTTTATTTTCATGAGCACCATATGTATTTCTAGTTTTTTGGATCCTTTGATTTTTCTTTCTTTAGCATTTTGAAGTCTTCAACATACAAGTCTTACACGTGTTTTGTTAGATTTATTCTAAATATGTGGGGTTTTCCACAATTTTTGTTTCCTAATTTTCAGTTGCTAATATGCAGAAGTACAATTGACTTTTGTTTGTTGACCAGGTGTCCTCCTGCTCTTGTTACAATGTGTCTTGGACATTTTTCCTATGAGGAGATGGAGTTTTTCTTTTCTCCCCTTAATCCAGAGAGACTAGGGAGCAACACTGTAGCCCAGGCTGAGTCCCCATCGCCCTGTCCTCTGAAGCTCAGGTCTGCACATTTGCTTCCCCCACCTCCTTCCCTACCCAACAGTCATCTGTGCTGCCCACCCTGGCAAGCTTTCTGCATAACACTTCATCTGCTCATGGCATCACAAATTCATTTTCCCACCTTTCTCACTCAGAAGAAGAGGGAGGATCAGGGGTAAATCACACAGCCAGGAGATGTGAGGAGGTTGGAGAGATAGCTACACCTGTGACCCCCACCTGGGAGCGCTTGTCCTTCAGCTTCCACAAATCTACCCTCTAGCTTTCAGATGCTTTCCCATCCCCAACAGCCCGCCCCTGAGCAGCCAGTAACTCTGTATCATCCATGAGTTTTCAGGAGTTTCAGACTTCCAACTTACAGGTCTGACAAAAAGCCAGCCCAATTTTCCCATCTGCTAAAGTGGGTTAGAAGACACTCCTTTTGTTCCCGACATGAGTTGGGACAGAGGGGACAACAGTAATACCATTCACAGAGTCCACTGACTTTCTCCAAGCTCCCAGGTATTAGCCCTGCAATCTTGGAAATGTTACTCTCAGAACCCTCCTATTCACCCCCTCCCCACTCCAAACACTTCTAAAAATAATAATATCAACCCTTATTCCATGCAGCTGTTTCCTCTCCTGGGAACTGTAAGGGCAACCCAGTGTACTGAGGACATGGACTTTATGCTCACTCTGCGTTTATACTCTGTGTCACTTTGGACAAGTCCTTTCACCTCTCCAAGGCTCGGTTCCCTTACTGTAAAATAGGAATTATATGACAGCAAGCATAGACTTGCTCTGAGAAGCAAAGCCATCCCAGCACCATGGGAACCTGCGTTGTCGAGCTGCTGTTACAAAGGAAATTTCCTTCTACTGTGTCTTGAAAGAAAAATAATGTAATAAAAATAGAATAGACACTTCTGCTTCCAGGAAGATGGAATAATAGGAAATGGATTTACCCCTCCCACCTGACATAACCAAAGAGCCAGAAAAAAAAATATGTGAAGTGACAGGTTTCAATATAATGGACATCAGGCAATAAAAGATAATGATCCCTGTGAGACAGAAAACAAGTGAGGTAACCTTATGTCTTTCCCCAGCATATTGCTTTGGGCAAGGGCCCAGGCACAGGAAGAAAAAACAAGGAGAAGAGAGCCCTGAGCAGCAGAGGAGACCAAGGCAACCAGTATTCCTAAGACAGAGTAACAAGAAAGGGAAAGAATACAGACATCTGTAGAGGGTCTGCCTTAAGTTTATAATAGAATACTGTTGAACACACCAACCAGCAATCAGAGAAGGAATGATCAGGAAGGAATAGGGAGAACAATGCCGGAGTTCACAGAGGCTGAGAAGAGCACCTGTTCCTACCGACTAGATGAGAAAATCAAATAATTTATGGGACTCTGGACAGTAGAAGCAAAAAAGATCTTGTCTCAGTAACGGGGACTAATTAGTCCTAGGAAAAATGCTGCCCTGATCTAACAAGTCTTGATAGCAAAACCTGAAAGGATGGAGATTTTTTTCTAAATGGCTTACCTGCATACCAGAAGAAAATTCAAGAGATCTATTTATAGGAGAATAAAATATCTAGCAACATAACAACATAAATTTTACAATATCTGGCATCCAATTGGACTAACTACGCATAAAGCAACAGGAAAAGAGCCATAAGAAAAAGAAAAATCAATTAGCTTAAACTGACCCAGAAATCAATTAGCTTAAACTGACCCTTAAACTGGCACAGATGTTAGAATTAGCTAGATAAGAACGTCAAAACAGGTACTATAACTGTAGTCCAAGAGGTTAAGAAGAAACATGGAGGGGCTGAGGTTGTGGCTCAGTGGTAGAGTACTCGCCTAACATGTGTGAGGCACTGGGTTCAATCCTCAGAACTGCATTAAAAAAAAAAATAAAAGAATTGTGTCCATCTACAACTAAAAAAAAAAAAAAAAGTTTTTTTTTAAAAAAGAAACATGGGTAATATTTTTGAAAGACTCAGACTGCAAAAGATGAAAACTACAATTATTATCCCGAGAGACACTTATGACGACCTAGCAACACTGCAGCCCAGGCTGAGTCCCCATAGCCCTGTTATTATTATAAATGATGAAAAATATAAAATGAAAGAAAAATAGATGGAATTAGACATTGCAGAAGAAAAGATTAGTAAAGTTGAAGACATAGCGGTGTATATTATCCAAAAGGAAACAGAATGAGACAGAAATAAGTTTTAAAAAGAGCATCAGTGAGTTGTGAAGAAAGCCCTGAGTTAGTCCCCAGCAACACACACACACACACACACACACACACAAAAAAAAAAAATCATCCACCTAAATATAAAAACTGAAGCAATAAGACCAATAGAACAAAAACATGGAAGAAAGTCTTTATGACTTTGTTCTTGCTACAAGTATAATATAATAGATAAAAAGAAGGATCTATAAAAGAAATCAACAAATTGGACTTCATCAAAATAAAAATAAATAAATGGACTTCATCTATTGAAAGAATAAAAAGACAGGTCATAAATGGAGGAAAAACACTTGCAAAGTATATATGTAAATGTAAAGGACTACAACCCAGAATATTATTATTTTAAAACCTCTTACATTTCAATAATAAGAAAATAAACAATGCCAATTTTAAATGGGCAAAATATTCACACGGATTCTTTGCCATAACGATATATGATGACAAATAAGTACATGAAAAAAAAAATGATCCACCATTATTTGTCATAAAGGGAACAACAAATTAAAACCAAGTCTATTAGAATGGATGAAATTTAAACAATTATTATTTAAAATAACTATACAAAAAGTTGGGAAGAATATGGAGGAACTGATAGAAATGTAAATGGGTAAAAACAATTGAAAATAAATTATTATAGTTAACTATCTACTATATGGTCCAGCAATTGCACTCCAACATAAGAAACTGCATGTTCACACAATGATCTGAATATGAATTCTTATCTATCTCAACCCTGAGCACAGCAAAGAACATGGAGCCAACAGATACTCAAGAAATTCTGAATGGATGAAGACATAAATAGATGGAAGGGGAAAAGAAGTTGGCTGATAGAAACAAGAACAGACAATAGGCAGATAGATGGATGAAGACCCAATGGAAAGATGGATATGTGGACAAATGGACAAATGAGACTAATGGAGACATGAATAAAATATATATATGAATAAGAGATGAACCTGGGGAGAGATACATAAATAGATGGAGAGATGAATAAACAAATGGACAGAGATATATTATATAGATAGATGGATGAATAGATGAAAAGTCTGTAAGCACTTCAGGGACAGAGATGGTTTCTTGCTTATTTATTTTTTTGCATGTACACAAAAGGGATGAGCCCAAAGTAGTTAATGTACAACATACATTTTTTGAAAGGAGTGATGGATTAAAGTGTTGTGTCACAGTAGAACAGTTTTATACTGGGTCAGAAGACCTGATTTCCTGCTCAAAATCTTCAGTTATCTGTATAACCAGGGGCAAATTAACTCAACATTTTAAATTCACCATCTCTAAAATGAGAAGGCTTAATTAAAGTTTTTATAAGGTCTCTTCCAAACACTCCTTGGTTTCTTGAGTAGAAGTTCCTCAAATCTATGAAAGAGGTATGGAACAGAAAGGAGTCATATTTGAGAAAATGTGTGTTTGCTTACAATATGTCCTAATGCACACCTGATCCCAGATCTCTGCCAATTATGGAAGAGAACAGTTAATGCACTCCAGATGAGATTCTGTTCAAACTGTCTGGCTAAAAGCCTTGGGGTGGAAATGAAAGGCTGATAACAGAGCCGGAGGGGTAGTTAATAGTGAAATATGAACCTCTGTGAGGCTGAACCTACCCCAAGCTGAAAGAAAAGTGGGAAGACCCAGTATACACAAAGCCTTCCCAGGAGACTTGGCTGCTGGCCAAACATACCCTTTGTCCAGAAGGACAGGTTTTTGTTCCCAGATCACCTGGTCTGTCCTGATAGATTCACATGTGGACTTGTGGCATGCTCTGGAGTAATAATTATACTAAGAAAACAGCTATCATTAGAGGTCTATGTGCTATCAGATGTCACATATATATTCCAAACCCTGACTATTTATGATCTCTTCGATTCTCCCAACATTTTAGCAGGAATGATGAACTTCATTCACAAAGGCAGAAAATAGAGCAAATTTAGGATTTGAATCCAGACCAGTCTGGCTCTTTCTGCTGTGCCCAGCTGCCTTCTCTGTGAACAGCTACCCTAGAACCAGTTAGATAATAATCCAGAAACTTAACAGTTTATGTCCCACAAATTGCAGGCTTTGTCCCTATGCAATGTGCTTTCATGTTGATTCAAGTTGACAATGTGGACCATTAGTCTGACAGGTGAAGTGACGCAGCCATGGTCACACAACCGTTAAATGGTGGAACTGAGATCCCATGCCTGGGAACTGGAGTCCCACGCCATGGATCTTAATTAGTGAGATATTCTGTTCCATGTGGTAGCTGTAGTGGTTTTGCCTGGTGACAATATCTGAACTTTCTTTGGGGAGTCACACCCATCACACTCATCACACCCATCACCATCCATGTGACTTGAGCAGAACTGATCCACCCTTGGGAGTATAGGTGGAATGCATGATGGAACAGGCCCCAAGTTCAGGTAAGCTCTGCTAAACTGCAGAAAGCAATACTTGTACCCTGGAAAAAATAAATACAGTTGCCAAAAACTGTGAGGAATAGCCATCAAGATGGAACAGGAATTCAGAGACTCCCCTGATAGGCAAAAATCTCATTTTTAGAAATGTCAACTACACGGAGTAAGGAGGAAATTGTGCAAACACACAATTAGGCTTCAGGACAGGAATAATGGCTGGATGCACACACCAGCCTGACCTGCATGATGAGCCGTGTTCCACCCGCAGCCTTGGCTCCACTGCCCTCTGGTGGCCACACTGGAACCATCAGGCAGGTTTTAACAGTGCTGGAAGGAAGGAAGCAGTTTTCCAATGAGAGAATCCCAGGGCTTCTCTCCCTCTCAGTCACTGGCTTCAGCCTCACCTCCATCTTCCCCCTTGGACTTTTGCAATGGACTCCTCATGGATATTAATAAAGATAGAAAAAACCAACCTACTACTGAATGCTCATTGTCACTATTCTGAGCACTTGATCTCATTATCTCATGGACTTCTTCCACATCCTTGGGAAAATGAGTAATATCCCATTTACAAATGAGGAAACTAAGGCCCATGCAGGTTAAGAATTTTGCCCAAGGCCACATGGTTAACTATAAGTGGGAAAGAGCATTGTTCATAAGTACAGGGGGTTATTTTGGTATGGTTTTTTGGGGGGTAGGACAAGGGGTGGTGGTAAAATGTTCTAAAATTGATTGTAATGATAGCTGGACAACTTTCCAGTTGTCTTAGTCTTTTTTATGTTGCTATAACAAAATAACCGAGGTAAAGAAAAGAGGTTTATTTAATAATTTTGGAGTCCAAGATCAGATGACTCCATCTATTCAGCCTCTGGGAGGGGCCTTCAGGTTGTATCACAACATGGTGGTTAACATCATCCAAGGAAGGAGGTGAATGGCATCATGCAAAAGGGAGATAGCAGTCATATGGTCAGACAGGAAGCCAGAGAGATCCAGGGCCCAGGCTTGTTATAAAAATATAACAACTCATTCTCATTAACCAGAGTCCTGTGAGAACTGCATTAATATATCTTTTTTTCATTTACCAGGGATTGAACCAAGGAGCAGTTAATCACTGAACCGCATCCCCAGCCTGTTTTTTACAGACAGAGTCTCACTAAATTGCTGAGGTTGGCTTTGAATTTGCAATCCTCCTGCATCAGTCTCCCAAGCTGCTGAGATTACAGGCCTGGGCACTGCTCCCAGCTGCATTCATCATTCTTGAGGATGGTGCCCCTATGACCTCATTGCCTTCCCTAGGCTCCACCCCTTAAAGTTTCCAGCCCTTTCAACATCACCACAGAGGTGACCAAGCTTCCAGCACATGAATTTTTGAAGACACAATCACCCAAATCATATCACTACCGAAGGGTATGGCCTGTGCATCTATTGATGCTGTAACAAATAAACACACTTGATAGTTTCAAATAATGTAGTGGTACCTCTTCCTCCACAGAAAATCTCAAATTTCTCCAGAGACTCTCACCATAATTGTTTTTAGATTCTCAGCAGAATTTCTGCAAAAGAGTTTTCAGGTAAGGGGTATGCTTATACCCCAAGGTATAGCCCAAGGACCTCACAGAGGCAGTTGGATTTCAATAAACAGCAGTCAGGTCCTGTGGAGCTAGCAGGCAGCAGGGAAGGGGAGGAGAACTCTCTCAGTCCTGGGATCTCGCAGATAGTGACCTTGATTGTGTATCCAGGCCTGGGTTTCACTGTTCCAGAAAAAGCTGCTTTTGTGTGGACTTTTGCAGATTGTGAGCCTCTGAACCCCTTCCCTACACACTGGGTATAAAGTTCTGAAACTTTCTAAACTCAGGGTTCAGAGCATGTGATGGACTGGGGCAGGAGCCCCTCTTCTGAACCTGGCTGCAGGCAATAAATAAACCTGCTTGCTGCCATATCCTCAGTATCCAGCCTCGTCTATCCAACAACAATAAATAACACCAGTTTATTCTTTTATATTTTAGATGTCAAAGCCTATAATTATATTCCACATGCACATCAGAGCACCAATCTCCAGGATATATAAAGAACTCAAAAAATTTAACAAGGAGGCAGATTTAAAATGACCACTGAACAAGGCTTTATTGAGACTCACTCCCAGGGCGGAACTCCATCAGATGGACAGAGTGAACAGGAGGAAGGTCTGAGAAGAAACTGCGTGAGGGCTCGGCCAGACTGGAATTTTATGGGGCTTAGGCAGGAAGGGAAGGACTTGGGACAGGAAGAGGTGTTTTTAGAATCCCTTGACCCACTGGAGTTGGTCAGGGAAACTGGCTGAACTCCAGGATTGGCCAGAAGACCCTGTTGATTGACAGGCATTAGCCAGGAGATCCTGCTGATTGACAGGCATTTCCATCGGTGCCTGATTGATGTTTCTTTGGCGCTGCAGGCTGCTTTGTCCTAAGTCACTGCCACCCCACCGACCTGACACCACTCTGGAAAGCAGTTCCTGAACAATGCTGTGTTCTGGAAGCCCAATGGAGAATCTGTTTCCTTTCTCATTCTGGATTCCAAAGGCTGTCTTATTGCTTGGCTGGGCACTTCCTGCACATGCAAAGTGCTTCAAGAAGTTAAGAGTACTTGATGGTATATTTAACATTTAGCATTTTAACCTTGTAGATTAATCAGATGTCTAACAAACAAAATTACTCATAAGTGAGTAATCCCATGCCAAATCTACTTATTTTTTTTAAAGAAAGAAAGAGAGAGAGAGAATTTTTTAATATTTATTTTTAGTTTTCGGTGGACACAATATCTTTGTTTTGTATGTGGTGCTAAGGATTGAACCCAGGCCGCACGCATGCCAGGCGAGTGTGCTACCGCTTGAGCCACATCCCCAGCCCTACTTTACTTATTTTACCAAAATATCAGGCAAGTGTATTGAACAGTATTAACCATTTCTTCCTTGTTGGAGAAAAGTCCTAGAACCAAGGGATATTAGACATTTTATAGACATCAACATTTTATTCATTTTTTTGACCACCTAGAGAGACCTATAAGTTTAATTTTAAAGACGTCTTTATTTTCATCTGTTTACCCAATTTAAATTGAATCCTTTTAAGTCACATGAATTAAAGATATTTGGATCCATTTTTTTAAATTTTATGAGCGCTACTTAAATATCTGCCAATTTTTATATCATGTACATGATATATGGACATATGCACATACAGACATACAACACATAACACAAGTGTGCACACATAACACAACAGTAAAGGCCTTGTAGCTTTTCTTTTTTTCTTTTTTTTTTTTTTAAAGAGAGAGTGAGAGAGGAGAGAGAGAGAGAGAGAGGAGAGAGAGAGAGAGAGAGAAAATAAATATTTTTTAATATTTATTTTTTAGTTATCGGCGGATACATCTTTGTTTGTATGTGGTGCTGAGGATCGAACCCGGGCCGCACGCATGCCAGGCGAGCGCGCTACCGCTTGAGCCACATCCCCAGCCCATTTTTATTTTTTAAATTTTTCTTTTTAATTGCTTTATGCCACTGACTAGAACCTCCAGCACAATACTGAATAGAAATGAAAGAATGAACATCCTTGACTTAGACCCCATCTTAGAATGAAAATTTTCAGTCTTTAACTATTAAGAATGATGTTAGTGTAGAGTTTTTCACAGATGCCCTTATAAAAACGAGGCCATTCTCTTCTATTCCTACTATGCTGAGAAACTTTATTATGAGTGGATGATGATTTTAGAAAGTGCTTTTTCATCAATTATTGAGAATCTCCTGAGGGTGTGGGATATCTACTGGTTGAAAGGCATATGGCACTTTCTATAGGAGGGACTCGTGGAAGGGTTGATTCTAAAAATGCCTCCCTCTGGAGGCTTAAAGAGAACACAGCACATTTTAAGCATCAGAATGGTAATGGGGAAATTTTAAAACAGACTAGTGAAAGTTACCTATGCGTATGAGGGGAACCTGGGCACTTTCTTATGAATTATCCCATGTCTTTCTCTCAGTCCTACAATCTGAATTGCTAGTGTTTCTGACCAGCAAAAGAAGGGGAGTATCCAGGAGGGAATGGATGTGGAGTTGGGAGTGTTGTGTGGCCCACACGGAGGCAAATGTAATTGGGGCTTTCCCTCAGTGCCATTGCTCTATCGATCACCCTAGAAACCCGTTAGGGCTGTCAGGAGGGGGTTCAAGAGAAAGGAACCTTAGGAATACGACTGAGGGTAGCCCAGACCGGAATTCCGCAGTTGTTCCAAACTCCTTCCTCCACCTCCACGCATCCAAGGCAGATCAGGACTAGGGACACTGTGTACTCACGCCAATTGCTCTCCGGGCCTGGACAAAAGAGTGGGAAATGGCTTCGGCATAACCCAACATGCCTGCTCTGTATGGAACAGGTGATTGAGAGCTGCCTAGGTCGATAAACCTCTCACCTGAGTTTTGAAGAGTGGCGGCTGCACTAGCTGACGATTGCCCATCACCCTCCAAAATGAAAGAGACAGAAAGATGCATGGAGAGGAGCTTACTCTTCTGTAGACCTCAGTGGAACCTCCAAATATGATACCGCTGGTTATCCGTGAGGAGTCCTTTCTTCCCCGAAGGCTGAAGTGTAACACCAGAGAAGCTCACGGAGGCAAGCATATGAAGCAGGGTTTATTTAAAAAGGGGTAACAGACTTCTCCTGTGATGGAGAAGGGGGCCGTGGCTGGTATCCTGGTATCCCAAGAGGCGAGGTGTTCTGCCCTTTTTATATGTCCTAGGCTTCCTTTGTTCTCCTACCCTCTTCCCCTTATCTTTCTCCTTCCTGTGTATGTGACTAGGCCCAGGAATGCTTAGTGGGATGGCCAAAAGGTGAGAAACATGTGGGCTGAAGTGGGAAGGGCAGGGGGTGGGGGCGTGCAGCCCTTGATTAACCACCTTACAGATCCCTGTAGGGAGGAGCAATTCCCAGACAGGTTACCTTAGCAACAGGCTGGAGCAGGGTCAGGGTGGAGGAAGGGCTCTGAAGGAATTAACATTTCAATCCCTCAGGGGACAGTCTCCAACTTCCGGTACTCACTCAAAATTGGCCTTCTTGATCCAACCTGACTCAATTTACCTATCTATACTGACTTCCTAATTCTGGCTTCACCACTGTCACACTGAATTGTCACCACCTCACACCAGGTTATGGGTTCCTCAGAGACAGGTTGATCTTCACATATGCACCCTCAGTATTCAGCTTAGGCCTGTCACAGAATTGGTGTTCAATGATTGGCGGAATGAATGAAACTTATTACCCTTCATTTGCTATTTGCCTTCAGTTCACCAAGCTAAAGCTTCCTTCTCCAGCTTTCTGCCTGTCAGCAGTAGAGCACATTTCCCACAAAGAACCAGATGAATCCCAATGTTGACAACAAATCTCCTGAGACTCCTAAGCCTTTACATCTGTCTTATTGTTAAGCTACAACTGGATGAGGCTGAAGAGTTGGAATGTGTGCTCCAAGTGCAGGGCAAACACAGTGGAAGGAACATGGCCTTCAAACTAAGGTACTGACCATTTGACCCTGGACAAATTCTCTAACCTCCCTGAACCCTGGTTTTCATCTATACAACAGGTCTCAGGTACAGTGTTTTGCAGTGCTTAGCACTCAGAAGAAGTTCAGATATTTAACAAATCCAACATAGATTCCTTTCTACGAAGAGTGCAGAAGGGATTCCTCAATTGCATGTTGAGGTAAGCACTACATCTACAGTTTTGGAGGAAATGAAATACATCATAAATATCCATAAATTATCATAGGCCTGATCTCCACAGGGACATTTCAGGAGAGAAACTTTTCTCCAAGTGGACTTTAATCTCTCTTCTGGGTACAGCTGATAACCAGGTACAAATTGGCCTGTGCCAAGTCCACATTCTTTTGGTGCTCAGGGACATCCAGGGTGTTTTGATAGTTTTTTTGCAGAATCTGTGCAGTTCCCTGATCTGTGTTCTAGTAATCTAATCAAAAAAGTGAAAACAAGGTGAGCTCAGCAACTTGTTCTTGGCAAACCCAACTTGGCCCAGCAAACCATTGCCTTTTGATGCAACATTTCCCGCCGGTAATTTAGGACCAGAAGAGGGACTTGAGGGTGTGCCAGCCAGGGAGATTGTGTATAGTGATTTTGTTATTGTGACCCTGCTGGCTAAGTGCCCATGTTCTGCCCTGCTTCTCATAAGAGCTGAGGACTGATATGCTGGATGTCTTGAAATTCAACAATTTATACTCATTTGAGCAGAAAACCCAAACATATAAACTGCTAGGAAATTTGTAATCTGGATATCTTCAATTTAGTGTCTCTTTTGATAACAAACAGCCTTAGCTCCATGAAAGGTTACTAAACAGTAAATGTTCAATATTCATTTTCTCAAATCAGCCCTCTTTGCTAAGGCTACACTATCTTCTTTATAATTCTATATCCTTCCTTTCTATAGACAACGTGATTAGCTCAGGGGACAGTAAAAGCCCCTTCCTAAGCAGTACAGTATTGACACTGTGAGAAAACTAAAGTGGATCAGGCTCCCTCACCTCCACGTCCTGGAAGGTGTTTCCTGTAGGCGCATGAGTACTTTGTATATAAATTATTCCGGACTTCTTCTGGCTGCACAGTTTGCCCACCCATCCGCTAAAGAGGTATCAGATTTCCATAAGTCCCTGCTGTATTTCCTTCAGGCTGCCCAAATCAACGTGCCCAGGAGCAGTTGCAGAACAATTGGTATAGTCAGCAGGATCCCCAGCAGCCTAGTGAGGAATTCTATTCTCCAAGTGAATTAGGGAGGGTTGGCCAGTCACTAGTACATGGTATCAAGTTCGAGCCTTCTGGCTACTTGGGCCCCTCCCAAGAGTAGGCAGAGGTTAATGGTACCCCGTGGGGATGGAAAAGACATTGTGCCAAGTGGGGGAGCGCCTGGAAAAGTACAGGGTGCATGAGGCCTCTGGAGCCATTCCTTATGGCTCTGAGAGCAGAAACTGAGGTGACTTTATAAGAGACCATCAAGATGAGGAAGTTGCCACATCAGGAAGAGATCTTGGAAGCCAAAATTCAGCCATTGGAGGAGGATCTCTGTGCCTTGGAAAAGCACCCTGCAGCCTCTCCAGTAGTGCTGATAAAGTCTGAGAAGGAGGAGTGGGGCCGATCCATACCAGCAAGCCTGGCCAGTGGCTATGCAGAAAATGAAATAACAGCTGCCCATGGCTCCAGGTGGGCAGCCAGCAGGACCGGCCCAGATAACAGAGTTCTCCACGTTCTGCCCCTATAGTCCATCAAAGTTGGTGCACTTGGGAAAACAATTTAGACAGAGGCCAGGAGAACCCTTAGCTACATAGTCATTACACCTGTGGGATTAGGGGTGAATAGCATTATGTGTAGTGCTTTAGAGATGGAGACAGTAGCATCTATAACTGCTCACCCCTCCTTACAGCTCAGGTTGCAAAACAGTTGACCCCACAGAGGCATTTAGAGGAGCCAAGAGACCTCAGGCGCGCCAGGAGCTGGCAGAGGTCAAGAGACCCCATAAACTGCAGGAGCTGGTGGGGGCCAAAAGACCTTTCAGGGCTTTGATCCTGAACGACCTTGTGAATTAGATGTGCATGTCACCCAAGAAGTTTGAATGGGGACTACAGCAGAAATTTGAACACCTGACAGCCTATTGGATTTTGTCTCAACTGTGGAAAGAAAGAGGCAGAAGTACCATGTTCTCTATTTGATGCAAAGCAATTAGAGACTGTGTTAACAGCCCTAATAGTCACTGAGGCTATTACCAAAACCACCCCTATCAGTGTGACTACCATGTATCCGTTGCAGGTTGGGTGCTTAATTGGGCCACACAGACCCAGAGTAAAATTACACAAACACCAACCCTAAGAGAGTGGGGGGCACATCTACAACAACAGAGAACGTTGTCAGCAGGTGCTTGGGCCTATTACTGACATAGATGTCCACATCCTTATGAAATGTGGAAGCAGAACCAGAAACAAGCCCATACCTACAAGGTAAGTTACCTATACCATCCAGTATGTCTTATGCCGCAGTCTGGCTGGGCACAAAATAACAGAGCACTTGTAGGTTCAAACAGGAACTCCTTTATTGCCCGAACTCCCGCGAACGCCACCCACACGGCCCTTCAAGGAACACCACACATCAACCGGAACTCCCTCCCCCAGAACTTCACCAACCAACGCGAACTCTCCAGGAATCCTCGCAAGAGCTCAACCGGAACTCAACAGGGAACTCCTCGAGAACTCAAAAGTAGTAGCGGGCAGTAGGAGCGGCCCTATAGCCGGGCAGCAGGGGTCTAATATACAACTGAACACACAGCCTGTTTCAATCCAGCATCATCCAGTCACAGCAATTATACACAGCTTAACTTAATTATCATCATCTTAATGGCTCGCTGGCATCACCTCTCAACCACTCCTTCTGGCAAAAATGCCAGGCGTCATCCCAAACCGGCTGTGGCTCTCAACAGTCTTACACTGATGTATCCAGTTGTGATCAACCACGTGTATAGATGGCAATGGCCGTGCAGTTGAAGACAGACACCATCTGGTTTGATACCAGTACAGGACAAAGTAGCCATGGGTTGAGCTATGCTGTCTGGATAGTCATAAGAAATGAGGATAAGTACTAACAGCTGGGCAGTGTATCAGGGACTTATACTGGATTTCTACACGACAGTTAAATAACTGGCAAGTCATGCACCATCCATTGTGAGGGCAAGTCCTATGACAAGAGCTCCTGGAAACAGGCCACCAGAAACAGGTGATTGCATATCATGTTATGGGACATGCATCTATGGCCTCCTCCATCAATGATGAAGATGACATTTTGACAAAAGTGAGCTGGCTAGAGACTGACCCACAGTCATCCTCCACTGGAAGGAGGGTATCCTTATGGCTACATAAAACACCTTTTACATGCCAATTGTAAGACTGTGTAGGCTACGGTGAAGGCCTGAGGCCTACAGGTGACATTGGCTGAAATAAAAGATGTATGTACATCTTGTGCAGCTTGCTCCCAGGAATATCCAAGACAGCCAGGATCTGACACTGGCCAAGTGTGGCATGGGTGAGTGTCTTTTAAAGGTGGCAAGTGGACATTATAGGGCACATGCCTAGTTATGAAGGTTACTTGTATAGGTTACTTGTATATATATATATATATATATATATATATATATATATATATATAGGCAGTTACTTGTACAGAGGCTACAATGAGGTTCTCGGCCACTTTCCCAGCCTGACACTGGGACCAAAAAAGCAGTAATAATGGCCCTGGAATGTTTACGTGCAGCATATGACCAGCCGCTGCTGGAGAGAGTGACCAAAGGAGTCACTTTATCAGTGTGCACGTTCTAGTGCCTAGGCATCTCCTGGTCATGCCGTGTGTCTTACAACCCACAAGCTGTGGGAATGATAGAACTGTATAACAGCCTCTTAAAACAGGGACTGCATTGTGCTGCTGGCATTCCCATAGTAGTTGGTTGAACTAAGAGACTCTGGATTGTTCTTTGTATCTCAAATAAGTAGGAGGGGTGCCCCTGCCCAAGTAGAGAACTTGCCACACCTTGCTGCTTTGCCCATTCAATTACAAATTTCGACACAAGAAAAATTTTTGAAGCTAGGTGTTGGACAGTGAGGCAATATCTTTCTTCAGGATCCGAAGCCATAAACAAAGATCAAGAAGTCACCTGGATGGGGCTGGGATTATGGCTCAGCGGTACAGTGCTCATCTAGCATGTGCAAGGCCCTGGGTTCTATCCTCAGCACCACATAAAAATAAATAAATAAAATAAAGGTATTGTATCCAACAACAACTAAAAAAAATAAATATTTTTTTAAAAAGAAGAAGAAGAAGTCACCTGGATATAGCATTGGTCAATAATAGTACCCCATATTCAGTGGTCATATTGATAGCTCCTTGGGGTGAGGATTGAAAATTGACTTACATGTGACTCCATGGGTAGTGGGGCACTGCATCCCTACCTTAAAAATC